>NC_140171.1:60487507-60532507 GCF_963971535.1 Notolepis coatsorum | reverse complement strand
CCTCCAAGCACAGCAACAGAGCGAAGAACAGCGCACAAGTCTGGAGATGAGACGCTTCCAGATGGAAGAGAATATGGCAAGAGACCGCGCCGACGCCCAGCGCACCGCTGCCGGTGCCCAAAGAGAAACAGAGCGCGCCGCCGCCGACGCCCAGCGCGCCGCTGCCGGTGCCCAAAGAGAAACAGAGCGCGCCGCCGCCGACGCCCAGCGCGCCGCTGCCGGTGCCCGAAGAGAAGCAGAGCGCGCCGCCGCCGAAGCCCAGCGCGCCGCTGACTATGCCCCAAGAGACGCAGAGCGCGAACTCGCTCTCATCCCGCGCCAAGCCGAGCGCGACACACTACACGCCGAGCGCGACAAGTTAATGGCGCAACTAATAAAGCGGCTGATGATCCCCAGGGCAACACCCTCTCCCTCCACCAGGGGTTCAAGGAACTCGTCGAGACAACAGTCAAGAGCAGCGCCTCCTAAACGAGCAAGCGACCCTGAACTTGACCAACAGACAAAGCCTATACCCCCCGCAGACCCCCTTCCCAGACCGGTCCAAGCGAGACCCAGCTACAAGGAAGGAGCGGCATACACTGCGGAGAAGCAAGATAAACCACTACAGGATCTGGAAGATCTGATAGAGGAAGAAGAGGGAGAGGAGGAGAACCAAGCCCGACGACAGCACAGTACTCCACCGGACCAGGGGGTCCCATACAGTCCAGGCTATACCCCCGCGGCGCTGCGCTACAGACCCCCGACTCTATTCACGGATGAGCACGACGCACGACCAGCCCCGAGGAATAGCACCTGGACCAGCTGGCTATGGTACCCTGCCAGTACCAGCCCACAGCGAGGCGCAAGAGGGGACTCGCCCAGGAGGTCTCTCCCCCAACGCTCGCCGATGTATCCGCCACCCACGGCGTCATACATTGCACTACAGAAACACGTCACAGAGGACCCAGCAGCAGATGAAGAGGTCCAACACAGTGTGAAGAACAGTTTCTACGTAGACAACTGTCTACAAAGCGCCTCGACTCAAGAAGAAGCCGAGGCTCTCCTAATCAAGTTACGCGCCTCCCTAATCAAAGGAGGCTTTGATCTCAGGCAGTGGGCCAGCAGTGACCCGCACGTATTGCGCAGCCTCTCCTCCGCAGACAAGGCTGCCAGCAGCGAGACCTGGATGGCGACAATCCCAGGAGAAGCCCAAGAAATGACACTAGGATTAGTCTGGCGCTTCAAAACAGACTCGCTCCACTATAGACACAAACCCTTGGCTCCAGAGCAAGGAAGGTCGGCGGCGATACCGACCACCAGACGGAGTGTGTACAGAACACTCGCCAGACAATATGACCCGCTGGGATGTATTCTACCTTACACCACCAGGGCAAAGATGATTGTACGAGCACTATGGGACAAGGACCAGGGCTGGGACGACCCAATACCCGCACACCTTGCCTCAACATGGAGAGAGTGGGAGACGGAACTCCGCTCACTCCCAGGTGTTAATATACGCCGCAGCTACTTCCCATCCACAGTGAGGCCAGAGACATGCGAGATTGAGCTACACGTCTTCAGCGATGCCTCCGAAGTAGCCTACGGATCGGTTGCTTATTTGCGTGCCCAAGAGATGGGAGGAGAAATACACACTGCTTTCATACTGGCCCGCTCAAGGATAGCCCCACGTAAGCAACAATCTATCCCACGTCTAGAGCTCTGCGCAGCCCTCGCAGGAGCGCATCTAGCCACGTTAATCCAACGTGAACTCACCATTCCGGTGCATAGAACAATCTTGTGGTCAGATTCCACGACAGTACTCACATGGATTAAGTCTGATTCATGCAGATACAAAGTCTTCGTGGGAGTCAGAGTCACCGAGATTCAGGAACTAACAGGAGAAGCAAGCTGGAGATATGTGGATACCAAACACAACCCAGCTGACGTCATCACCCGGGGAATGTCCCTAGATGACCTAACCCGTCACAACATCTACAGTGACGGACCAGCATTCCTCCAGCTCCCGGAAGGAGATTGGCCTACGCCCACCCCGAGGGAAGCAAGTAGAGAGGAGGCTGAGAACAAGAAGCCTATGTTCTGTGGCCTGAGCACTGTCGCCTCCACAGACCCGAACATAGATGACTGCATTACCCTAGAGAGTGCGCAACAAAGGACATTCCTGCGGCACCACCCAGAGATTCAGTCCACCACTGACATGTCAGCAGCTGACTACGAAGAAGCAGAACTTCTTCTACTACAACGAGCCCAGAGAGACTCGTTCCCCGATGAGCTAGACTGTCTACAGGGAGGAAACCCCGTCCCATCAGACAGCAGACTGATTCACCTGGCACCAGAGAGTGACGCACATAATCTCATCAGAGTGGGTGGTCGCCTGCGGAGAGCCCCCGATCTACCAGATGACATTAAGCACCCGATCGTCTTGAACAGCCGACACAAGGTCACAGAGCTGATCATAAAGAAATACGACAAGGATGTGCACCACGCCGGAGCAGAGAGAGTCTTCGCGGAGATCAGACGTCGTTATTGGATATTACAAGGGAGAGAAGCAGTACGGCGCTTCCAGCGAACCTGTCTAGACTGCCGTAAGTGGCGCGCGCAGCCCAGCATACCACGGATGGCTGACCTACCCCCCTGTCGCCTCCGAATCTGCGACAAGCCATTCCACTCCACAGGCATGGACTGTTTTGGCCCGTTGTATATAAAAAGAGGAAGAGGCACCGAGAAGCGGTGGGGTATTGTATTCAAATGCATGACCACCAGAGCGATACATATCGAGCTCCTTCCGACCATGAGCACAGACTCATTCCTTATGGCCTTCCGGAGATTCATATCACGGAAAGGACAACCGTCTACATTGTTGTCTGATCACGGGACCAACTTCAAAGGCGGAGAAAGAGAGCTGAGAGAGAGCTTCCAAGCTATGGGCCCAGAACTTAAGACCCACCTCGCTCCAGCCCAGGTTGACTTCCAGTTTAATCCCCCGAACGCACCCCACTTCGGTGGAACCTGGGAACGAGAAGTACGCTCTATAAAGACAGCCCTGTATGCCGTACTCGGAGCCCAGACTGTGGCAGAGGAAGTCCTAATGACAGTCCTCACGGAGATCGAGGGAGTATTGAACTCCAAACCCCTCGGTTACGTCTCCAGTGATGTAGCAGATGTCGACCCAGTCACCCCCAACACACTCCTAATGGGGCGGCTGGACCCCGCGCTACCCCAGACAATGTACAGGCCCGAAGAAGCGAACGGCCGAAGAATGTGGAGGTACAGCCAAGTACTAGCTGACAAGTTTTGGAGCAGCTTCCTACTTCACTACCTACCGTCTCTACAGACCCGCCAGAAGTGGGTAAAAGAGAGAGACAATTTGACAGAAGGAACAGTCGTCATGATAGTTGACCAGTCACTACCCAGAGCTATGTGGCCGGCTGGCCGCGTAAGCAAAGTGATCACCGGTGCCGATGGCAAGGTCCGAGCAGCTGAAGTACTCGTCCAAGGGCGCACCTACACACGGCCCGTGGCGAGGCTCATAGAACTGCCCCGACTCCCAGATACTATCGATGATGACCATGACCCTATGACTTTGTGAGTTGACTGACCTTACAGCGGACCTTGAGTGGAAGACAGTGCGGTTAATCTGTCTCTGCTTAGCTAATTAGGTGGGACTAATTAGGGGGCGGCTGTTGTGAAGGATCAGATTAAACCGAATATGTATATTTATTTATATATATATATTTAATTGTATTTGTATATCGTTTGATATCCCCTGTATATTCCTTGTACAATATGCATTGAATATCCCCGTTTCTACTAAACAGCCCATAATAGTTTCATTCTACCATTGGACTAGAACCTGGCGCCAGGTTGCCATACCCCTAGGTTCAAGTTCAATCGTGCCGCCTAACATGTCGAGGCAGCCCCCGGTTCCGCGCAGTAATATGCCGGGCGAAATACGTGTGGTACTATTTGTTCATAGCGCATATATATATGACGCTCGTAAAGTAGAACTTTCTTTTAGTCCAGTTCTTTACCCTCCAACAGAGTGACAGACGCAAAAGCCTCCCCACGAAGCACGTGCGGTGTAGTAGGGCCTACTTGGCCCAGAATAGGCATTGAGATATCGTGTAGATTAATAGTTGAATGGTCATAGTTTGGCACCATACCGTCGAGTTGGACGTATTCTATTAAGCTAATAATAGTCTATATATGTATGGTGCATCGTTCGGTTCGAGTTCTACAGTTATCAGTACCCCCATCGTTCCTGACGTTATCTGGACGCTTATCCAGGCTGGTCAGACCCCTAGTGGTGATTGCATCCGAGGAGCTCCGGGTCAAGAGCGACTGGACCTGTATATCGGATTACTCTACCCGACGACGGCGAGCCTTCCACGGCTCTTGGATTATGCTTTATGTGCTTTGATTATTCCATGGATAAAGGCCAACACTGTCGAGTGTTGGAATTACCCCCCGGAGAGGACTACAGGTGAGGCGGCGCTCTACACGTGAGGTCGCACCACGTCTCTCCGTTGTGGACCGGCAGATACCGTTCCACAGAGGGTCCAGCTGTGTTCGTCTACGGCCCCAGGTTCTGTGGGCACTGGGTCTAAGACTTTGGATTCTCCCAAGACACCGTCGGCCAGATGGGATACCGCCAGCGACTTCTCTAACCCCCCCCTCCTACTGTCTTACAACCAGCGGGACCCCCCCCCCCCCTTAGTGTATCCAGCTATAATTATTTAAGTACTATCGCTATCGTTTCCTAAATATTCCAGGTTGTATACTTACTCCCTGCGCAACCAGAGATTGGACATTCAATGTTGATTTACCTACGAATACTCATTTGCCATAAAAGTGCATACTTAACATTTCAAATCATAAATGTAATTAAGTGAATATTGTGTACACCCTTTGCTGTATTAAATATTCGATTTGGTCCATTTGTGTTGGTTCGTTTCATCAGGTGGGAAAGTGTTCATCATACTTATATCTTGTACTGGGTGGCCAGAAGTTAAAGTACATGAGGTAGTGGTATTAAATATCATATCTAACAATACAGTCAGGGAATTGTACCCCTCAGCTACACATAGTGTTTATTGTTCGTTTAGCAGCCTGATGGCCTGGGGATAGAAGCTTCTTCTGAGTCTTTCTGTACTCGCCTTAAGACTCCGGTATCGCTTGCCTGACCGCAGCAGTTCAAAGAAGCAGTTGTTCGGGTGGCTGGAGTCCTTGATGATTCTCTTAGCCTTCCCCCTGCACCGCTTGTTGTAAATGTTCTGGAGGGTGGGAAGCCCCCCTCCAATTGTGCATTCGGCTGAACGTGTCACTCTTTGTAGTCTGCTACGATCTTGTGCAGTGCTATTCCCAAACCAGGAGGTGATGTTGCCAGTCAGGATGCTCTCTATTGTACATGAGTAGAAGTTCCTAAGGATCTTCTGACTGACTTGGAACTTCCTTAGGCGCCTGAGGAAGTAGAGGCGTTGTCGTGCCTTCTTCACAACATTGTCAATGTGTGTGGTCCATGTCAAGACCTCGGATATGTGGGCTCCGAGGTACTTGAAACTGTTCACTCTCTCAACCGGTGCCCCGTCGATGCTGAGGGGGCTGTAGTCCAGTCCCGGCGCCATGGGCGGGCATTAGGGGGCCTGGCCCGCCCACTGAGTCAGCTGTGCCCACCCTTTTTTCTCAATCAAAGTGAACTATCCAAATCCTTAGTCGGTGACAGCCCTAGTGGGCACTGATGTCAACAACAACACTACTGAAGCTAGCACGGCACTCTGTGATAATTCGTTTTCTACCCTCAAGCACGTCTTTACAGAAGGCCAATTTAATTCAGTTGGCATTTGAGAAGGACTTAACAAAAAAGTTCAGGAATGAGTGGAGGGGCAGTGTTTTAAGAAGATTTCACTCTGTCCCCAAACACCGCTTGCCTCTCTACTTATGATGGTGAGTAGCCTGTGGAGGAATTTTGTTTGCTTTTTTATGCACCTTATTTTTCTCAGTTCAGTTCAGTTTGTCAGTGAATTCAGAAGTGTTGAATAAATGGAGACTTTTCAAATATATAGAATAGAATAGAATAGAAATGTATTATCCTGAGGGAAATTTGACACTGCAAATCACTCAACATTAAACATTTAGACAGAACAAGTCACAAATAAGAATAACAAAACAAATGGCCTAAGAATAGAATAAAATGAAATAGAATAAAAATAGAATAAAAGATACAGTAAATAAATACAGTAAAAATATACTGAAGTCTACAGTAGGTGTAATAATGCACAGTGCTGTTTAAAAAGTAAGAGTCCAGGAAGATGGTAATTGTCACTCTGTGCTCAGTGATGCAGTGAGGCACAGTGATGCATTGTATAGTCTGATGGCTGTCGGAATGAAGGACTTCCTGTGCCGTTCAGTGCTGGATTTAGGTAGTGTGAGCCTATAACATGCTCCTCCTGTCAGCCAAGTCTGTGTATAGTGGGTGGGAGGGGTTTTCCCTGATGGCCTGGATCTTAGCAAGGTTCCTCCTCTCCGCCACCCTCGCTAGAGTCCAGCTCCACCCCAAACACGCTACTGGCCTTCCTGACCATCTTATCCAGCCTGTTTGTGTCCCCTGCTCTCAGTCCGCTGCCCCAGCAGGTCTGTTATATATATCCGTTCAGTCTGTTTTTGTATAAGTGAAAGTTCTTAACCTGTTCCACCCCAGGTGAAAATCTGCATAAAATGTATACCTAGGTAAATGGAATATTGCTCCACTTCTACAAGGGCTATTTGCACATTCTTGGTATCTAGGAACATCTATGGACCTCAATGAATGTATTCTCAGTGTCAGAAATATTGTGTCTATTACTAGGCTTGCTTAAATTGTGATGAAACAAAGGAAAATATTAATTATGATTTTTCTTTTCATCTTTGACAGTGAATAAAACCATGATAATAATGACCAAACCACTGAGCTCATTCAGTACCCTCTTGAGATCATGTGTACAAAAGATCTAAGGAAATTAATAAAGGGAAGATGATCAAATTGAAGGTTTTGTATATACACTACTGAATTCTCCCATCCGGACCAATGCAATTTGAAATATTATTATAGAATATAGAATATATGCTTATATATTACCTTATTATAGCCAATTCGCACATTTATATATATATACATATAGTATCTTTCAAATGGCCGAGTTCAATTTGGATATAGTATCACCAGGCGTGCATAATAACTAGAGCTGGGCCATTAACGGCGTTAACGTGCTGCGTTAACGCTATACTAGTATCGCGCGATAATATAATTAACGCATTAATCAAAAAAAAAAAGAAAAAAAAAAAAATGTTTTTTCTTTTTTTTTTACATTTTTTTTTTTTACCTTTATTTACCCAGGGTAGGTTCGCTGAGCACAGATGCTCTTTTTCAGGAACGCCCTGCTTCACATTCACACAGTTCCATTCCACCTGGGAGCTGCCCAGTACAACCACAGTTGACACCATTGGCCACTGAGCAACTCCACTGGAGCAGTTGATTCAAGCCATGTCACATAGTTCAAGTTTGAAATGATTCTTTCTGTTTTGCTCCTGAGAGTGCTAGATACTGTACTGTACTGGTAATATTATTTATTTGTGTTAACTTCTGAATAAAACAACTTATTAAACACAAGTACATCTTATTGAACATTATTTTGATATGTCATTACCAATTATCATAGCAAAACAGCTTTTTCAAACAGTCTGTAATGCATTTTGGAAACGGGAGATGGGCTCATGGTGTAATGGGCCACCTGGCCTGAGAAACATAAGGAGGAAAGAAAAAGTAAGGACTTACTTCTGGTCATTATTTGGGTAGAACACACATATTTTGAATGCCTTCGGCAGTTTTTTTTTTTTTTTTTTGGCCATTTTAATCTAGATTAATCTAGATTAAATCCAGGATTGCAGATAGATTAATCTAGATTAAAAAAATTAATCTATGCCCACCTCTAATAATAACATATACTGATATTTAATGTAATCGACTGTACTTTTTTATTTCCCCCACAGTGTAACCATTTTGTAACTAATTTCAGATCTAATTCTTCCTACATGATTACAATAGTGTGGAGAAACTGACTGCGTTTCAATATTTGTCAAAAACGTTACCTTTTGTAGCTTATTATCACGAATCATAACAATTATTGATATGATTCATTCAGAACGCTGAACTTTGAAACACCATAGTGGACCACAGGAAGTGTAGAACGGAGAAATTCCAACCCTGAACGATAGCTAGCGACCCCCTCTTCAAAATGGCCGCAAAAAGATTCCAATTCCCATGGTTCAACATTTCCATTTCCGCTTCCGGGTCAAAAACTTAAAATTATATAAATACACTTTTAACCTATTGCTAAACTATTGCCAACCTAACGTTTTACATTCTACATGTATTTGTGACATAGTAGTGATAATAATACTTGAAAACGGTGGATTTTAAAATCACAAATTATTTTGCATCTTTATAAAAATATTAATATATGATAATAATGTCAAAAGGTGTCGGTACCGACCCTGTCGAGTGAGATAAATTCGATTTTTCAATTGCCTCTCTGCTGTTTAGTTCAGCACCGTGGGCAGCGCCAAGCAAGCCACAGCGCCGCTGTCCCAGCTGAAACGTATAAAAGGGAACCTGTGTTGAAAAACCATTGTGCCCCCCCCCCGAGAACATTTTATGCCCCCCCACTAATTTGTTTCTGCAGCCTGGTCTGGGTACATCGTGAACCTCACCGTCTAGCCAAGGTTGATTCTCCTAACTGGGCCATTTTCATCTGATTGAACAATCTTATCACACTTTTTACTGTAACATTGCTATTTAAATTTTAAATTTGTATGCTCGCTTATGTCTGTATTTTTTACTGTTGTTATATGTCCGTTCTATTTTATAATTTTTAGACTATTTTTAAACCTAATCATTTTAAACTATTTTATTATTTGTATTACTGAATAGAGAGCCTATTAGGATGCTAGATCCTAATGTGAAACACTGTGATTTACCATGCTCGCTCATGCCTGTATTTTTTTACTGTTGTGAAGCACTTTGAACTGCAACCTCTGTATGAAAAGTGCTATACAAATAAAGTTATTATTATTATATTATTATATTTATTTTTGGTATAGTGCTTAACAAGCATAATTGAATGTTGCCACAGTTGTGGCCTGTTGAGGGGCAATACATGATATCAAAAGTTCCAAAACATCTATTGTATTTGTATGATCCACTATATAAACATAGTAATTATAATAATATCTACATACATGGCATTTGATTGGAGGCTAGTCTCACTTTGTCCCACAACAACATTACAATAGTTTAGATTTGTGTATGTTGTTTATGTAAAAAAAAATTACTTGAAAGTAACGCAATAGTTACTTTCTGAAGTAACTAGTTACTTTTATAATTTGCAACTGAGTACGTAATTTAGTTACTTTTTGGAAGAAGTAACTAATAACTGTAACTAGTTACTTTTTAAAAGTAACTTGCCCAACTTGCCCAACACTATTAATTGTCATTACAATCATCCAACTCCATGGATGTCTGTAGTATCGGCAATCCCCAATGACTTGCCCCAGAGAAAGCTGTTGAAACCACGATTGCACACCCATCTGTCCAACTTGCGACTGCCTTTTCGAGTACGTAAATCATACGTATATCCTACAAAGAATTTACAATACCAAGCCGTTCGAGAATGCCGAATAAGTATGTAAATCGAGTTACGAAAGGGAATCCTTGGTAAGTTTTACATGTGTCCATTCGAGAATGAGGACCATTGTTTGCAATAAAAACACCCAGAACAATATAAAAATAAATTACTGTCACCCACTGAGGAAAAGGTGTATTTGCACCAAATTTCACATGGAAGTTTGAAACACCTAAATAGAACGTTGCATGTCGAAAATTGTCTGGTTATTTTATTTATTCAAACTTTTTCAACAAAATGTCATTGTAATGTCCTCGGTTAAAATACATGCAACACTTTATTAGATGAAATGTTACCTTACAAGTCTGGGCTTTTATAGATATTTCTTTATGGATTTATAGGGGACATTGGTTCACATCAGAGCGAGAGGACGCTGGCGTTGTCTGTTTGCCGCTTCTCCTCTGAAACTAACTGTAGTATTATACTATCGAGCTTTTATGCATGCTGTTTACAGTTGTGGTTATCTTAGCTAACTTACTTTTTATCTCAGCTTAAACCTCTGCATATTTGTATCGAGTTTTTAAACTTTTTTGAGCTACCAAGTCGGACTCCATTGAGCTGGTGGTTGGCTGTACCTACCTGCTTCCATCTCCTCCAACACCGGCAAATCTGCTCAAGCTCCCGCCATCAGCGAGACATCACCCGGATACTCCAGTCCATCCAGCACCACAGCTGTGTTTCTATTTTTCTCTGATAGCCTCCCGGCTTCACCAGTACGGTTGGGCTTTGTGCTTGATCGCTACCCGTCTCCTCCTGTCATGCTGTGGATCTTCTCCTGCCTAGCAGTTTTCCATTTCTGCGTGTCTAGCCCATGGCTAACGGCTAACACCAGGCTCACACCCCCCTCCGATGAAATGCTACAATATCTCGCCCTGCAACTACATAAACTGAACAACTGCACAATTCCAACATGCATCTCTGTCATCAAACAACTAGGACTTCTACACCAACCCCGCTATATTCATAGAAGCTCCCGAAGAAAGTTTGTTCGTTCTCAACCAGTTCACAACATCTCATCCATCTGGTCTGTGCGCACTTCCACTTCCGCATTCCCGCAACGTCATCTGAACACTGCCACTACTGTTGACGCTCTCCAGGTGGCTAAGCTGGTCACCAAGGCCAAGGCCTCCACCTGCTCCCTTGACCCCTTACCCACAGTCCTGGTCAAAGCTGGCCTACCATCCGTGTGCCCTACCATCGTGGGAATAATTTATTCCTCCCTGGAATCGGGCAGAGTACCCTCCAGCTTCAAGACAGCATCAGTCACGCCCATCCTGAAGATGACCTTGGGAATTACCGGCCGATCTCCAACCTTCCTTTCCTGAGCAAGATCCTGGAAAGAGCAGTGGCCGCCAACTGCACCAACGCCTGTCCAACCATGAGCTCTATGAACCCTTTCAATCTGGCTTCAGGAAACACCACAGCACAGAGACTGCCCTCACCAAGGTCACCAACGACCTCCTCATTGCCTCCGACTCCGGTCACATCAGCCTCCTCATCCTCCTGGATCTATCTGCAGCCTTTGAGACGGTCTCCCATTCCATTATCCTCAACCGCCTCTCTGACCACCTGGGTGTTACTGGGACTGCTCTCACCTGGTTCGAGTCCTACCTCACTGACCGAAAACAGTTCATCTCCATCTGCAACTCCACCCCTGCCCCAGTCAACCAAGGTGTGCCGCAGGGCTCCGTTCTTGGTC
This sequence comes from Notolepis coatsorum, assembly GCF_963971535.1. NCBI lineage: Eukaryota > Metazoa > Chordata > Actinopteri > Aulopiformes > Paralepididae > Notolepis > Notolepis coatsorum. The sequence continues at coordinate 60,521,095 of NC_140171.1, read as the reverse complement.
CACTCCTCTTCACAATCTACATGCTCCCCCTTGGTCACATCATCCAGAAACATGGTCTCAATTTCCACTCTTACGCTGATGACACTCAGCTCTACATCAGCACCTCACCCTCCATTCCTCTCCCCCCACAGCACCTTATCAACTTGACATCAAGGCCTGGATGTCATCCAATTTCCTGAAGCTAAATAGCAAGAAGACTGAGCTCATGGTTGTGGCCAAGCAGTCACTGCTCCGGAAGGTTGGAGATCTCTTCCTTGAAGTGGATGGCTGCCTAATCCACCCTTCCCCAGAAGTTCGCAACCTGGGCGTCATACTGGACTCCACCCTCTCCTTTCATTCCCACATAAAAACAATAACCAAATCAGCTTTTTTCCATCTCAGGAACATTTCCCGACTCCAGCCATCTCTCCTCGACTCCGTAGCAGAGACTCTCATCCACGTATTCGTCACCTCCCGTCTTGACTACGCAAACTCTGTTCAGGGCTACCCAGTAATGCCCTGAACAGGCTACAATATGTGCAAAATTCTGCTGCCAGGGTTCTCACCCACACCAAGTCCTGGCACCACATCAACCCCACCCTCATCCACCTCCACTGGCTTCCAGTCAAGTCCTGCATCAATTTCAAGATCCTCCTCATCACCTACAAAGCCCTTCACTCCCTTGCCCCCCGGTACCTAGCAGACCTCCTCCATCCCTACATCCCGCCCGGAGGCTGCGGTCCTCTGACTCCGGTCTCCTCTCCATCCCCACCACCAACATGCGGACTGTTTGTCCCAGAGCCTTCTCTGTGGCCGCACCCACCCTCTGGAACTCCCTCCAAACATCCGTAGTGCTACATCCCTGCACTCCTTCAAATCCCAACTCAAAACCCACCTTTTCACCAAATTTGTAAATTACTCTGGCTGATTTCCCCTTTTTTCTTTTGTTTTCTTTCTTTCCTTTTGATTATTATTTTGTTGTTACGTTGTTCCCTGTCCACCTCCCTTAGCTGTTAAGTGCCTTGGGTCTCGTGAGAGGCGCTATATAAATTTAAGATATTATTATTATTATTATTATTATAGATTATTTTCTTTGTATTTTCTCCTTTTCTTGTGTCTGATGTCTTGCATGCCCTGCAAACATTAGATCCTAAAAAGACCGCTGGCCCTGACGGCATTGACCCCTATTTTCAAAAAAGTGCAGCTCCTATTATAGCTCAACCCTTGACAGACTTGTATAATCTATCTATTTCTGAAGAGGTCCCGCCTGATATCTGGAAACAAGATTTTGTCTCTCCTCTGTTAAAAGCAGGTCTTCCCTCAGAGATGAACAATTATCAATTAACAATTATTTCTAACCTCTGTGTCCTATCTAAAACGATGGAGCCTTTAGTATCTTCCCAACTAAGGATTTTTCTAGACTCTCATTCCATCTTAAATACCATGCAGTCTGGTTTTAGAACAAAGCATACACTGTACGATTTTTCACCGTAAAGTTACAATAACATACTGGCAATATTTTGCATGACTTTTACAGTAAGATTCACAATAATTTACTGTGAATGGCTTCACAGCAATGTGTTAGTTACCAATGGTAGTACAACACATTGTTGTAATTTCACAACTTCTTACTGTAAGAAATTACTGTGATATCACATTATTTTGTTGTATATATATTACAACAATGTATTGTGACTTCACAACATCAAATTGTAAGAAATTACTGTGATATTACAATATGTTGTTGTATATATATATTACAACAATGTATTGTGACTTCACAACATCAAATTGTAAGAAATTACTGTGATATTACAATATTTTGTTGTATATATATATTACAACAATGTATTGTGACTTCACAACATCAAATTGTAAGAAATTACTGTGATATTACAATATTTAGTTGTATATATATTACAACAATGTATTGTGACTTCACAACATCAAATTGTAAGAAATTACTGTGATATCACATTATTTTGTTGTATATATATTACAACAATGTATTGTGTATTTACAATAGCCTACATGCATTTTTGTAGTCCAGCTCCAGTACACTTCCTGAAGGTCACACATTGGTTTCCTGTCGTGATTAATCACGTCATCCTATTGTATTTTGACATGAAACTATTGTATGAGCTTCCTCCAGAAGTATACTGGAGCTGGGGACTATAGAGTTATGCATGTCTATCATTGTAAATTGACAGTTATTTAGCAAAATTATTTATAATTATATAATATAATAATTATTATTATTATTCAATTATTTTGTTGGCAAGTCTGAAAAGTAATGCAAAAGACTTGCCAACAAAATAATTGAAAAATAATTATTATTATATTATAATAATAATTATTTTTCAATTATTTTGTTGGCAAGTCTTTTGCATTACTTTCTGGACGAAGCTCATACAATAGTTTCCTGTCAAATATTATTGGATGACGTGATTAATCACGACAGGAAACCAAAGTGTGAGCTTCTGCCAGGAAGTATACTGGAGCTGGACTTCAAAAATGCACGTAGGCTATTGTACATTAAAAACAACAGTCCAAACGCACAAATGAGGTAAGCCGGCATTTATTGTCAAAAGACAGAATTATTACAAATAATTATATACAAAGAATTACAAAGAATTATATTCTTATTCTTGAAATGGTAAATGGCTGTTTTCTTTTTTAGAATTTGTGCACATTTTACCCATAGGAAAATCCCGCTCGTTGTACAAGTATCGCAGATAAAATTCAAAGGTACTCACAGTTGCACGAGTTTCAGACAGAGAAACGCAATGATTTGAAAGCTCGGCGTTGCTAATAAACATTTTAAATATTATTTTATAAACTGCTGGTCAACACTGCTCAAAACGGCTTTAGCTGACTGATGCGCCTTGTACATCGAGCGTTTTGCCAGTTCTTCAGAGTTAATTATGGGATGTTATTGTCAAAAGACAGAATTATATTACAAAGAATTATATTCTTATTCTTGAAATGGTAAATGGCTGTTTTCTTTATTTCTTTTTTTACAATTTGGGCACTGCCAGACGACTGCTCTACCTCCCGAGCCACTGTTGCCATGAAACTAGTACTTCCAGGTCTTACCCGAAAATGGAACTAATGAATACACTTTATGCACTTGCTCGAAAGAACAAAAGAGGCACTCAAAAGAACAAAAGAGGCGCAGGGACGACAGGAGCATGACAATTGTCTTTGCAGACCATTCAAAGTCTGAGCTTCCGAAGAAGGGTGTTCACGTGAGGGGACGACAGGAGCATGACAATTGTCTTTGCAGACCATTCAAAGTCTATGAGCTTCCGAAGAAGGGTGTTCACGTGAGGGGACGACAGGAGCATGACAATTGTCTTTGCAGACCATTCAAAGTCTATGAGCTTCCAAAGAAGGGTGTTCACGTCAGGGGATGACAGGAGAAGGACAATTGTCTTTGCAGACCATTCAAAGTCTATGAGCTTACTTACGAAGAAGGGTGTTCATGTCAGGGGACGACAGGAGAAGGACGATTGTCTATGCAGACCATTCAAAGTCTATGAGCTTACGAAGAAGGGTGGTCACTTGAGGGTTGATGGCGCTTCGCTTCTTTGCCATGGAGCCTTTCTCCGGGTTGATGTCCAAGAAGCACCTGTTAATAAGCAAAGATACGTTTCAGTTTTAAATAGACTCAGCATTTATCAAGGTGCTCACCTGTGTTTTTTCCCACACCACACCCTGATGAAGATTGCTACTACTTCAAACTTGTTGGATCATCACAATACAAATATTTGTTTAGCCTCATGGTACCTCTAACATAATGTTTACTTATCCAAATTTTGAAGCCATACTATAATGTGAATTAAACCATTATGTCAATTTCTTAACAAGATAGCAGCAACATCAAGTGATAGTGTGGTCCCAATTCACATAGTTGGTTCCAGGCTTCATACTCAAAGCATTTAATCTACTTTATGGCCTCTGTAGAAAGGCATGGACTTAATAGCCATAGATAGTCTTTGCATGATAAGTCTTACTGATGACATTGATCATGTGTTCAGAGTGTTAAAATACCTTTGGATGAACTCCAGTGTGGATGATCCAATGGAAGGATACTCCAGGTTGAAGACATAGTAGCTGGTGAATAAAGCAGCTACCCCATGCAAAAATAATGGGTGTGAGCCCATCACAACTTCTCCCTTGATGGATAGCATCCATCCAGAAGGCTGCATTGTGTCACCTGAAATGAACAGATACCCCGTCATGCGTTATTGTGGATAGGTATACATTCCTGCAAGGACATGGCACAGAACTAGGGCTGTCTTAAATACTTTGAAGCTTTGTTCGATGGGCATGGGATTCGAATATGAAAATAAAATGTGATTATTAAAATCAACTCTGCCTCTCTTTGTTAATAACAACAAGCAATGCTGTCTGTTATTTAAGATGAGGTCACACTGACAGATTTGTGTTCATTGTGCTGCTTTTATAAAGCCTCAAATGACGGCTTACAATATTTCATGAAAGCAAAGTGTTTTGTTTGTCTAAGATTTAAAAAGGTTTAAACTTTACAGCACTGACAAAGTTGAACAAAGTGCTGTACAAGTCCCACAACATTTAAAAAAAAAATATATATATATATATTTTTTTTTTAATTTCGAAGCTTCGAATTAAAATCGAATCTCGGCCCTGAAGCTTCGAATTCCAAAAAAATAATCAAAGGTCAGCCCTACACAGAACACTGCAGTTCAGGTGGACAGCACTTTTCTTCTCCACCATCAGATGGGTATAGGCTATACTTATCAGCCTGTAAAAGAGTCCCTGTGCAGATAGGAAAATCCGGCAAAAAGGACAAAGCAACTCCTAGCCCTCCAGTTACAAGCGCAGATGGAATGGAGACATGCCAGCTCAGGATATTATTTATAAGCGTCATATGTGTGCCGTATCACAAACTTCCTTCTGTCAGATTTTCCCGCTCGATGCAAAGGAACACATAAGCTCATCCCTGAACATTACATTACCTTGAATTATCAAACACGGGGTGCTTGGGAGTGCTGCAGTATTGACATCAGCAGCAGTGGCACAGGTCTGCAACAAAGTAACACACAATAGCAGATTTAACATTATGAAAGGATGAAGATAAGCTAATCCACGCACTACAGCTCACCACACATCAGCTCCGCCCATTTGGAGCAACTTGGGGGTTAAGTGTCTTGCTCAAGGACACTTCCGACATGCGGACAGTCAGAGCCAGGATTCGAACCACCAACCCTACGGTCGATGAACGACCATCTCTACCAACTGAGCTTCAGTCGCCCCTAATGTAATCACTCGCATTTCAAATATTTTAATATTTAAATAAATAAAACTTACATCAACTTCGAGCAGTAGTTTCTCTGTAGGCTCCTTGAAGTACACCATAAGGAGCAGGACGATGCAGGCACTGATCTCCGAAACCTCTGGATCATATCTGGCCAGAACATCCCTGATCTTCGTGTTGTCCAGTTTCTGGCAGAACTGCAGGATGGTCTGTCCTCGATGACACAGGGCATCTTTGATCTTTTGAAGGACATCGGTGTCTGTCAGGAGGCCAAAGTGGGAGAAAAGCCCCGTCTGAGAGAAGAGAAAAGGCCATTCTTCTTTGACCTCCACCATCGTTGGTGCAGGCATTTTGTTCAAGTAACGCCGCAGGATGACGTAGGTCCTCTCCATCAGAAGTTCTGCTCTCGCTGTCCCACCCATCCCTTCCTCTGTGTACAGACATACAAACCAAGTAACAACAATTAGATTTGATGTTGCCACATCTGGGAAATTGAGTGGCAAACCTTTAATTGTATGCTCTCTCATCATTACTCATTCTGAATATTAAGGTGGCCTTTTTGCTTAATGTGGGATGTTTATTCAGGTGTCAATTCACCAAAAGTAAAGTAGATTGCATGCCTGAGTAGATGTTCCGCAGATCCCTTTTCAAAGCCGCCAAGGTTTCCTCTGTCTCCCCGTCCGGTAAGCTTGCTGGGCCCCACCTCACACACCTAGGGATAGGAAGGAATCATAGGTTAACTCAATACTATTGGGAGAAATTATTAGGGCTGACCCCTATTAGTCGATTAATCGGTCGAAAGGAGCCGTAGTCGACTGCCAACCTCTTAGTGGAATACATTAAAAACAAAAAATTATAATATATATATATTTTTTTATCATTCTTTCCAAAAGAAAAGAGGCCTCTAACGCTAATGGCACGCATACCAGAGGCTAACTGCCTACGAAAACAGGCACAGAGGCACTGAAAGAGGATTTCACCCATCTAATGAACACACTAGACTAGACAAATATCAAGATGTATCCATCAGTGGACCAATTGCGTGTAGCTTTATGCCAAGCAAGCAGTGCAAAAATTTACCGTAGTGGCATGCAGTAATGCGCCTTTCATTTTCGCGGAAATAGGCTGTCTATTGCCATTCTCTTTGACAAACTCTAACCTTAACCAGCTCCTTAACAGCGCCTAAACTTAACCGTTCTAACCTTAACCAACTCCGAAACAATGCCTAACCTTAACCTTAACCATAGAAATTATATTGCCATTCTCTTTGACAAACTCTAACCTTAACCAGCTCCTTAACAGCGCCTAAACTTAACCGTTCTAACCTTAACCAACTCCGAAACAATGCCTAACCTTAATCGGCGAAAGAATACACGTTAAAAAAAAATCACGTTAAAAAATATTTTCGATGGGATTCGAACTCGCCAGCAAACAAGCCATAGGATCCACAGCCATGTGTCCTAGCCAATTGAGCTATTTGTTGGATACTGAATAAGGGGCGGTGACTTATATATATTGAGCTCCGCTCGTGTCGCATGCGCGGGCACCTCGCGCGAGCACGCCGGCGCACGCACGCACCTGAGCGAGCACGCCGCCGCCGGTGCACGCACGGTAGCATTTGTCTGAAAAGAAGGGCGCTTTACCGCACTAGCGTGCGGTGACGAATGCGGAAGCATTTTTGCACTGCTTGCTTGGCATTAACGTACAGGCGGACCAATTGCATGCTTTTGCAGAGGACAAGAAGCCTTCAGTCGACTCCTTCAGACATTAAGCACCCCCACAGCCCAAATGGAATTATAAAAAAAAACTATATATAAATATATATATATAATATATATATTCTACTTTTTTTTTTTTTTTTTTGTCGACTGACTGCACATTTTGGCCGATCATAGTCGACTATCCAAATCCTTAGTCGGTGACAGCCCTAGAAATTATATAAAAAAAAAATCTACACATAATTTAAACATTCAATCCAAATAACCTAAGTTAGTCTAGCATGGCAGTGCCACTTTAACCCCTAATTGCTGCGAGTGTGAATGGAGAGGACACTGGCGCCGTTTGTTTTGCTACCCCTACCCGTATTGGTCGACAGGACCTCTCGTCAGCCTGGACTCTCCTGCCACACCAGTGGGCCGTCTTTCCTCTCTGCCTCTGCGGCGTCTAGCCAGAGTGTTGTTCCTGATTTTATACTCCACTCTTGTTTTTACTTGTTGGAGAAGAGAGTGGCATCCGTCTCCAACAACTTCACCTCGCCTGCTAATGTCAGCAAAGGTGTCAGGATGGCTCCTGACAATTGTTTGGACGATGCTGAGGCACGTGGTTCTGGTTGGGTTGTGCTCGTGCTCCATCATCTGATCCACCAAAGCGTTCACAAAGGCCCTTCTCTCATCTGGCTTTGGTCTCTCTTCTTTTTCCACTGCACGTTGAATGGCTGTTGACATCCGGTTCCAGTTGACACAAAAGTCTACATGCCATGCCCTGCCAGGCTGTGAAGAGTTTGAAGTGCTTGGGGGGCTGCACAACAGAGAGTGTGGGAATGATTGCATAGAGGTGTTCGGAGAGGACAGAGTGTTCACAGAGCTCGTTGTTGGGGAAATTGAAGCAATTAGATGGGGAGGGAGCACCTCCATATTAAGGGTTACTAACATTAGAAGGGACAAAAACAGTTATGCCAATGTTCCAAGGGCATAGTTCTAAGTGTCATGTGAGTCTAAATATGAATTTACCTTTATTAAGACCATCCATCAGCTTCCGACATTGGATTGGTGTCGGACCAGATCCACCCTCTCCATTAAGGCCAGATCTTCGACACTATCCACTCCAAGATCCTCAAGTAGGGTGGTCAGTAAGTCATCAGGGAGGCCCGGTAAATATGACCAAACTGCTTCCTTTATAGCTTCCATTACCTAGTCTCATTGATTAGGGTCAATCATGAATCAGTTTGTGCATATTCCCTACTTGTCTGTTTGCAGTGCACTATATGCGGTTAACTGCCAACATGTGCTCGCTATATAATCAACAATACAAATTTAAATACAAAATCAACTATCTTAAGGTTACTTAATATCCTGCTCAACTTACGTCTGTCCTCACGTCTGTCATATCCTCCCTTTCCTGTTTAAACTGCTCCTGGAAAAGAATGGTGGAGCGCAATAAGCATCTGATCGTGCACGTTGTATGCTGGAAGAGGATAGTAGTCCAGTACATCTTCGTGCTTAATGCACACATAATCATCTTGGGCCACTCCTAAGTATATGAGGTTAACTGCCAACATGTGCTCGCTATACAATCAACAATACAAATTTAAATACAAAATCAACTATCTTAAGGTTACTTAATATCCTGCTCCACTTACGTCTGTCCTCACGTCTGTCATATCCTCCCTTTCCTGTTTAAACTGCTCCTGGAAAATAATGGTGGAGCGCAATAAGCATCTGATCGTGCACGTTGTATGCTGGAAGAGGATAGCAGTCCAGTACATCTTTGTGCTTAATGCACACATAATCCTCTTGGGCCACTCCTAAGTCACAGTACACACCCATGTCAATCAACTTCACTTTCAAACCGCAGAGTCCACAGGCAAATAAGTGGGCCAAAGTGGATGATTAGATCTGGATAATGGCCAATATAGTGATGCTTTGGCCTCAGGGGGGCATTGGGGAAGAGCCTTTTCCTGTTGCATATGTACTCATCTGTGATGACTTTCAGATATGCTACCTGGCCTTCTGTAATGACTGGTGCACAGATAAGCTCAACCATCTCTCTCAGCTGCAAAATGAGCTGCCAAACCTCATTGTCACAGGGATCTTTAATCCTGCCACCCACCAAGAGAGGGAGTAATATAAGGAAACACCAGTTTTGAAATGCATGCCCACTTAGTTTGTCACTGCTGGGAGAGAGGTCTGCTGGTTTGTCCCTACCATCGTTCCCTTCATATCGGAACTTGTTTTTGCACCGATTTAACTGCAGGTAAGTAAAATGATTCTCCTGGACTAAATGGCGAATATATAAAGGAAGGTCATAAGCCATGACTCCCTCAAATAAATCATGGCCTAGAAATGGTGGGAGGCCAGGCTGGCAAACATGGAAATGAGAAAGCTGGTTGAAAGGAGAATTAAACTTGATACCGCCTACAGAGTCTGTGGCACTAGTTTCCAGGTCTTGCAAATTACTTGTGTATGATTGGACTATTCTTGTGGCACCACACAACACTGTATTCTTCACAAAATCCTCTCTCTGTACCTGACAGTAGCGACAAAAATAATTAGACCGACTGAAGTTTTCTAAAAATCCCCCAATGGGATCCTAAGTTGTCTCCTGCAATGGCAACCAAAGAGCCCTTTAGTACAGTGCCATCAGATATGACTACACCTCTCTCCTCCAGGATTGTGAGGTCCTCAATTAGATGTGCAAAAACCTTTTTTAGCCCAAAATACTTAAAGTCCTGCTCCCTACATAAGAGAACAAGTTGCATCTGATCTATAGAAGATCTATTGTGAGGCAAGATGTCAGTCAGGGTTAGGTAAACAGCTAAGACCTTGTGCTTTTTTTCCCCTGAGCCCAGTGGATTAACAACCTCGAAGGCATCTTGGTACAGTATCAAACCAAGTGAGGAAGGGTCAGCTTTCAACATTGGATTACTTTGAAATCCTTCTCCATCCTTGACATCCTGATAAACAGCATCAGTAGATTGCTGCAAACGTGTCATGTTATACTGTTCTCATAGAGACACATTTTTTAACAGTGTCACCAATGTCTCATGTATAGGTACATACTGAGCAAAGCATTCTTTGTCATTTTCATCATTGCCCAAGAGCAAAGGCACGGGATGAACAAGGTTGAAACACATCTGTACTGAGTCTTCCCCTGTTATAGAGTGTGAGTAGATCCTCTGTGTTCAATTCATCAACCATGCTGCTTATAGTGGCCTGAGGGATTCCAAGTTTCTTCAATTTCTCACTCAGAACGTTAAGTGAATGAGACAGGCCAAGTTCATGAGCAATTTGAAAGTCCTCAATAATGGTTTGTATGGTGCTTGCCGGTAAGAGTAGCTTAGATTGCAATTTCAAATAGAAAAGTGTAAGGTTCTGTAAAAAAAGGGTTTCGTCCACAGCTAATGGCACTTCTAGTTCATCATCATGTGCACCAGCAGCTTCTGAATACGACTGATACGTCTAGTACCAAGTCAACTATAACTGAATCCTTGTGTTTCCTGGAAATATGTGAAGCAAAAGTCATTACGTTTGTGAACCTGCAATCACAACCTCTAAATGGACATGGCGATTCCATTCCTCCCTTTATGTGTGTCTTCAAATGCTTGATAAGAGAGGCTAAAGTGTCACACTTAAATGCACAAGCCTCAAGCACACATTTCAAGGATGTGTCAGGTGGTAGAGCTGATCTAGGTCTAGGCGGCTGATCAGCTTGCAGGTAGCACCTATGCAGCCTATATATATGAGATCTCAGTGCTGCGTGTTTTCTGAACCTCTGTGAGCAGTCAGGTACCCCGCACTGATAATGATAATTGGGGCCATTACTGTGGAGCTGCGCGTGCTAGACAAAGGTATGCACACTCTCAGACACATGCTGACATCGAATATATTTACAGTGAAACATTGTTGTGCGTGCTAACTAGTTACCTACCCAATCATTAAATCTGCCTCACACTGAACACTGGTTAGACTGGCTGCCTCACTGAACAAGATGGTTATTGGCTGCCACTGAACAGGATACTGTATGTTAAAGACCTCTCTGATGACCTAGAAAAAAGGAACCCAGAGAAAGGAGAGATTACAGTTTGGCATGCAGATTATGAATGTATAGGCTAATCTCAGGTGTACTGCACAGGAAACAAATATAGTATATAAACTACGATCTGTGTTGCATATAGGCCTACCTACAACCAGGAAGCAATCCGTGCATGGATCTGGGGAGAGGTTGAACCCGTCAGTGCAGATTACTGTCCTGTACGCCTCGTCGGCCGGAAAATTCAGGCAAGCAATCAGTAGGCAGGCCCTAGGACAAGGGAGGGAGGCAAGGCAGTTTAGTTGCATTCAACAGGTCGTTATTGCAAAAGAGAATTAGTTATTAATAACCTCTATAAATAAAGGTTAAAAGTTATATCACCTCACTACATATCAAAGATGCATTCATTTCTTATATTCGTTAACTACCTTAGGTGATACTCAAACTCAAACAGTGGCTATAGATTTCTTGAAGGCTGGCACATGCCAGCACATGCCACAGGGAACAACGCATAAATTCATGTCAAACAGTACTGGATGAGGTGATTCATCTCAGGTGTACTGCACAGAAAACAATAGTCTATAAACTATGATGCCGATGTAGTTAGCTATTTTTGCCATGTTCTTGTAGTGTAGCTTGCTACATTTATCTGGGGATAGCTTCCATTGTAGTTGAGCTATATTTAATCGAGAGTAACTTGTAGTGTAGCTTACTACATTTTCCAAGTAGCTTGCCCATCACTGGCTAAATGCTGCATGTAGCTAGTTAGCTGAACTGGGGCTAGGTAGCCATTTAGCTACCTGGCTACCTAGCTCCAGTTCAGAACAACACTTTTTTTCACTGGCAGTTTGTGGAAATGAACAAACTTTTCTCTCTTTCACACGGTAAAATTAGTTTGAACAGCCAGGAGCAATACAAAAAGAACCACGCGGTCCCGTTGTTTGGTAGGCAACGTTGCATTTACAGACACTCCATGTTGCAGCTACCCAGCAGGAGCCAGACAGCTAACAGCTAACATTACTAGCTAAATTAGCAGCAGGCACGCATAACGTGTAAAAACGCATAACCATGTAAAAAACGAACATGGCACTACTCCGCTGGCGTTTGCAATCGAAATCATAGATACAACATAATATCCACCATCGACTTTATCATGCACTACTCACGTATTATTGTCCTTAACGATGCAGAGAGACACGCTGATACTGCAATGGAGGACGTTGCAGCACAGCCAGGTGCATTATGGGAGGCGGGGCACAGGTGTAGTGCATTCTGGGAGGCGCCCAGGAAGCTGGTACGCTGCACGTGACATGGACAAGTCTGAACATGTTTCTAATCATCTCCATTATATAGTGGCCCCAATACGCAGGTGCAGAACGGGTACTGATTGATTAATTGAAAACTTTATTAACAGATTGCAGAATGGGTACAATACAGTACAGCTCAATACACACAATTGTTAAGGGGATGCAGACCAGAGAAAGACTTTCGTCTTGTTTACATCAGGGTCCCCCATTTTCAATTCATCAGGATATATGACATACATCATCATCATCATCATCATCATCATCATCATCATCATCATCATCATCATCATCATCATCATCATTTATTTATTCGTACATGGAATTACCACAGTCCAACAGTACATATTCATATAATTCACCAAATACCATGGCCGAAAGGAACAGGAAGAAGAAAAAATCGTATATATATACCTGCCCCTACACACACACAACACACCGATAGACTTATTGTGTAAAACCAAACAGAATATACCCATTTTGCAAAAATGTAAACATCAACACAATCAAATTAAATCAACATAAATAAACCCATTTTGTGTATCTATCAGCAAACTACATATTTCGGTTCATTCATTTACACACAACACACACACACACACACACACACACACACACACACACACACACACACACACACACACACACACACACACACACATACAGATAGACAGTACTGCTACATCTATACATTTATGAAACCGTACATTAGGTGGGGTGGGGGGGGGGGGGGGCTGTACATTGGAGGTGGTTGGGTGGGTGGGGTGGGGGGGTTGGGTATGTTGGGTATAGGAGGGGTGGGTGGACACTGTACAACTGTATAAGCACAACTGTACATTGGAATATTGACAAGGAGGGGGTTGGGTTAGGACATTTACAGGGGCCAGTTTCGAATTGCAGTCTCCCGTATAGGTGTTCTTTGAGAGTGGTTTTGAAAGTGGGTAGTGTTTCACATTCCTTTACAGCTTTGGGTAGGGCGTTCCACATTGATGTGGCATAATTGCGAAACGTGATTTGTGGAGCTCCCTCTGCATGGTGTTGTGGTCGTGGTATTCACTGACCTTTGGGAAGTATTTTGACATGTACACATGGGTACCTTGGTCATGTAGTGTATCTTTTTTTTTGTATTTTATTTTTTTTAAATTTTTTTAAACAAACACATAAACAAACATGACAACACACGATTAAATATACAAGCATTGTTAACAGTGCACATCAAATTAAATCACAGTTTAAATAAATGTCTTATACAAGATATGCCCCTAATACCTGCTATCTATTCCCCTACACACATATGCTCTTGCTCGCACCCCCCACCCTGGACCCCCCAATGGATAATCCATCCATTATCATTCTCTCCTAACCAGACACTACCATTATATGCTAGCTTTTATTCTCTCCACCACTTCTAACCACATTGTCAATTTGGATTAATTGAGACCCAAAATTCTTGCTGTAGATATTTCTAGATAAATCACATCGAGATATGTAAGAATCCAGACCTTTCGGCAATTTTTTTCCGGTTGAATCCATCGTGATGCTATCAGTTTTTTAGTCACTGTAATACCAGATAAAACCAATCTCTTTAGCTGTGGATGTACTGCATACTCAAAAACATCATTCAGCAGTAATACAGAGGGGTGTACAGGTATATTAAGAATTAAGAGATTTGATAATTGCTGGGTCACTTTTTTCCAGAATATCTTAACTGGTGGGCAGTCCCAGTACATGTGCATAAATGTCCCCTCGTCCCCATTTGTACATAAGGAGCATTTGGAGTCTTGTTTAAGACCCATTCTGTTCAGTCTTATAGGAGTCAAGTATGTCCTATGAATATAGTTAAGATTGATTTGTTGATGGTCCGGGTTCCTTGATGCAAGTCGAACATTTGCCCAGGCTTCTTGCCAATCAAAATCTATTTCCAGGTCTGGTATATCCCTCCTCCAAATAGAGTCTAGGTGGAGGGTTTCATACGAGGCCGTTAGTAATTGATGATAAAAACCTGATACAAAACCTCTCGATGTAGTGTATCTTGTAGACCAGGCCCATTGCAAGTTGCTGTACTCTGTCGTCTACTCTAAGCCATCCTAGGTTGTCAAAGTGGGCAGGGGTGAGGTGGGTTCTAGGAGTAAGGTCAAGCAGTAGTCTGACCAGTTTGTTTTGAGATGTTTGTGTAGCAGGGTGGATTATCCCTACTTTGAGAGTAGACTGTACACTGTCACCAGGTAGGGGGAACCCAGCATGCAGATCTGAGTCCAACTGAATCCCAGACTTTAGTGCAGGAGTAGAGTGGAGCTTTAGCAGAGGGAGTGGATGGGGCCTATAAGATTTACTAACCTAGGGGTAGTGCGCTGGTCCTTCTTGCCCTCCAGGGCGACTCGCAGTAATTCCCCACACACCCACACTTCTCCTAATACTAGCCGCACCCTCCCACACCCGGTGGCAGTAGTGATAGATGATATACTTTCTCCCCAAAGCAGTACCTTTCCTTGCTGATGAGCAGAGACCTGTCCCAATGATGCCTAGGATCCCGTGTTAGGGTTGAAATGCTGGGCTATCACACAACAATCATGTCTACTTAACCCAGGCTGGCCTGCTAGGCCTTAGCGCCTTTGAGGTGCTTTGGTACCATGAGGTGCAAGTAGTGATAGATGATATACTTTCTCCCCAAAGCAGTACCTTTCCTTGCTGATGAGCAGAGACCTGTCCCAATGATGCCTAGGCTCCCCTGTTAGGGAAGTTTAGGCTGCCGAGGACTATGATGGTCCAGTTCTACACTGCCATCATCCAGTCCATCCTCACCCTCTCCATCATCACCTGGTTCCCTGCAGCCACGGTCAGGGACAAGGCCAAGCTGCAGCGGGTGATACGATCAGCAGAGAGTGTGATCGGCTGCCCCCTTCCCTCCCTCGAGTCCCTACATTCCTCCAGGGCCTTGAGGAGGGCGAGGAAGATCATGGCAGACCCCGCCCACCCAGGTCACGACCTCTTCACCATGCTTTTCACCCTAGCAACCACCTAGAAACACCCTAGCAACTACCTATAACACCCTAGCAACCGCCTAGAAACACCCTAGCAACCACCCATAACACCCTAGCAACCACCTAGAAACACCCTAGCAACCACATATAACACCCTAGCAACCACCTAGAAACACCCTAGCAACCACTTATAACACCCTAGCAACCACCTAGAAACACCCTAGCAACCACCCATAATACCCTAGCAACCACATATAACACCCTAGCAACCACCTAGAAACACCCTAGCAACCACTTATAACACCCTAGCAACCACCTAGAAACACCCTAGCAACCACTTATAACACCCTAGCAACAACCTAGAAACACCCTAGCAACCACATATAACACCGTAGCAATCACCTAGAAACACCCTAGCAACCACTTATAACACCCTAGCAACCACCTAGAAACACCCTAGCAACCACATATAATACCCTAGCAACCACCTAGAAACACCCTAGCAACTACCTATAACACCCTAGCAACCTCCTAGAAACACCCTAGCAACCACATATAACACCCTAGCAACCACCTAGAAACACCTTAGCAACCAGCTATAACACCCTAGCAACCAACTATAACAACCTAGCAACCACCTATAATACCTTAGCAACCACCTAGAAACACCCTAGCAACCACCTATACCACCCTAGCAACCACCTAGAAATACCCTAGCAACCACCTAGAAACACCCTAGCAACCACCTATAACACCCTAGCAACCACCTAGAAACACCCTAGCAACCCTGTGGGGGGCCTGTGCAGGGGCCTGTGGAGGGGCCTGTAGAGGGGTCTTTGCGGGGGCCTGTGGGGGGGCATGTGGGGGGCCTGTGGGGGGTCTGTGCGGGGGCCTGTGGGGGGGCCTGTGGGGGTCTGTGCAGGGGCCTGTGGGGGGGCCTGTGGGGGGGCCTGTGCAGGGGCCTGTGGGGGGGCCTGTGGAGGGGCCTGTGGAGGGGTCTGTGCGGGGGCCTGTGGGGGAGCATGTGGGGGGCCTGTGGGGGGGTCTGTGCGGGGGCCTGTGGGGGGGCCTGTGGAGGGGCCTGTGGAGGGGTCTGTGCGGGGGCCTGTGGGGGAGCATGTGGGGGGCCTGTGGGGGGGTCTGTGCGGGGGCCTTTGGGGGGTCTGTGCGGGGGCATGTGGGGGGTCTGTGCAGGGGCCTGTGGGGGGGTCTGTGCGGGGGCCTGTGGGGGGGCCTGTGGAGGGGCCTGTGGGGGGGCCTGTGGGGGGTCTGTGCGGGGGCCTGTGCGGGGTCTGTGCAGGGGCCTGTGGGGGGTCTGTGCGGGGGCCTGTGGAGGGGCCTGTCGGGGGGCCTGTGGGGGGCCTGTGGAGGGACCTGTGCATCACGTCGTCGGGCGGGGTCAGGCCACAGGACCTCGTTGACATCGCAGGCTATGTTTTCCCTCGCCAGGCAGCGGGGGAAGAAAGCTCTGGTATGCCGGCTGTTTGGCACCTTCAGCAAACTGTGCATTCTAAACTGGCCTATATAGGTGTTGTCACATCATTGGCAGGTGTCTTCAATTTTGAGTCATTGTGTTTAAGCAATGAGGTTGTGCATTCTAAACTGGTCAATATGGATGGTGTCACATTATTTGCAGGTGTCTTCAATTTTTAGTCACCGTGTTTAAGCAATGACACCCGTGCTTTCATTGTGTTCAACTTTTGATGATTGAGTCTACCATTTTGCATCGTGTGAGCAAAATGTGTTCAGTGAATGAGAATGTGTTGTGCAACGTGTGTTTTAGCAAGTGCGGAAGTGTTTAGAGTAAGTGCGAATGTGTTTAGAGTTCTGCAACGTGTGTTTTGGCAAATGCCAATGTGTTCAGAGTTTTGTGAAATCTGAGATTGAGGTGAAATGTGTCTTGGGGGCCTGATTTATTAAATGTGTTTAGGCAACTGGTCATTCTGCTCAGAGATCTAGAAATTGTGCTTTAGCAATCGAGAAAAACTGTAAGGGGATGCAGACCAGAGAAAGACTGTCGTATTGTTTTGTATAAAATTACAATATTTTATTGTGAAATAAGAATAATATAATGTGATATGTTGATATGATATTGTGAGATTACAACATCTGATGTGATATTACAGAGAAAGACTTTCGTCTTGTTTTGTATACAATTTTTATTTTTTTAAACATCAAAAACGTAAATTCACAGTTGCTTTTTTCTATAGCGTTAAATCATGCTTTTCCCCCGCTTCCCGTAAACAGGTGATTATTGCCTTTTTTGTTGCCACAACTAGATTATGGTGACATAGTTTATAGATTTGCTTGATTGCGCTTTTTGTTGCCACAACTAGATTATGGTGACATCGTTTATAGATTTGCTTGTCCTATTGCCTTAGCCAAACTTGATCCGCTTTACCATGCCGCTCTGAGATTTATTTCCAACTCACCATATAGGACGCATCACTGTACTCACTAATTGGTTGGACTTCCCTTGCTACACGCAGGTTGCAGCACTTGTATGTGTTCATATATAAAGCTGTTCTTGGTAAACTTCCATGGTACATCAGTTCCAAGCTTGAATTAATTAAAAACTCCCTCAATCTCAGATCCAGCAACTGGATGCGCTTTTAAATACCGCCCGTGTGGACTGAGGCAAGTAAAATAACTATAACTATTTCATTTTGGTCCTTGGTCCTGGAATGACCTCCAGACACGTCTCAAATTGGCCTCTCCGATCTCATTGTATTGCTTCAAAGAAAAAAAATCTGAAATCCTTGCTACCTGCTGCTCCTGCTTTTCTACAGGTTGATTGTTACTGTTTTATTGTGCTTGTATTTAATTAATTAATGAATTAAATGTTTCATAAAGCTTGTATGGTAGTCTAGTCTAGTCTACTGTATGTGTATTGTGCTTTGTTATGTATAATGTATTGTCATAATTCATGCTTGCCTTCTTAGCCAGATCACCCTTTAAGAAGAGACCTCTGTCTCAATGGGTTTTTATTTCTAGTAAAAATTAAATAAAATTCAGGGCTGAGGAGAATGTGAAAAGAATGCAGTCACATTGATATTTTGTTTTCACAATAGCAAGGACATTGTGCCCTGGAACATAACCACAATCCACCTTATAGCCTTGTGCCTTAAACATGCGTTTGCACTTTTAAAGGAATCACTGTGGGAGTATATGTAAAGGAGGTCCGTGAGTAATATCCACAGTCACGATAAATGCGCGTGTTGAGAAGTGACTGTGGCAGTAAGCGGGCTGCGAGTTAAACTCACTTCCCCATAACAGGGTTAATAGACACATAGATACGGTACCCAGGAGTGAATTAATTCACCTCTTAGTGCAGCGGTCTATGTTGTCGCCCACGGCGTGGGAGACCCGTGTTCGACTCTCCCTCGGGGCATCGACATTTAATACACAACGCAGAGGAGTCACTTACAGATGCAGTCATGAATTGTCTGTCGACTGACGATCTGTCACACATACAGTACGCTAGAACAAAGTTCACCCGAACACGTGACATTTAAAGGGATGTTTTTTACATTAGTAGAACATTTCATCATCTACTAGTAAGATAGCAACCACTGCCATCTGCCGTCAACACCGTCATTCCTCCCCAGGTGTCCTACCTCCATACTTGTAAATACTTCCATTTATGTTAAGGACCATGTCTAAATATCATTATTCTATAAGTACAAACAAACTGATGCTGTGCAGATTTCAACTAAATAGACGGTAGCACTTTATAATAACACCCTGTTATAATACATAAGGTATTTGTAGATAATGAACTAATCATGAACAAACCATTTATATACATTCATAAATGATTATTAAATCATTTATAACTATATTTGTATAACATTTACAGATTAGTTCTACATTATTTATAACTCATTATCAACATTGTTTATACTTGATTTGTTCATCATTAAATAATGTTGTTTAATGTGTAGTAACACATTGGAAGATGCTTTGAAAAATGGATATGAAAAAACGACTATACTGTATCTCCATTTATTTTTCATGTTCAACAAATGATTTGTTAAGACATTGATAAAACATCTATAAATCATTTGCAGATACTATTGTGTGCCCTAATCTAAAGTGAAGCCTATTCATCATTAACAAATGTATAATACAGTTTGTAGTGGCCAAAATCCTAACAGGTTTGTCTTATAACCTATTTGAATCTTCCACTTGTAGGTTGGGAAGCAGTGTCAGACTCGCAGTCGCAGAACAGAAACCACTGCACGCTTTTGTTGTTCCTTTTGCTCTTTTAATGGTCCAGCAACTGGCAGCAAGAACAAAACATGAAAACAATATCGCACATAAAAGTAAAACAGGAGATCCTAATAATCTTAGTAACAAAAAGGTTGCGTCTGCGCTGCGTGTCAATGACAGTATTGCTGCTGCCTGCTGCTCTCCCGTCACACGCCGCACCTGTGGCTTATAGCGTTAGCCCCACCCCATTCACCTGAGCAAAGCGCCCCACTCACTGCAACAGAGAAATGTATTAATACAGATTCACAATTAATCAAAAACAAATAAGCTTGAATGCGGCTCTTACACCGGCCCCTAATTGTTCTCTAGGAATCAATTACTCAAACAAAATAAAGAGCCGTAAAACTATCAACAAATTAATTTAGAAAATATAGTATATACATTACATCCCTTGTTGATGTTGAAAGAAGAACTGTGTGAGGCCAACTTACAGGCCATGCGGCTGGGGCTAAACTGTGTGAGGCCAACTTACAGGCCATGCGGCTGGGGCTAAACTGTGTGAGGCCAACTTACAGGCCATGCGGCTGGGGCTAAACTGTGTGAGGCCAACTTACAGGCCATGCGGCTGGGGCTAAACTGTGTGAGGCCAACTTACAGGCCATGCGGCTGGGGCTAAACTGTGTGAGGCCAACTTACAGGCCATGCGGCTGGAGCTAAACTGTGTGAGGCCAACTTACAGGCCATGCGGCTGGGGCTAAACTGTGTGAGGCCAACTTACAGGCCATGCGGCTGGGGCTAAACTGTGTGAGGCCAACTTACAGGCCATGCGGCTGGGGCTAAACTGTGTGAGGCCAATTTACAGGCCATGCGGCTGGGGCTAAACTGTGTGAGGCCAACTTACAGGCCATGCGGCTGGAGCTAAACTGTGTGAGGCCAACTTACAGGCCATGCGGCTGGGGCTAAACTGTGTGAGGCCAACTTACAGGCCATGCGGCTGGGGCTAAACTGTGTGAGGCCAACTTACAGGCCATGCGGCTGGGGCTAAACTGTGTGAGTCTTCATTCTTAACCGTATCCTAGGGACAGAGGTTACTAGCACATAGCCTTAAGGAGGGATCTTTATGATCGCTAGGTCAGTCAAATCAGAAAAAACTAAAAACTGTAATCCAAAGTGGCAAAGAGTGTATATCTCCATGTATCAGTCTATGGGTGTACGTCTATGTATTAGTCTATGGGTGTATGTCTATGTATCAGTCTATGGGTGTACGTCTATGTATCAGTCTATGCTGTTTGTAACTATCAACAAATTAATTTAGAAAATGACCTGGATGTTGAAATGGCATTTTGTCGCTCACCCTCTTACAACCCTGAGTTCACAGTTTGACTCTTAAGAATGTGTCATTGTCTAAATCATCTTAGCGATCCGGAAAGTATATATAAGGTATATATCTCAAACAGTAACACATGCTTCTTTGCTCTGTGCTTGGTTCATGACCAATGACTATATTGCCATAATGAGGGTGGTTGCTACTGTATAATTCATTTTAGATTAAATAGTAACTCATTAAATATAACTTGAAGGGGAACTTTTAAATCATATGGACTATATGAATTGGTCTTCACCACTGTGGTAAATTTACCTAAGTGAAATAAATAAAGTGTATACATTACATCCCTTTTTGGCTGTTGAAAGAAGACCTGTTATTCTTCAATCTCCAGGAATGCGGCATAGCTTAGCTATGGGCCTATCAATATTGGATGTTTTCGTCTGGAGCTTCACTGCACGGGTCAGACCTCCTGCATCAGGCTTGGTCTCCTGTACTCTGCCTAGTGGCCACGACCCCCGTGGAGCAGTTGGGTCACCTACCAGGACGACATCTCCAATGTTAAAGTTTTTTCTTTTTTTTCTCACTGTGCTCCATTTCGGTCTTCCTTGGAGTAGCAGAAGGTATTCTTGTGTCCTGGCGTAGAGGTCAGATCTCTCGTAGATGATGGTTTGTAGGCCTTCATCCGGTATAGGATCGATCTTACTGTTCTTCTGCACTCTGAATGGAGCGGTTTCCAGCACTGCCATTTCCACTGGGAAGGATTGCTTTTGAACATAGGTGATGACTGACCTCTCTGCCTGTGAGAGGTCTTCCACTGTGAGGAGCTGTCCACCAAGTGTGGTCCTGAAAGCGCCTAGCTCAGTGCTCACCTTTTGGCTGCTCGAGTGGGTGTGGCTGTGACCTGGGGAAAGCTCTTTGCGCTTTTTGACGGTCAACATCAGAGCATTCTTCCTAGTGTGCTCGTTACCAATGTACTTGAGTACTGTTTGGCTATCCCCGGCCCCTATGTGACCACATAACTCTGCTTGGCTATCCCCGGCCCCTATGTGACCACATAACTCTGCTCTCTTCACATCTGCTGGGGTCCTGTCCTCTGCCCTCTTCACGTCCGCCGAGGTCCCGTCCTCTGCCCTCTTCACGTCTGCTGAGGTATTGTCCTCTGCCCTCTTCATGCCTGCTGAGGTCTTCTCCTCCGATGCCAGGCTTCTGGATTTTTCCTCACAGGGACTCTGGACCGGTGTGGTGAGAACAGGCGCCTCCCTATTGGCTGCTGCGATGGCCTCAGAACCATGTGGCCAAGACACAGGAAGTCCCCGTCTGAAATGCACCTGCGGCGCCTCCCGTTGGGCAGAGGGGTGGGCTCCGTCCTTCTCTTGCGGCCCGGCTTTTGCGGGAGAAGTGAAGGGCGAGGCCTGTGGCAGAGGGCTGTCGGTGAAAGGACGGGGCCGCTGGTTGACCATCGAGGTGGAGGACGGGAACTGGGCAGGGGGGTCCCTCGGGAACCGGAACTTCCTAAACGAAGACTGAGGGTACAGAGGCGTCGGTGACATGGGCATGACAGGTCGAATATTGTGCACTAGTTGGGGCTGGTGCTGGTCATTAATGTCATCTGGCTGAGCATCGGGCCAACTGTGAGCATTACCATCGTTAACATTAAAAAAGGGCAAGTAATGTGCTCCTGCCTTGCTCCTAACAGCACCTATGTCATATGGATGAATTGAAACATCTGGCTTTGAATATACCAGCGCCCATTTCCACTGGGAAGGAGTGGCTGTGCTGGCTGGCTTTGAATATACCAGCGCAGTAGCCCGTGCAGGGCGGCACCTTTTTAATTCAATGTCTTTAAGATAGTCAATTTTGGCTGTGCTGGCTGCTATTTGACCTTGTAATTCTAATGTTTCTCTCTTTTTTTTTAACATTTGTTCCTGTTCTTCAATTGCATTTTTCTTGTAACATAGAAGATTTGGCCAATAAATATCGTCTCTCTGCCTCCGCGTTGATGCGTATGGAGGAAGAGGAGGAGTGGTGGGAGGAAGAGTGAGACGACCTCGTTGAGCGTGCGTCTGTCATCCTATTTGGATGCGCGCAGCTGCGCCTCATTATGTCATTAACGGGCAGGTCTGCATTATCTGAACTCGCCATTTTAATTCAGAATAAACAAATAAATAAATCCACAAGGTCTTCGACGTGTTTAGAAACAGTGGCTGGTTATTTCATTATCATTGTCTCTCAGTTTGGTTACAGCCGCACGCCAGGCCGGCGTTTCCTTGTCTCGATGCGCGCAGCTGCGCCTCATCCATGTCATTAACGGGCGTCTGAACTCGCCATATTAATTCAGAATAAAGAAACCAATGAATCCAAAAGGTCTTCAACAGTGGCTGGTTATTTCATTATCCTTGTCTTCTGCGTTTCCTTGTCTCGATGCGCGCAGCTGCGCCTCATCCATGTCATTAACGGGCGTCTGAACTCGCCATATTAATTCAGAATAAACAAACCAATGAATCCAAAAGGTCTTCAACAGTGGCTGGTTATTTCATTATCCTTGTCTTCTCTCTTTATCCACGATATGTCACCAGCACAAAATAAAATATTCACTGTCCATAAACATCGTTATCAGAGGCGAAGTTTGTTTAGTGATAATCCATGCATTTGCTTCAAACGAATAATTATTCATGTGGCGTTGGGTTTTGCAAACACATACCTCAATTATTTGTTTGTTTGCTTGTTTACAGCCGTCAGACCGGCGTTTCCTCTGTTTGTAGCCGCGCGTCGGGCCGGCGCTTGTCGTTCCTTTGGACCCGTTTGATCCTTGCTCTTCAATCGCAGCTTGTCATTTGGCTTGGCTTCAGCCCGTTCCTTCGGATCCCAATAATCCGTGCTCTTCAATCGCAGCTTGTCATTGACTTGATGTAGTGGCCAAAATCCTAACAGGTTTGTCTTATAACCTATTTGAATCTTCCACTTGTAGGTTGGGAAGCAGTGTCAGACTCGCAGTCGCAGAACAGAAACCACTGCACGCTTTTGTTGTTCCTTTTGCTCTTTTAATGGTCCAGCAACTGGCAGCAAGAACAAAACATGAAAACAATATCGCACATAAAAGTAAAACAGGAGATCCTAATAATCTTAGTAACAAAAAGGTTGCGTCTGTGCTGCGTGTCAATGACAGTATTGCTGCTGCCTGCTGCTCTCCCGTCACACGCCGCACCTGTGGCTTATAGCGTTAGCCCCGCCCCATTCACCTGAGCAAAGCGCCCCACTCACTGCAACAGAGAAATGTATTAATACAGATTCACAATTAATCAAAAACAAATAAGCTTGAATGCGGCTCTTACACAGTTAATTATTTGTTTACTTTTTCATCACATGTTACAAATGTTGTAGACAGCTTTTGGATACACCCTTCTTTGTGACATCAAAAAGTGACAGAATTAGGACTAAAGATAAATGCAATTTTATTAACATATAAAATACATGTGCATGACATATAGTGTAACATGGGGGGGGACTAGGACCCAGGAGTACCCTGGCCAGGTATTGAAGAGTATCTAGAGAGGAAGTCTCACGCGAGTGAGACTTGACGTCACGTGTGTTGCCGTCTGTTTGAATGGAAGCACGATACATGCAGAACCAAGTTATCCGTGCTGCTCCTGCCCCACGCTTTTAATAAGGTATGAGCAGGTTAACCTTTTTTGTTGGTCAATCTATTCCATCATTTCCGACCTACAAACAACTATTATATGTTGTGTAGATGTACTTGATGTGGTGGGCGCTAACGTTACATTTGTTCCTAATGTGTGCTCATACTGTTCCAAACCCTGACCAACATGAACATTGCCCCCTCCCTCTGTTTCTGGTTGCTGGACACACTGAAGGGCCGCAAACAGGTAGTCCGCTACAACAACCTCACCTCTCTCCCTCTGACCACCAACATTGGGGTACCACAGGGGTGTGTTCTCTCCCCGTGGCTTTTTTCCCTCTACACTAACAACCTCCGTTCAGCATCCCCCTCAGTCAAAACCCTTAAATACGCGGACGACACCACCATCCTAGGGTTGATCTCCAACAAGAAGGAGGATAACTACCAGCTGGAGGTGGAGCGAACACTCACATGGTGCAAAGAACATAACCTGATACTCAATGAAAGCAAGACCGTGGAACTCATTATTGACTTTCGCAAAATCACACCCACCAAAACACCCATGCTCATCAATAACCAACCCATGTCAGCCACAGACACATTTAAATACTTAGGAACACACATCAGCAACAAACTCAACTGGGATCATCACACCACTCATTTACTTAAAACAGCCAACCAAAGATTATTTCATTTAAGACAACTCAGGAAGTACAAGGTCAGGAAGACGTTAATGATTCAATTTTACACAGCTATCATACAAAACATCATTTCACTCTCCATCACTGTTTGGTACGGCAACACACCCAAACACACACTACACAGACTAGACAGGATCATCATTAGGGCATCCAAAATCATTAACTGCACACTCCCCACCCTGGACTCCATACACAAACATCACACCATCACACCCGCACACAAAATCATCAGTGACCCGCTGCACCCAGCTCATCACCTCTTCCAACTCCTCCCCTCTGGTAGAAGGTTTAGGTCACTAGGTTGTCGCACGGTTAGGTTCAACAACAGTTTCTTCCCCAAGGCCATACAATTACTCAAATCCAACTCATCCTAATTTCACCCCCTGCTGTTATGTTATGTTATGCATGTTATGTTATGTTATGTTATGTTGTTGTTGATGTTATGTTGTGTTCCATCATCCATGTGGTGTATTGTCGCAGCTACCACCTGCACCGTGCTCAAATTCCACCGGCCTGGCCGTGTGGCAATAAAAGAAACTTGAACTTGAACTTGAACTCAGTGCTCAGTATATTGCGGTATGTGATGATGACACGACACACAAGAGTAATAATTATTTGTATTTTCAGGCTGTATCGGCGCCTATACAGTCAAAAATACAAATAATTATTTGTGTCGTGTCATCATCACATACCGCAATATACTGAGCACATATTAGGAACAAATGTAACGTTAGCGCCCACCACATCAAGTACGTCTACACAACATATAAGAGTTGTTTGTAGGTCGGAAATGATGGAATAAATTTACCAACAAAAAAGGTGTTTAACCTGCTCATACCTTATTAAAAGCGTGGGGCAGGAGCAGCACGGATAACTTGGTTCTACAGGTATCGTGCTTCCATTCAAACAGACGGCAACACACGTGACGTCAAGTCTCACTCGTGTGAGACTTCCTCTCTAGATACTCTTCAATACCTGGCCAGGGTACTCCTGGGTCCTAGTCCCCCCCCATGTTACACTATATGTCATGCACATGTATTTTATATGTTAATAAAATTGCATTTATCTTTAGTCCTAATTCTGTCACTGTTTGATGTCACAAAGAAGGGTGTATCCGAAAGCTGTCTACAACATTTGTAACATGTGATGAAAAAGTCAACAAATAATTAACTGTATTATACATTTGTTAATGATGAATAGGCTTCACCTTAGATTATGGCACACAATAGCATCTGCAAATGATTTATAGATGTTTTATGAATGTCTTAACAAATCATTTGTTGAACATGAAAAATAAATGGAGATACAGTATAGTCGTCTTTTCATATCCATTTTTCAAAGCATCTACCAATGTGTTACTACACATTAAACAACATTATTTAATGATGAACAAATCAAGTACAAACAATGTTGATAATGAGTTATAAATAATGTAGAACTAATCTGTAAATGTTATACAAATATAGTTATAGATGATTTAATAATCATTTATGAATGTATATAAATGGTTTGTTCATGATTAGTTCATTATCTACAAATACCTTATGTATTATAACAGGGTGTTATTATAAAGTGCTACCAAATAGACAATTCTGATTCAAAAGTACCGGCATTGGATGTGTCTTTATAGATGTTATACTCTTGGAAAAAAAGAGCAGATCCAGTCAATTTGTTGTAAGTTTCAGTGTGCTGTATATCTTTGCCTTGCATGCCATGTATGGTTGCATGATGCCTTGCTGGAAGAAACATTCTGTGACAAGTTAACAGTTCACAGTTCACTAACGTTAGGTTATGACTATAACCAAGTTCTGTTAATAGTGGTGACGCTCGGCATCACTCATGCACTGTCCTCGCACACGTGCACGCGCACTGAATAAAGACCACAATGTACCTTTAATCCCAATATTTGTCTGACCACACCCCTATCAGCTCACCTACATAAGCAGGTGTGTGGTCACCTGCTCTCCTCCTTCCCAAGCTTTCACCACAAGGTGAGATCAAGGGCTGCAGCGGCGTCGGACGCCGAGCGTCACCACTATTAACAGAACTTGGTTATAGTCATAACCTAACATTCTGTATCATAGTCGGTTCCGCTCGGCGTCACTCATGCACATAGGGAGGCCGAGCGGAGCCACCGGCCGACAAATACACCCCGCTGAAGGCCCCCCACAACCATCAGAACAGGGAGGGCCGAGCCCCCCCGACCCTCCCTAATGGAGGGCACCCCCCCTATTGGCGGTTTCCCGGGGGGGCGACGGACCCGACCGTGCGAAGAGGCACTCAAGCAACTCAACGCACAGGGTGAGCAGACCGTGGCCTGACCCCACGACTACACACACGCACAACCCGCATGTCACCCGGGAACGAACGGAGGGAACAACCTCGTTACTGCCCCCAGAATCACGGGGTCAAGGGCAAACCCAACCCTGTGACAAGGCCGTAGCAGCGGAGCGCAAAGGAAGGCCCAGACCCACCAAAGGGACTGGACCCCCTGGAATGGGGGCCCGGAGAAGTCCATGATGCCAGCATCAAGACCCCACCAGGTGGGCACTTAGTGACCCCGCCCCCCACATCGCCAGCGTATTCGTACAAAGGCCCCTCAGCCGAGCGGGCCCTGTCCCCCCAATAGTACACCGCCTGGCACACTGACCCTGCAGAACAGGCAGTCAGCATGGCCGTAAGCACACAAAAAAGGTTAACCAACGGAAGCAGGCAGCGCACCAGGGAAAAACCAGGCAACAGGCTGTTAACCCTAGCCTGGAGACTGCGGCCGAGACAGGCGCCAGAGGGGACAGCTGAACACAGCCGCCCCGGCGGAAGGGGCGTATGCTGGCATTGTTGCATGACCAAGCCTCCATTTAAAAAAAACCCACCCAGAGGGGTTGAGGCAGAGAAGGCTGACACGATTGGCAGACGTCATGAACGTGCATGGGCACCCTCAACCGGTGAACCCGGGAGTTGACACTGCTCCAACACACCAGGGAATCAACCACCTTGGTGTTACCCAATGCGGTGGTTGTTCCTATAACCCCTCAAGAAAAAACTCCAAAACACACCTGCAGGTATACACGGCTATACCGCAGTACAAGTGTTTCAGTTTTCAAAAAAGGGTTAACCCAGGCCTACGGGTCGACGAAACATTACTTCGGACCGGGCCCGGCGATACGGGAAGCACAGGGTCACCAGAGGAGGTCAAAGACCACCCCAACAGGCCCCTCTTCGCCATGCGTGAGAGAGGAGCGAAAAAGAATGGAGAACCAGCCCCAAGCATACCGTACTTGGTATTCCCAGGCGGTCTCCCAACCAAGTACTAACCAGGACCAACCTATGTAGCGGCCGAGATCTGACGAGATCGAGCGTGTACAGGTTGGCATGGCCGTACGCCATTACGACAGTGCTGAGTAAAAAATGTACCCAACCAGGGTCTCCATAGCGCTTAACCCTGTGACACCCGGACCGACCTGGCATTTTTCCCCCTGAAAAAAGCCCAAGTCCCTCAGGGTACCAGAACAGCAGATCTGCATCCCCGCTGGACAACGGGTTCAACTGATCCGGACCAGCGTGACCAGAACCAGTCCTGTGCCCTAACCACGCCGACATGCCTACTCCAGGAGAAGGGGCAGATATGCGTGTTGATCTTAAACATGAAAAGAAGGCGCCACCCAGACGTTCGGGGCGAACTGCGCCCGGTGGCCCACCCCCAGGGCGTCAGACCCCTCTACATATGTTCAGATCCATTCCGTCATCATCCCCCAGATATGAACGAGAATCCGTCGACAACCAAAACAGGTCGTCGGAAGAAGAAAAACCTCCATCCCAGTTGCTTTATAAAAACGCAGTTTTAACCCCAAGCAACCAAGGCGTGCCAGTCAGTCGCCTGATTACAGAACACCCCGAGCTAGCACTATGCGTGCGTCGGGACACAACCACATCAATGAACAGGCTATTTAGACCTGTCATTGAATCCTCAAGGCGCCCAGGGGAACGACAAGAGGGGTGTGATACTTCCTAACTCCAACTCTTTTTAAAAGAAAAGAAGGAAGCACCAACAGTATGTATCCCAGTCTACACGGCCGGGGGTAAATTTTTTTTAAATTTTTACATTCCACCACCCTCCCATAGAGAGGAGACGGAAATCCCCAGAGAGACTTCCCACGCGAGCTGTACAGATTGAAAAGAATATATTGCACCTTGAGCCATGTAAAAGTTTGGTTTTAGGGCTCTCCGGGGAGGAGGCACTGAACCCATACACACTCAATAATCGAATTGAATCGAATACACACGCAATAGAGTAGGACTCCTTCTTGAGGTTCCACTCACCTTATCAATCTGAGGAGGAGGCTCTGTACTCTGAGGAGGCTCCCTCACATGGAAGGAGAGTCCCAACTCACAGAAGGCCCGAATAGGAGCTTCGTGAGGAGGAGCCCTGACCACCCCCCGTTTTAAACAGATCCATCATATGGACCTGAACAGCACACGGAAGTCCTACCAACAGAGACGCGCACAGTGACATACTCTATGGCGGGGGAATTTCTGCGGTGCACACGCCCAATATTCCAGAGCGTGGGACCAGGAAAGTCCCTCCCCCCCTCACCCTGTAACGTGCCGAACCGCAACGTGACAGGAACCTTGAAGGACAGGTGGGTTTACCCCTGACCAACAGAAAAAAGGTGGAGGAAAGGTTACCAGTTCACCCCTTTACGACCCCACACCCATGATACGATGTAATGACAAAAAGAGAGTATGACACAGTCATAGTCAGCTCCATGAAGCGTCTAACAGCTTCACACAGCGCATGCGCTAACCTGCTATCTGATTTTTACTAAGGAAAAAACACAGAATAGAGAGGGCTCTCCAAGAGCCCCGGTACCAAACTTACACATGTGCTTCTGTGGCCAGCCCAACCCAGTTGTAGGTCACATGACACACACAACCCATCATCACCTACAAAAAATGGCAAAAACACTCTACAGAGGAACGCCGTTTTTCATAATGAGAGAATACATAATTCTCGATTAGTATCGGCCACAGGCCTTGCTAAGCACACACGAAAAGCGACCAAACAATCTTTTCTTTTAGGAAAATAAAGTTTCTCAAGCAGTTTTAGCACAACCTCAGCAATCAAGCTAAGGGTTACATCGTATCCCTACCACACAGTGACACAATGTAGTGTAACAACATGTCTGAGAGGAGGATGAAGAAGTCCCCAGGGAACCGGGGGGAAAACACAACCCTCCTACTTTACCCTTAATACGGCCAGTTGAACAGGTAAACCTGTTAATATGTGAACACACTGTTCATTGTCATTACAGGCTGAGAAAAGAATCATTCTTTACTCATATGTCACTAAGCATAGCTTTATAGGTTAGTTTAACCCCCTTAGTTGTGAGTACACAGTACATAAACACACATGATGTTTCTCAACACAACAAACCAGATCATTTTCACATCTGTAACAAACAACCCGATTTGCATGGAGAAGCTAAATACCAGTGACAAAACAATTCACACATAACTCGCATCGTATCCTAAATGTAGTGCAGCAACACTCGTTTTGGAAAATATCGTTATTTACAAAACATTTAGAAGGGAAAGCAAGAAGACGTGCTCAAGGTCTGGTCAGACCTTGCCTACCTTGAGCGCAGATCAAGCGAAACTGCAGCCTCTAACAAGGCACCGTAGTAAAGACAGCCGTTCTGTGTTGTCGACCTGGGCAGCGTCGCCGCTCCATCCCGTTGCTACGGTCCCCCTTGTTGACGCAGTCCTTGCCGTCCTGGCTCAGGGCAGGTTCGACGAACATCCTCTGTCAAAGATGACGTCGTAGTCAAGAGTGTTTAAAACATGTTATAATCAAAGCACGTTCAACAGTGTAGCATTAAGCTAACGGCCGCACTCGGCCGATAGCAGCAAGCTAACGTTTCCTAGCCTAGCCTAGGTAGGCCATAACTAGCACGCAAGCTAACGTTTCCTAGCCTAGTGATCACAACAGGCTAGCGCTGCAGCTAACAGCTGACTGGCTAACAGTAGGCCACCACTAGCACGTAAGCTAAGCAGCTATCACCTGAACTTGTACACAATGATATAACAATCACTCAGACAGGCCGCCGTTCTGAAACCGTCGCCTAAGAGGCTGAACAAAAGACCCTAGTCTGGGGCCGGTTTTCATAAACATTGTCAACTAGCCCCCATAGCACTAACAGACAAGTGGAGCTCGCCAGCAAAAACATAACTCACCAAACCTGGAACCCACCGCTTCTCACAACAGCGGCGCGTCCTACAGTCCAGCTGTGCCTTTACCGCAACCAGCACACAGCAAGGACTGCAGTTGGAAAGCATGTAGCGGCGCGAACTCCCAATACGAAAACCGGTGGAGGATTTTTAGAATGATCATCATCTTCCAGACACTCCAGTACGAAGACAATATCGCCGTATTTTCTCGAATATAGTGAGAGAGAAAATAAAGATATGATGTCAACGTATCTCGTTTTCCAACTCTTCTCCTACCATCACATCACGTCAAGTGGGTATCTACTGAGGCACTTCCTTGTGGTGAAAGCGAGAAAGGAGGAGAGCAGGTGACCACACACCTGCTTATGTAGGTGAGCTGATAGGGGTGTGGTCAGACAAATATTGGGATTAAAGGTACATTGTGGTCTTTATTCAGTGCGCGTGCACGTGTGCGAGGACAGTGCATGAGTGACGCCGAGCGGAACCGACTATGATACAGAACTACACCTCAAGTGGGAAATTGTTAATTTACTGATCATTTGAAAATGGCAACATTAGCTAAAAAAAGAAAATAAGTACCTTTGACACAGAAACATATATTACACAGGATAATATAGTTTGTTTTTAAACGTTCATTTTGAGGATGTATTTAGACTTGGTCCTCAAAATGAATGGACATTAATGAAGAGCCTGACACCTGGGAGGAATGGCGGCGTTGACAATGGATGACAGAGACAGCAGTGGTCACTATGCAATCTATGACACAATCTATGCTGGTATATGTACACATTTTAAAATACATATATTCTGATTCTGACATTTACCATTACAGCACTATTCATCCTATTGGGTGTATCTTAACTGTAGGGGTTCTGTAATCAATAATGCTCCATATCCACATGCCTCGGCTTAACCCTCTGTGACCTGTGAGATGGCCTGCTGTATTTCAGAGGCTGTGGCGGGCTCTGCTTTTAAAGCTAGATTGAAGATAACATAACATATTACTCTAGATGACCATGGGGATCCATAGGTATCAAACATGTCATGCTAGCATGTCAGGAAGGGAGCTAAATAATTCTCCCTTAGTTAGCCACAATTTTGATGAAAGGAAAAATGACCATTTTCAAAGGGGTCCCTTGACCTGATCAAGATATCAGAATGACAAAGTCTCCCCTTTACAGGCATGCCCACTTCCCATGCAGTTTTGGTCAAAAACCATGCAGATTCATGCATGCAGTACAAATGTTTGCTTATTCTAAAAACTGTGTATTTGATTTTTCATACTAGGGTCCCTAAGCAGTCTTGGAATTGCATCCACTCTTGCGTATCCAATTGTCCAATTATCACAACTGTGTTCATGTGTGCTGATGTTAGTGATGATATTGTAGTGAGAATTTTTTTTGGGGACGATCTTTACAACCACAAACTAGAGACCTAGGGCATCCAGAATCCGTATGGTATATTGACAATTAGGGGGGGGGTGTTCTGAGCAATTTCTAGTACAGAAATGTTGGTGCTCCTCAGGTGTTGGTCTTAATGGCCTTGATGTTGTATTTTGAAGGGATTTCCTACCATGTTTATCAATTATGTGGTTAAAAACGAGCATCAGAATGGCCATCATATACTTCATAAATATATGTTCTTCTGAGCCCTTATTAATTTCAACATTTTAATGGCCGCCTAACCAAAACATAATGTTTATTACAGATTTATGACTAGCCACATCACATATTAATCTTCAGGTTACCAGCTTTCAGATGATGTATACCACTTCTTTGTGACATCTACTGTTGACCTGCTATCTCCCTCTAATGACCCCCCCCCTTCCCCTCCTAACAAATACAAAGATGGGTCTATGACGGGTCTCTAAGGGTTAAATGAATGACTTTACAAGCACAAAATGCTATCAAATTCCACCCACCTATACCACCCTCCAGCAATGTAATCACTTTGTGCATTGGATATTGCATTTATTTTCTCATATTTCTTTCTCTCTCTCTCTTCTCTCTCTAATCTTTCCTCTTTCCTCTCTCACCCCCTCCCCCCCTCCCCCATGCATCCATTTTCATTCGGACTCTAAATGGCATTTCTTTCCTAGGAATTAGATACCAGCCTGGCTGTCCCTTATTATTTAAAACCAGAAGTGAGGACTCCAGCTACGACCTAGATTCT
>NC_140171.1:60412137-60487307 GCF_963971535.1 Notolepis coatsorum | reverse complement strand
AGAATACATGTAAAGAGAAATAGAGGCAGAGGAGGAGTGAGGTGCGGGGGGGGGGGGGGGGCACCAAGCAGGAGAGATGGAACAGATGGATGAATAGGGACATTGAGAGCGAATGGAGAGAAACAGGCGAGAGGAGGATGAAAGGGCAGGGGGGGGATGCAAAGCAGGGAGATGAAGCAAGAGTGAGATAGGTGAGGAAATGATATCGGTAAGTCTGGTGCATACACACAGAGGGGGGGGGGGGGGGGGGCAGGGGAGGTGAGGACCGGTAAAATCGACAGATAGAGAGAGAGAGATTAGTGATTGAGATAAGCCCATTAGCCCAGACAGTATGCAGATAAGAGACAGCTGCCAGCAGGACGACACAATCTGAGAAAGAGAGGAATGGAGAAAAATAGAGAGAGAGAAAGAGGGAGATGATGGTCGAAGATGGTGTGTGTGTGTCCTCTCTCCATTAGTACAGTGAGCATATTGGGCTTATTAAATTCTAATTGTCTGTAATGGCCACCCGGGCTCGGGGAAGCGCCGTGTGACAGTGTGCAGAGTGAGCGGAGGTATTTGTTTTGCTAATTGGAAACTGCCCTGTTGTTTTGCTGTAGCTCCAGGGAACAGATGACTGATAAAAGGAAAAATAAATAAACACAGAAGCGATAGATAGATAGATAGATAGATAGATAGATAGATAGATAGATAGATAGATAGATAGATAGATAGATAGATAGATAGATAGATAGATAGATAGATAGATAGATAGATAGATAGATAGATAGATAGATAGAGATAGATAGATAGATAGATAGATAGATAGAGAGAGAGAGAGAGAGAGAGAGAGAGAGAGAGAGAGAGAGAGAGAGAGAGAGAGAGAGAGAGAGAGAGAGAGAGAGAGAGAGAGAGAGAGAGAGAGAGAGAGAGAGATAGGTAGATAGATAGATAGATAGATAGATAGATAGATAGATAGATAGATAGATAGATAGATAGATAGATAGATAGATAGATAGATAGATAGATAGATAGATAGATAGATAGATAGATAGATAGATAGATAGATAGATAGATAGATAGATAGATAGATAGATAGATAGATAGATAGATAGATAGATAGATAGATAGATAGATAGATAGATAGATAGATAGATAGATAGATAGATAGATAGATAGATAGATAGATAGATAGATAGATAGATAGATAGATAGATAGATAGATAGATAGATAGATAGATAGATAGATAGATAGATAGATAGATAGATAGATAGATAGATAGATAGATAGATAGATAGATAGATAGATAGAT
Source organism: Notolepis coatsorum (assembly GCF_963971535.1). NCBI lineage: Eukaryota > Metazoa > Chordata > Actinopteri > Aulopiformes > Paralepididae > Notolepis > Notolepis coatsorum. The sequence continues at coordinate 60,486,015 of NC_140171.1, read as the reverse complement.
AGATAGATAGATAGATAGATAGATAGATAGATAAAGAGCGAGTGTGGGAGAGGAGCATCTTGGGGGTACATAATGAGCTGAATTTAGAAAGTTGGCAGACAACACCAGAGTTTGTTTAGCATGCTGGATCCACTGTAAGAAAGCACAGCTATATACAGTATGTTTTTCCAATTTACCTTAGTAAGGTATAGGGTTATCATGATACTATTCTAATCACCATAAGACAAAGCGGGGCTCGCAACTCACTTGTTGTTCCAAGGTGTTTTAATTGACAAAAAGGCAGTAGATGCGACGTTTCGACCGACCTTTCCGGTCTTCTTCAAGCATGAATACAACACAAAAGTGACGTATTTTTATACAGGAAGTGAAATTGTGAGGATTGGTTCAGTCCCCGCCACACGCTCCGCTCCTTTAAGGTACTGTGTTGATTGATGCATTCCCCGCCACACGCTCCGTTACTTTAAGGTGCTGTGTTGATTGGTGCATTCCCCGCCACATGCTTTTGGAGCAAGTATCAATTCCAGCGCACATCTGTCATAGTTTTTGATTAGCGCCCCAGAGGCTTTTTATACTGGGACTTCCCTTAAATCGATGTCGGGTCGTTTTGGAATACAACTGCTTTTGCCTGCTTTTTCCCCGTTGCTGTGCCTCGTCTTCTTTCCCTCCAGGACTTTCTGTGGAGATCCGCTGATGAGAACCTTGTTCCCCGTTTGGAGCTGCGCCTCGTTTACCCGCTTTACGCGTTTGCGCTTGGGTGAGTTGGAACCAAACCCCTCTGGATTATTCTGTCTGTGTGTGTGACGAACACAGAGGATTATCATTTTTGCTTGCACTGGACTCAGTTGAAGCGTGTGTTTAGAAGAGACACTGAAGATATCATTTCTGTTTGCACTAAGCTCAGCTAACTTGTGTGTTGTGGAGAACACTGAATATTGTCACTGTTCATTGGTTCTGGACACAGCTAAGGGAGGAGGGAACCACACTGCCTCTGTGTTTTGTTGGACTGTTATTGATATCTCTCTCTCTCTCCGTTTTCCACTTCGAGTTAAAGCTGGGAGTATCTGCAGAGCCGCTACAACGTCAAATACCGATTCCCCACCGCTATCACCAGGAGGATCTGCAGAGCCGCAGAGAACTCTGCCGATGGCAGTCTCCCTTGTTGTTTCATAATTGTTACTTTACCCCTTTTGTGACTCTGTAAATAAATACGCCCTAGTATTTGGCTAACTCTGAACTTCCTGTCTGTGCCGTGCGTTTGAGGTCGGTTCAAACCCTAACATTACGACCCGACCATGACGACCTCAGCCGACACAGACAGGGTCAGAACAGCGTTGGCGGTCCAGATTGAATTAACCAACGACCACAGCCTACAGCTAGGTGCGGCTGCGGCTGCTGTACAGGAGCTCCGAGACCAGGTCCTGCCTATTCAGGAGTCCCTTGGCTCTCTGGCTAGCCTGCAGACAGCCCAGGGTAATCAGCAGACTAATATTCTCCACCAATTACAAGCGCTGAGTGAAGCCGTTAACACCTTGCTTGTAACCCCACCTACTACAGGAGCCTCGGCCGGAGCATCACCCGCATCACCCGTGGCAGGCCCCGCGCCTGCCGATCCCGCACCTCGGGAGCCCCGTCTCTCCGAACCACGGTTGTTCAATGGTAACTTCGAGGATTGTGCCACATTCATCATGCAATGTGAGTTGGTTTTTCGTCATCAACCCAGCCGATTCACTTCAAGGGGAGCCCGAGTGGCTTACATGACTAACCTGCTCTCAGGCCGGGCAGCACAGTGGGTTACTGCCTCCTGGGCAATGGGGGCTGATTTCTGTTTTTCCTACCCAGACTTCGTGGCAGAGCTCCGCAGGGTTTTCCACCACCCAGCCCGTGGCCAGGACCCAGGAGCTCGGTTGGGCACCTTCCGGCAGGACAGTGGCAGTGTCAGAGACTACGCACTGGAGTTCAGACTGGCCGCAACGGAGAGCGGTTGGAACGATCAAGCGCTTCGTCTCACCTTCCTGAGGGGGATCAACGACGCAGTAAGGGACCAGCTCGCGACCCAAGAGGAGCCCGATTCTCTCGAGGGCCTGATCAGCCTCGCTATCCGCATCGACGGACGCCTCCGGGAGAGAAGCCGTGAGCGAGCATGACTAGGACCCCCAGACGTACCCCCCGAGTACCACGACCTCGAGGAGGTTTTCAGTAAGTCCCGGGCTCAGGCCCTTCCGCCTCACCGGCCTTACGACTGTGCCATCAACCTCCGCGCAGGGGCTCCCCTTCCCGGCAGCCGCCTCTACAGTGCTGACCGTCCTGCCCCCTCCGTGACTGGTGGGTTTTTTCCCTCCCGAGCTGTGACTAAGGAGGAACCCATGCAGCTGGGACGCACCCGCCTTAGCCCGGCCGAACGGGAGTCCAGGCTCAGGTCCGGCCTTTGCCTCTACTGCGGCCGGAATGGACACCGTGTCTCCAATTGCCCTACCCGGCCAAGAAGACCAGGCTCGCCGGGACCCCGGGAGATCCTGGTGAGCCGTTTTTCCTGTTCCCCCACCCATGCACCACCTAACCGTCTGACGAACGTCACCCTAGCCTGGGCGGACCAGCGGGCGACGGTGGGTGCACTCATTGACTCTGGTGCTGATGGGAGTTTCCTGGACGTTGAGTTTGCCACCCGGGCCAACATTCCACTTGAGGACCTCGAGAGGCCCTTGGAGGTCTTCGCGCTGGATCATCGCCGCCTGGCTGACATCACTCAACGCACCTGTCCTGTCCTCCTCACCGTGGCTGGTAACCACGTTGAGAGACTCCAGTTTTTCATTACCAGATCCCCTCTTGTCCCGGTAGTCCTGGGTCGGCCCTGGCTCGCGCTGCATGAGCCCCACATCGCCTGGTCCACCGGCACCATCAGGGGGTGGAGCCCTTCCTGTCATGCCCAGTGTCTTCAGGCGGCGTCCAGTCCTTCGCCCCGGGGTTCCCCTTGTGTCCCTGTCTCTAGCCCCCTCTCCGGGCCTCTGTCTCCGTCTCCGGCCTCCCTCGCCGGTTCCCTGTCCCTTTCTCCGGCCCCCCTCACCGGGTCCCTGTCCCCGTCTCCAGCCTCCCTCACCGGTCCTCTGTCCCCGTCTCCGGTCCCCCTCTCCGGGCCTCTGTCTCTGTCCCCCTCTCCAGTGCCCCTGATCGCCGGCTTCCTTCGGTCCCATCCGGGCAGGCCGGGGCCGAGTGGGTCGCCGGGTGGCTCCCGTGGAGGGGGGGGTACTTTGAGGATTGGTTCAGTCCCCGCCACACGCTCCGCTCCTTTAAGGTACTGTGTTGATTGATGCATTCCCCGCCACACGCTCCGTTCCTTTAAGGTGCTGTGTTGATTGGTGCATTCCCCGCCACACGCTTTTGGAGCAAGTATCAATTCCAGCGCGCACCTGTCATAGTTTTTGATTAGCGCCCCAGAGGCTTTTTATACTGGGACTTCCCTTCAATCGATGTCGGGTCGTTTTGGAATACAACTGCTTTTGCCTGCTTTTTCCTGCTTTTGCCTGCTTTTTTTCAACTGCTGCCCTCTGGTCGAAGGTACAGATCCATCCAGTCCGGAACCAGCAGACTGACCAACAGCCTCTACCCACGGGCTGTCAGGCTGCTCAACGACGAACATCAACTTGCCCCCCCCCGCATCCCACCCCCGGTGACATAACTCCCACTCCCACATTACAACAATAACTGTGAACCGGACTTGCATTGCTGCACTATACAATACTTCATCCTTTGCAAGTCAACGCCCCCCCCCCCCTCCTTCCATCAACTCACTGGACTGAAATATTTATATTTATTTATTAATTTATTTGCACAAGCACTAAATGCACTTGGGACAATGATGGTATGTTATATATTGGGACATTGGGACATTGATACTTTATTACTTATTACTATATTACTACTATTATTGACATTATTATTTTGCACATGTTATATCTTATGTTGTATGCCAGTGGTGATGTTCCTAACAAATTTCGTTGTACCAACAATGACAAATAAAGATCTATTCTATTCTATTCTATTCCCCGTTGCTGTGCCTCATCTTCTTTCCCTCCAGGACTTTCTGTGGAGATCTGCTGATGAGAACCTTGTTCCCCGTTTGGAGCTGCGCCTCGTTTACCCGCTTTACGCGTTTGCGCTTGGGTGAGTTGGAACCAAACCCCTCTGGATTATTCTGTCTGTGTGTGTGACGAACACCGAGGATTATCATTTTTGCTTGCACTGGACTCAGTTGAAGCGTGTGTTTAGAAGAGACACTGAAGATATCATTTCTGTTTGCACTAAGCTCAGCTAACTTGTGTGTTGTGGAGAACACTGAAGATTGTCACTGTTCATTGGTTCTGGACACAGCTAAGGGAGGAGGGAACCACACTGCCTCTGTGTTTCGTTGGACTGTTATTGATATCTCTCTCTCTCTCCGTTTTCCACCTCGAGTTAAGGCTGGGAGTATCTGCAGAGCCGCTACAACGTCAAATACCGATTCCCCACCGCTATCACCAGGAGGATCTGCAGAGCCGCAGAGAACTCTGCCGATGGCAGTCTCCCTTGTTGTTTCATAATTGTTACTTTACCCCTTTTGTGACTCTGTAAATAAATACGCCCTAGTATTTGGCTAACTCTGAACTTCCTGTCTGTGCCGTGCGTTTGAGGTTGGTTCAAACCCTAACAGAAATAGATTGAATATCAGCCCCACCTGGTGATCAGGGGCGGTCCCAAGACTTGCATGATTGATACATTGTATACATGATTAGGTAACAATGTATCTTTTCATTTGAAAATGTTTAGTAGATTTTCTTTTGAAATATCTATATTAAACACAGTATTAAGACATAATTTACAGATAGGCAGCAGGAAGCAGTGTGTAAGGTACAAGTCCTAGCCACTGAAAACAAAAACAAACATTTAAAAACAAAAAACAAAGTCTATTGACTGTCTCCCTCTATAAGTACAATTTACAAATAAGGTCTAATGTCAAAGTCCTCATTGACTCCTGTTGGTGCCATAGTTTTAAGATAATGGATCCACCATACTTCTCTCCTCAGTAGGAGATTATCTATATCTCCCCCTCGTCTTGGAAGATGCACTCTCTCTATTCCAGGGGTTCCCAAACTTTTCAGGCCGGGACCCAGAAAATAAGGCGTCAGAGAGCCGCGGCCCAATGCACATCGTCAGGCTTTTTTTTATTTATTTTTTTGCCAGGCGACCGATTTTTTAAGCCAAATATCACTTCAATCCTATTAAGTTAGTTCAAGTTAGTTATTCATTTATATGTGCTATTTATGAGAGGGATAACTTGTTGCAAAATAATAATGATAATAATAATAGCCTCATTAAAATACTATTGTTGCGTCGGTTGTTTTCAGCGTTTTATGTGCATAATCTGTTATTTAGTTTGAAATGTTCGTTGAAATAAGTAGATTTTTCGTTTTTGTTTATTTATTAAGTTAATATAAACAGAATAAAGCCGAAGGCCGGACCAGCACTCTCAGATTTAAAAAAATTGTTTTTAATGGCAGCCTATAGTACAGACATGTTTCGGAACAGGTGTTCCATCTTCAGTGTAATAGGCTAGCAGTGATAGCTTGTAAAAATGGGAGCTATATACCATGTGGGCAGGAAGTGACATCATAGAGGTGAGCTTGGGAATGCTAGTGAACTTTGACCTCCAGAGTAAGGACTCGTTAATGTAGCATGTTGCAAACAAATTTTTACCAGAAACTTAAATAAGCCAAAAGCAAACACAAAATTCTATAAGCAAAGAACCACTACAACAGAAGGAAAACTTTTCTCAATTCATAAAATAATAATAATATACTGATGAAAATAAAAGTAATAAAAAGTCACTTGTAGGAAGCAGGATAACAACATTTTTTCATTCATTCCCTTTGGTACAGAGCCATTAATCAAATGAATATAGTAACCTGTCTCCCCTCTGAGGGCATTGTAGACTAACAAGTCCTTTAAACAATAAGATTGCATTAGGAGAAAATAGAGAGATACGGTACACTCTTAAGCAAGGACATAGTGGTGCTAATCACTCAAATAAACACTTGAAATGTCAGTAGATGTGTACATCTCCGGGACCGATGATCCTGTCTTGCTTACTCCTCCATGGTGGCCGTCCGGAAACATCATCTACGGAGGGAGCACAGCGGATACATCTCCTTCTTAGGTCGGTCTCTGGGCTGCCTGGTAGGCCTGCAGAAGTGCAGGAGGCACCAAGTGTGTAGATAGTCCCGTTCGGTCCCGTTCAGTCCCGCATTCCCAAGCTCACCTCTATGATGTCACTTCCTGCCCACATGGTATATAGCTCCCATTTTTACAAGCTATCACTGCTAGCCTATTACACTGAAGATGGAACACCTGTTCCGAAACATGTCTGTACTATAGGCTGCCATTAAAAACAATTTTTTAAAATCTGAGAGTGCTGGTCCGGCCTTCGGCTTTATTCTGCTTAAATGTTTGGGATTTCAGCACCCAGTGTCATATACTGAGAGCGCGGTCTAACTTGACTTTTAAGGTTAATATAATGGTTAATATAAAACCATATAGTCACATTTTAGAATACAATAGAATAGAATTTTAGAATACAACTAGAAACACTGTCCTGGCCTGCTTCTAAGTTCAGTGGCCTGACAAAAAAAAAAAGGATTTTTTATTTCTTTTTTTTAAATCATCTCGCGGCCCTCCTGTGGCTGCTTGCGGCCCACCTTTGGGTCGCGACCCCGACTTTGGGAACCACTGCTCTATTCCAAGGTATATTAGTGATGAGACATTGTGGTGTGCCTTTTTAAAATGTAAAGCTACTGGGCTTTTTTCATCCCCATTCCGTATCGTACTCCTGTGTTCAGCAATACGTGTTTTTAAAGCACGTGTTGTCTTACCGACATATGCCTTACCACATGGGCACTTAAGCATATAGATTACATTGGTAGTTGTACATGTTATTTTGCCTCTTATTTTTATCTCTTTCACAGTTGTTGATTTCCCAGGGTGATAGAAAACAGTGCATTTTCCTGTAAAGTGACATTGAGCACACAAACCACAACGTCGGTTTCCATCTGGCAGGTGATCTAAAAATGTTTGTGTTTTTTTAGGAGGCCGGTCTGATTTAACCACAATGTCTCTGATGTTATGTGCTCTCCTGTAGACTAGTCTAGGGGGGATCTGAAAAGATGTGTCCAATGTTGGATCAGAACTGAGAAGATGCCAATGTTTTTTTAATAGTTTGTTTAAAAAGGTTGCCTAGAGGCGAGTATTGTGTAACACACTGTATAGGTTGTACAGAGGTAGTTTTGTTTCTTGTAGATTGTAAGCAATCTTCTTGGGTTTTATGACCTACTTTCAAAGCTGCTTTTTCTACAAGTATCTGTCTGTTCCTGAAAACATTCATCTGTACTACAGATTCTACGGATCCTGTAGAACTGGCTGATTTTAGCGGAGTAGGATGAAATGAATCACTTCTTAAAACCCTTCCAGGTCCTGGGATATTTCAATGTTTTGGCAAATTTTGATTTAAATTGTATAATTTCCATTTTAAAATGTTTTAAAATGTTTTACCATGGTATGTTTTGTATCTTTTTTTCAGCACAGCCTCACATATATGACAGTTAGTTTTCATATTGTATAATACTGTATATACTGTATACTGCATAATGTACAACACAAAACACAAAATCGGATTGAGAAAATGTGTTCTTTTTAGTATGAACCAATGCAAACATATCAAATCAAGAATATAAAACAGTGGAAATGCACCCTCAGGTAGTATATTTACATAAACAAGAGAGAACAGATCAGAATTCAATTTACAAAGCATTATTTTCTCCATACACAGGTAATAAACACAGACGAAATTTTGATTCTCAACTGGAAATTATCACCAGTATGCTTTTTTTTTTATTACAAAAAGTCAGTAAAAGTATTTTTTTTCCAAAAAAAAGTAAAAAAAAAGTTTTACAGTAGAAAAGTAAAAAATAATTAAATAATTAAATTGTGGGATATTCAATATACATATATACAGTACACATATGACTAGAGTGCAGTCATATAGAGTGCAGGATGCCTGAGGCGTATCAAAAAAAATATATTGCACCTGTCAAAACGGTAACGCACAATTGTGGGTGTTACGACCCCTGTGAGTCTAAGGGTAAAGGGCTGTAACATAACAGTTGGTTGACAGAAAAGATGGACCACGTTTGTAAACAACAATGTTATTTATTGGTAGATGCAAAGGAAGCACATGTAGCTCAGGGGTGAGCCCAGGCCAAAACAACAAACAAACACCACTATACTCCAAATAAACACAATCTAATCTATGGTAAAAGAGATTACATTACCTAAACTACTCTTACCTAACCAAAACAGGAGAAAACAATGTCCAAAGGAAATGGCAGCTCACCCCATCTGTGCTTCCTGAGAAAGAGAGAAAAACACATTAATTATACAGAAACAAAGGCAGAATATATACAAAAACAAACTATAACTAACAATGCTCTCTCTGTGGCCATACACACACAAGGAAATTACTACTAAGCACCAAAGGCCAATAAACGAAATGCAATACTGTCAAAGTTACAGGTTTACCAAAAACACAACAGGCCTAGCCTCATGCCAGAGAGAGAGAAAGACTGAAGTGAGAAGCCATGTTTTAACAGGTGTGGGGTGATCCATGATTGGGTGGTGTGGATTGAGTGTTGGAGTCTGGAAAGCCATCCACCAATCGGTGCTGTGTTGCAATAATGGAAGGATTGGCCTGGCAGGGACCAATGGTGAAGGGAACAATGGCTGGAGGGAGGAAACAAAATGGAGAACACACACACATGGAGACACACACTGGGGAATATATACATTGGGATGTAACACCCCCATACATAAGACAAAAACATGTTCGACACCTAACACCAACTAAACATGTTTTTTTTTCTTTTTTTCTAAACAACGAGATAACATCCCCGAGATAACATGTACTCCAAAACAAAGAGCTTTGAAAAACTAGCAGTTGGTACAACCACACGGGTCAACAATGACAGAACGAGTTGACGGCAAGAGAGACTGAGTCGACAGCAACAAAACGAGTCCACAGCAACATAGACCGAGTAGACAGCAAAATAGAACAAGTCGACAGCAATATAGCAATATACAGTAGAACGAGTCGACAGCAACAGAGATTTAACTCCGAGATAGAGCATCCGCCAACACATTCTCAGACCCCTTCTTATGCTTTATGCTGAGGTTATAATTTTGCACTATGAGCGCCCAACGCATGAGGCGCTGATTGTGGTTGTACATCCGCGACAGAAAAACCAATGGGTTGTGGTCGGTGTATACTACCACTGGTAATACGCTCGAACCGACATACACCTCAAAATGTTGCAACGCATACAACATAGCCAAAGTCTCCTTTTCAATAGTGGAATAGTTTAGTTGATGTTTGTTAAATTTCCGGGAGAAATAACAAACCGGGTGACTGACACCATCGTGATCTTCCTGTAATAACACCCCTCCAGCTCCCACCCCGCTGGCATCCACCTCCAGCTGGAACGGCAGGGAGAAATCTGGAGCAGAGAGAACAGGGGAACTGCATAAGAGAGCTTTAACACTATCAAATGCATTTTGACAATCAGCTGTCCAAATGAATGGTTTGGACGGGCTACACAGGCTAGTGAGAGAAGTGACGACAGAAGAAAAGTTCCGGCAAAAACCACGGTAATACCCAGCCATCCCAAGGAATCTACGCAATTCCCGCCTAGTAGTAGGCACTGGAAAAGTTGTGATGGCAGATATCTTTGCATCCACCGGACGCACTTGGCCTTGTCCTACCTGCTTACCAAGATAGGTAACCGTAGCCTTGCCGAACTCACACTTGGCAAGGGTAAGGGAGGCTCCAGCCAAGCGGTCAAAGACAGTTTGCAAGGTTGTCATGTGGTCACGCCAGTTGGTCGAATAGACAACCAGGTCATCGAGATAGGCATTACAATTTGGAACACCAGCCAGGACTAGGGTCACCAGTCGCTGGAAAGTGGCCGGGGCATTACGCATTCCAAAAGGCATTACAGTATATTGCAAAAAATTGTCAGGAGTAACAAACGCCGAGATTTCCGAGGCACAGGGGGTCAAAGGGACCTGCCAGTAACCCTTTAACAAATCTAGTTTGCTAACATAGGTGGCAGATCCAAGGTTGTCAATACAATCTTCCATGCGGGGCAGTGGGAAGGAATCAGGCACGGTGACAGCATTTACCTTTCGGAAATCAGTACAAAATCTAGGAGTTCCATCCGATTTGGGAGCTAACAAGCAAGGTGAACTCCAGGGACTGCAACTTGGCTTGGCTAAACCATGTTTTAACAAATAGTCAACCTCCTGTTGCATCATGGCCCTCTTGGTGATGTTAACACGGTATGCATGTTGCTTGATAGGCACAGCATTGTTAACTTTAATACCATGGGCCAATACAGAAGTACAGGAGGGAACATCACCAAACAGAGCCATGTAGGCCTGAATCAAATTTGTGATGTCCTCTCGCTGCTCCTCAGGTAAGTGTGCTAAGTGAGTGGGCAGGTTCAATAACATCTCAGTGTTGGACAATCTAGCACTCTGATGGGCTGCATTGCGCAACTCCAAGCCATCTACATCCTCACCACTAACGTCAGGAGAGTCCGGAACTATTGGAGTTGAGGCAACAGCAGAGACGGCCAGTCCGGCTGTCTGGTCTGAGGTCTTCACCTGCACACTATCTCTGGAAAAATATGGTTTAAGCATATTGATGTGGCAAACACGAGAGTGACGTTTACGATCAGGGGTGCAAACCACATAGTCTGTATCACTTATCTTCTTGTCTATTGCATACGGTCCGGAAAAACGAGCGGAAAGAGCAGAACCAAGGATAGGTAACAGGACTAGAACCTTATCACCTTGCTGGAAAGATCGAGAAACAGCTTTCTCGTCATAGTGCCGTTTCATAGTTCTCTGGGAAGAAGAGAGCGCTTCTTTTGCGAGAGAGCACGCCTGATGCAGTCGCTCTTGAAACTGGCTAACAAAATCTAGAACATTAGTGGGTGTGCTGGCACCCTTTGACATGAACCGTTCTTTAAGAACTTTCAGAGGCCCTCTAACAGTGTGCCCAAAAACGAGCTCAGCAGGACTGAAACCAAGAGACTCCTGTATGGTCTCTCGCGCAGCAAATAGAACAAGGGGGACACCCTCATCCCAATCTTTCTCTGTGTCTAAGCAATATTTACGCAGCATGGACTTTAAGGTCTGATGCCAACGTTCTAGAGCCCCCTGAGTTTCAGGGTGGTAGGCACTGGACACTATATGTCGGATACCCAGGGACTGTAACACTTGCTCAAATAACCTAGACAGGAAGTTGGTGCCTTGCTCCGTTTGTACTACCTTAGGCAGTCCAAACGTGGAGAAGAACTTCGTCAAAGCCTTAATTATTACAGGCGCTGTAATTCTGCGAAGAGGGATAGCCTCAGGGAAACGGGTGGCGGTACACATTATTGTCAACAAAAACTGATTGCCGGCTTTGGTCCTTGGCAACGGACCAACACAGTCAACTATGACATGTTCAAATGGTTCACCGACCGCTGGTATAGGACAGAGGGGAGCAGGTGGGATTACCTGGTTTGGCTTTCCGGTGATCTGACAAGTACTACAGGTACGACAGTACTGTGCTACATCGGACTTCAAACCGGGCCAAAAGAAATGTTGAAGTATTCTGTTGTATGTTTTAGTGACTCCCAAGTGTCCAGACCAAGGGTGGTCATGGGCCAAGAACAGTACATGCTGACGATAAACTGCAGGGACAACAATCTGATAAACAGTGCTCCAGTCTGGTACCTGATCTGGTAGCCCTATCTCCGATTGTGCATGCTCTGCCAGTCTAGTACCATGGGACCTCCATGTACGCATCAAAACTCCTTCATCCACAAAATAAGAATGCAACTCTCTCCTCTGTTCTGTTTCAAGAGAAGAGAAACATTTTGCAAGAGAAGGGTCAGCCTTCTGGGCAGTAATTAGCATTTCACGAGTAACGGGTAACTTCAATGCGTCTGAACTAGTTACAGTTGTCTGTGGGGGTACCTTACTATGAGTCGGTGGTTTGTCAGCGGTATCAGAAGTTGGAGCCAGCAACTCCTCCCTGACAAAGGCTGAAGCAAAAACAGAGTCAGACAAATTAATTTCATCACCTCTCTTTTTCAATTGAGCCCGAGTGACAACACTTGCAGAAAAAACTTCAGGGAAGTTCTGTGACAAGTCATCAGGCAGAGAATCTGTGTCTGGGTGATCCAACACTTCCAGCACAGCGTTCACCTGTCCTCCAGCTAAATCATTTCCCATGATAAAGGAAATGCCTTTAACTGGCAAGGAAGGTCTCACCCCTATTTTAAAGAAACCAGTGACCAAATCAGATTGTACATGAATACAGTGTAACGGGGCTGGCAGGAAACCCATCTCAATACCTTGAACTAGGACACTAGAACCACAGGAAGATTTCTCAGACAGAGGTAGTACATCAGAGAGGATAAAGGATTGTGAGGCTCCAGTATCTCGTAAGATCTGAACTGTACACTGATCTTTTGGATCCCCTGTCAAGGAAACTAAACCCTTGGAAGTAAATGGCCTGAAACAAGGATCGAGAACATCCTGATCATTGTGCATCTGTTGATCGGAATCAGGTGCCATTTTAATCAGACCAACCCCTTTGGGTTGTCTAAAGTTCTGAGAGGACGGTTGCTGCTTACGTTTCAATGTTAAACAGTCAGAAATAACATGACCAGATTTATGACAGTAGTAACATGTCCGCTCCTCTTTTGAGCGTGGAGGTGACATTTTTGGTCGGGGTGTGTGAATTCTGAATGGTTGGTGACAGAAGGTCTCTGAGAGAAATCATGGGGGAGAAACGAGTCACGCCTATCTACAAACACAGTTTTATGGGTTAGCGCAAACTCATCAGCTAATACAGCAGCTTGCTGCAGAGTGGACACTTTCTGCTCACTCAGGTAAATTACAATACGCTCTGGCAAACGATTCTTAAACTCTTCTAATATAATGAGTTCTCTGAGAGAGTTAAGATCTGAGGCCTTGCTTGCTGCACACCATTTATCAAAGAGAGTTCCCTTCTCTCTAGCAAACTCTACAAAGGTCTGGTTGACAGCTCTCTTGTGACTGCGAAACCTCTGCCTATAAGCTTCGGGCACAAGCTCATATGCACGAAGGATGGCAGCCTTCACAGTATCATACAATAGACTATCTTCTAGGGAAAGTGTTGAACAAACCTCTTGGGCTTTACCAGTCAATTTGCATTGAAGCAACAAAGGCCAGACCTCTCTTGGCCAGCGCAATGAAGCAGCAATACGCTCAAACACATTAAAATAAGTATCAACTTCTGTCTCTCGGAACGGAGGCACCAAAGCAATGTGTTTACTTATATCAAAAGTGTGTGATGAATAAGCTGTGGAGGAGGACATACCCGGGCCTTGTGGAGGAGTCGGTGTAGCAGCGTTGGATTCACTCCTTAGGACTTCCAGCTCCAACCTCCGCAGTCTGAGCTCTTTTTCCACTTCATGTTCAAGCTCCAACCTACGAATGTTAACAGCCCTTTCATTTTCTGCCTCAAGCTCCCTTCTACGAAGCCGATACTCCGCCTCACGTGCTTGTGCCTTCTCCTGAGCCTCCATCTGGAGACGTGCTATTCTAACCTTGACCTGGGCCCCTTCTCGAGACCCAGTTGACACAGGAGAGGTCAAGTGAAAATGTGGCAATGTGACGTTCACACCTGCCTTTTCAGCACCATGGGCTTGCTCCCCAGAAGGCTGTGCTTCCGTAGGTTCACCAGGAGGACTTGCATGTTCATCAGAGACCGCAGGTAAAACAAGCGTCCCCTGCTCCAACAGCTTATCTACCACAAGACACCTGATATCCTGCTTAAGATGCTTCTGTTGAACCGAGAGTTTAAAATGTGTGGCAATCTCCACTAAGTCTGCCTTGCGGCAGCTATCTAGCGCTTCCCAAGTAGGATTGCTCAAGAATTTCCCCAGATCAAAAGTACTAACTGCCATTATTATTTTTTTTACATAAATGCCATTTTTACACACAAATCAATTAATTACTATACAAGTGTAAACAAACACAGTTCACCAAATCCATCAACCAACAATTGAACACGGGTTACAAGATCCAGGCAGAGCCCCCATTTATGTTACGACCCCTGTGAGTCTAAGGGTAAAGGGCTGTAACATAACAGTTGGTTGACAGAAAAGATGGACCACGTTTGTAAACAACAATGATATTTATTGGTAGATGCAAAGGAAGCACATGTAGCTCAGGGGTGAGCCCAGGCCAAAACAACAAACAAACACCACTATACTCAAAATAAACACAATCTAATCTATGGTAAAAGAGATTACATTACCTAAACTACTCTTACCTAACCAAAACAGGAGAAAACAATGTCCAAAGGAAATGGCAGGTCACCCCATCTGTGCTTCCTGAGAAAGAGAGAAAAACACATTAATTATACAGAAACAAAGGCAGAATATATACAAAAACAAACTATAACTAACAATGCTCTCTCTGTGGCCATACACACACAAGGAAATTACTACTAAGCACCAAAGGCCAATAAACGAAATGCAATACTGTCAAAGTTACAGGTTTACCAAAAACACAACAGGCCTAGCCTCATGCCAGAGAGAGAGAAAGACTGAAGTGAGAAGCCATGTTTTAACAGGTGTGGGGTGATCCATGATTGGGTGGTGTGGATTGAGTGTTGGAGTCTGGAAAGCCATCCACCAATCGGTGCTGTGTTGCAATAATGGAAGGATTGGCCTGGCAGGGACCAATGGTGAAGGGAACAATGGCTGGAGGGAGGAAACAAAATGGAGAACACACACACATGGAGACACACACTGGGGAATATATACATTGGGATGTAACAGTGGGATATTCAATATACATATACAGTACACATATGACTGAGGCGTGGAGGAGAGACTGTGTTCCAGCAGGAGGAGAGGCTGGGTTCCAGCAGGAGAAAGAAGCAGACGTATCTTTTGAACAGCAGCAGCACAATCATTTTTGGAGTTCTTTGGAGCTGTTTTTTTACGTTAGAATATGAGGCGAGGTGAGCCCCGTGTGATGTGTGTGTCCCAGCTGCACAGACACAGTATGTTTGGAGAAGACGAAGAATTATACGGGATGATAGGAGTGGAGTCGGAGTCGGACATAGAATCAGAGGACGAAATTGAGGATGAGGACCCATCCGTTGTCCTCGACAACGACAGCGATGATTTGCCTGGGACATCGACCAGCACAAGGACAATGGGGGACAAAGGCGTGGAGGAGAGGCTGTGTTCCAGCAGGAGGAGAGACTGTGTTCCAGCAGGAGGAGAGACTGTGTTCCAGCAGGAGGAGAGGCTGGGTTCCAGCAGGAGGAGAGACTGTGTTCCAGCAGGAGGAGAGACTGTGTTCCAGCAGGAGGAGAGATTGTGTTCCAGCAGGAGGAGAGACTGTGTTCCAGCAGGAGGAGAGACTGTGTTCCAGCAGGAGGAGAGGCTGAATATGAGGCGAGGTGAGCCCCGTGTGATGTGTGTGTCCCAGCTGCACAGACACAGTATGTTTGGAGAAGACGAAGAATTATTATACAGGATGATAGGAGTGGAGTCGGAGTCGGAGTCGGACATAGAATCGGAGGACGGAATTGAGGATGAGGACCCATCCGTTGTCCTCGACAACGAGAGCGATGATTTGCCTGGGACATCGACCAGCACAAGGACAATGGGGGACAAAGGCGTGGAGGAGAGGCTGTGTTCCAGCAGGAGGAGAGACTGTGTTCCAGCAGGAGGAGAGACTGTGTTCCAGCAGGAGGAGAGGCTGGGTTCCAGCAGGAGGAGAGACTGTGTTCCAGCAGGAGGAGAGACTGTGTTCCAGCAGGAGGAGATATTGTGTTCCAGCAGGAGGAGAGACTGTGTTCCAGCAGGAGGAGAGACTGTGTTCCAGCAGGAGGAGAGGCTGAATATGAGGCGAGGTGAGCCCCGTGTGATGGGTGTGTCCCAGCTGCACAGACACAGTATGTTTGGAGAAGACGAAGAATTATTATACAGGATGATAGGAGTGGAGTCGGAGTTGGAGTCGGACATAGAATCGGAGGACGGAATTGAGGATGAGGACCCATCCGTTGTCCTCGACAACGAGAGCGATGATTTGCCTGGGACATCGACCAGCACAAGGACAATGGGGGACAAAGGCGTGGAGGAGAGGCTGTGTTCCAGCAGGAGGAGAGACTGTGTTCCAGCAGGAGGAGAGACTGTGTTCCAGCAGGAGGAGAGACTGTGTTCCAGCAGGAGGAGAGGCTGTGTTCCAGCAGGAGGAGAGGCTGTGTTCCAGCAGGAGGAGAGGCTGTGTTCCAGCAGGAGGAGAGGCAGGAGGAGAGGCTGTGTTCCAGCAGGAGGAGAGGCTGTGTTCCAGCAGGAGGAGAGGCAGGAGGAGAGGCTGTGTTCCAGCAGGAGGAGAGGCAGGAGGAGAGGCTGTGTTCCAGCAGGAGGAGAGGCTGTGTTCCAGCAGGAGGAGAGGCTGTGTTCCATGATCAATTGTGCCACTCTGTAAAACAGTTGCGGTCT
Organism: Notolepis coatsorum; assembly: GCF_963971535.1. Lineage (NCBI taxonomy): Eukaryota > Metazoa > Chordata > Actinopteri > Aulopiformes > Paralepididae > Notolepis > Notolepis coatsorum. The sequence continues at coordinate 60,469,375 of NC_140171.1, read as the reverse complement.
AAAATTAGACAGAGGGCGACATCGCACCTCTGGCATTTCCACGCGGTCAGATTCCTTCTCCCCTCCTTGGTGCACCGGACACAGGTCTTACGGCCAGCGGTGGCTTTCTGGCTCTTGTCCGCGCCCGCTGCGGGAGGGGCGATGGGAACAGGGAGATGGCTTGCGGTCCTGTCAAGAGGAGCTCCTGTGCTGTCCAGTCCACACAGCTCTCCCATCATCACTGAAATGAACTCCTTGTGGGAGAGATGCGCTTCCTGCTTCGCCTCACATATCTCGCAGTGCAGAATGTAGGCGTTGGTGGTAGCAATGTCGAGACAGTGGAAGAAGATGGTGCGATACCACCAGCCAGTTCTCCGGTGGGTCGAGTAATACTGGATCAGCTGGTCGGATAGGTCGACTCCGCCCATGTGTTTGTTATACTCTATCACAGGGGTGGGGCACGGAAACCAGACAACCGACCAGGTCCCATCGGCCGCCTTGACCCTCCTCTTGACCTTCTGACCAGGAGGTGTGATTGCTGGGTGGATGGTGGAGCACACAGACACCTAGATAGAATAGAATAGAAATGAATCATTAGAAATTTGACACTACAAATTGCTCACAGTAGACATTTAGACAGAACAAAGTCACGAATAAGAATAACAAATACATACATACATACATACATACATACATACATACATACATACATACATACATACATACATACATGTGTATGCATGTGAATGAATGTTGGTGGTGGTCGGAGGGGCCGTAGGCGTTGATTATTCGCCACGCTTCCGTGAGTCTGCCTCAGGGCAGCTCTGGCTGCAATTGTAGCTTACCACCACCGGTATGACTGTGTATGAACGAATAATGGACTCTGTGAAGCGCTCTGAGTCAGAGCAACAGTCAGTCAGAGAAGAGCGCTATATAAATCCAATCCATTATTATTATTATTATTACATACACAGGGGCGTAGCTGGGGGGGGGGGTAGCTTAGGATGATTCCAAGGGCCCAGCACTGAGGGGGGGCCCAAAAAAAAAAAAAAAAAAAAAAAAAAAAATGTTTAACTAGACATCACTCAGGTGTATTATTGATGCTCTCATTGATACTATGTTTGTTTCTGAAGTGTGTGTGTGTGTGTGTGTGTGTGTGTGTGTGTGTGTGTGTGTGTGTGTGTGTGTGTGTGTGTGTGTGTGTGTGTGTGTGTGTGTGTGTGTGTGTGTGTGTGTGTGTGTGTGTGTGTGTGAGATATATAGAGAGAGAGGGGGGACTTTGCTAGACTATTGCATTGGTCCATTCATTGAAGATGAACGCAATGCGACATCCTTTACTAGGCTGAACTGCTGATCCGAATTTATAGGTAAAAACCATATTATGCGTTTTCATCAATAAAAAAATGGCCAAAAGAATTTCGCTTACGCGTGCTCGCATTCACTGGGGGCCTACAAATACATTCTTTCATGGGGCCCAGAATCTGGAGCTACACCCCTGTACATACATACATACATACATACATACATACATACATACATACATACATACATACATACATACATACATACATACATACATACATACATACATACATACATACATACATACATACATACATACATACATACACACACATACATACCAACTTTGTGTCCTTCCACTTCACGAAGACCAGGGACCCCTCTCTGATCCAGCGGATGAGACCTCTCTCACACTTCATCCTGAGGGCATTAGGTCTCCCCTTGGGAACTTCTTTCCTGCTCTCCCTGTAGGTTCCACAGGCTCCCAGCTTCATGGCCAGCAAGTCCTTGAACAGCTTGGGACTGGTGTAGTAGTTATCAACATAAATGTGATATCCAGTCCCAAGCCATCCTGGATCAAGGAGGTCCACAACAGCATCATATGTGATGCCGTGTTCACTTGTATGAACGTGTGCCTTCCCTAGGTAAACATTGAAGCCGATGGTGTAGCCGTTATCCGAGTCAGCGAGCACAAACAGTTTGACCCCCCATTTGGTCGGCTTGTCCTTCATGTACTGCGTCATGCCGGTGTGTGCCCTCGTGGCCACCATCCTCTCATCCACTGCCAGTTGCCGCTTAGGGTGGTAGTGCACCTTGCAGGCCTCACCAATGTCGAGGATGAGCGGCTTGATGCGGAACAGTTTGTCGTGTTCCGGTGTTCCCTTCCTGGCGTCGTTCCTGGCATCCTCCTCGGGATCGCTCAGGTGGAGGTTCCACAAGATTGACCTGAAGTCAAAGTCATATTATAAGTCATATAACGACACTATAAACATAAGTAACATATGGGACCAGGGCCGGACTGGGGAAATAATTCATACCGGGAGATATAGCACGAAATATAGCCCCAGTCAGGCCACTTTTTAAGCGGGGGGTCTGGGGGTCCCCCACCAGGATTTTTTTTGTTACAAAGACTTAATTTCCTGCATTCTGGTGAATTTTAGTGCATGTGAATCACAAACTAATGAGCCAACAATTGCTTAGTACAATGTACTGTTATGAACCTCAAATAAAACTGTTGTGGCACTAGCAATGCTACTCTCTCCACCTTCAAAAAGAAAAAAGCAAGAGCACAACATATTTGTCTATTTACTATTATAATACAGTTAACCACTCTCTCCACCTATTCAAACAGAGCAAGAGCACAATACCATATTCACTTTACTGATGCACTACCCATCAACAGTTAGTTAAAATAGCCCTTACACAAACATTAAATAACAGACCTTTCATTATTACAAAACTACCTGGCTCACTGCCTGGCTGTTACAGTATTCTGCAGAGTGCCATCTGCCATTCCATTCGCCGCCTCCACTGTCAATCAGTTGTATCGCCTGGTCCCGCCTCCACCAATCACAAGCGGCAGCACGGCTCCATTGTGTGTGTGTGATCCGAGGGAGAGAGTCAGATAGTTCTCCTACTCTGTCGCAGACAGTGAAATCCTGGTTGTTCCCCATCCACCTAGGTTATCTAACTATCGCGCCGCGCCGCCGCCACAACTAGAAACAATTAATGGCCTGGCAAAAAAAAAAAAACGATAAAAAAAAAGAAAATTATAATATTTTTTTTTAATTATTATTTTTTGTATCTGTGCAGGCCAGGCCACCGGGAAAACTCCCGGTGCTCCCGATGGCCAGTCCGGGCCTGTATGGGACACGATGTACACTATACAGGAATATATATTATACCTGAATCTGTCCCGGAACATAACCATTCTTGGTAGGGGCACAGAGAGAAGGTGTTTGACCCTCCAGAAGTCCTGGAGCGCAGACAGTGGGACGAGCCCCATGTACAGCAGCAGGCCGATGAACTTGTACAATTCATCGGCCTGGACATCCTCCCACTTGGTCTTTTGCCCCCGTGCCTGTATATTGTATTGTAACTCAGTTAGTTACATTTTACAGGAAAAAGCATTTCATATAAAACTACAGCTAATAAAGAAACTTGAAACTTGCCTGGTTCTTTGCCGCGTTCTTGTTAGTGTTGATACACAGGGTCTTCATGGTATCCATGGAAAAATACAGCATGAAGAGCTCCTTGGGTGTATACGTGGCATGGGGGTCTAGCTGCGGTCCTGGGGGTCTGCGCGGCATGAACCGGAGGGGCTGAGGGGCTGTATCAGGATCATTGTCTGTCTTCCAAGGCGTCTGATCTCCTGCCTGGACTGGACGTCTTGGCCTGGCCCGGGTTGTCCTGGGTCGGCGTGGAGCAGGCTGCTCATCATGTCTGCACATAAATGGCACACACATTGTACATATAAAACACTGCTCATACAACACACACACACTGTATATACACTCAATATTCCATTCTGTATATATTGCGTACAACGTCTGCAAACCTAGTAATAATAAAAAAGCAATACACATCCATAATAAGTCTCTCACCTGTCTGGGTCATTTCTTGACCTGGATCGGGCACGCCCTGCCCCCCTAGATGTCCCAGGCAAATCATTGCTGTAGACAATGACATGTAAAAATACATTATTTTCAACTTTTATGAACAGAGTAATAACTAAAACAAAAGCAGTAATAATAATAATAATAATAATAATAATAATAATAATAATAATAATAATAATAATAATAATAATAATAATAATAATAATAATAATAATAATAATAATAATAATAATAATAATAATAATAATAATAATAATAATAATAATAATAATAATAATAATAATAAGTCTCTCACCTGTCTTGTGCCCTCCTTCCATGTCTCACAGAACTGGTTGAAGGCAGAGTTTCTGCTCCTTCTGCTCCTTCCTCCTCCTCACTGTAGAAAACAATAAAAAGCACATTATTTTCAACATTCAACAAGGAATCTCTTGATGCACACTTACCATGTACACTTATCATGTACATTCACCATGTACACTTAGCATGTACATTTATAATGTACACTTGTCATTTACATTCATCATGTACACTTGTCATGTACATGTACATTCATCATGTACACTTGTAATGTACATTCATCATGTACACTTAGCATTTACACTTAGCATGTACACTTGTCATGTACATGCATCATGTACACTTAGCATGTACACTTATCATGTGCATTCATCATGTACACTTGTCATGTACATGTACATTCATCATGTACACTTGTAATGTACATTCATCATGTACACTTAGCATTTACACTTAGCATGTACACTTGTCATGTACATTCATCATGTACACTTAGCATGTACACTTATCATGTGCATTCATCATGTGCACTTATCATATGAAAGCCTTTCTTTGCCTTTCATTGTCGTCATGATCAGTGGACCTTTCGTCACCATCACCAACAAACGATGGATCATCAACGTTGTCATCATGATCAGAACCATCTGAAGATACTTCTTCATCTGTATCCTCACCAAATAGATCTCTCATGTCTTGATCTCCAGCGTAGAGGGACCTCCACATGGGCACATTGCTAACACGCTGACTTCGACGCATGTTAGCTCAAACTACTACTACTACTACTAAAGTCTACTAATACTACTACTACTACTACTACTACTACTACTACTACTACTACTACTACTACTACTACTACTACTACTACTACTACTACTACTGCTACTACAACTACTACTACTTCTACTACTACTACTACTATTACTGCTACTACTACAACCATAGACGCCTGCGCAATAGAGCAGACGATGCACGTGCTCTCCCACTATTGAACTTGGGGGAGCAAGGATATGATCTTGCTCCACCACTTTTTGATCATATGAAAAATATGATATACCCCCCCCCAATATATAAATCTAAGCATAACTACGTAATTTCAATCAAATTAATAATACGCAATGACACTTAATAACACGTTTTTAAGTTTCCAAAGATTGCGAACCCCCCCCCCCCCCCCCCCCCCCCTGCCCCATTATGGTTTGATCCAGTTCCTCCTATCTCCAGCGCGTAGAGCTTGGCTCACTGCCTCACAGTCACAGCGCTGCAGTCTGGCTGCAGGCAGGAGTCAGTGTAAATATCAAAGCCCACAGTCATAATATTGGTGGCAGGCAGTGAGGCAGGCAGGCTTTTCCAGTAAGTTGTTCAAATAAAAGGATTATGTTAGACATAAGTTACTATTGAGTGGTAGTAGAACTTCTACGGTTCTACCACGCAATACATAAAAGTGTTTCACGGTCCCGAATTGCGATCTGGTCAATCATACGGTTTCCTCGAATAAATAATAATAACGTTTCCCTCTCTGGTTGGCGTTAGCTTTAGTGCTAGCCGCTAGCTAACGTTATCTAGATATGTGGTGTGAGCTCAGCTGGATGACGTTGACTTCATTTCCAAACGTTAACGCTATCGCTATCTATATGGCAGACGAGCAGGGCCGGATTAACGACGGCCGCGGCCCGTGGGCCTATAGTGACGAGGGGCCTCCATTTTTTTTTTTTACTTATTTTTTATTTTTTTATTTTGATATCGATGTCATGATTGTGCACTGCAGACTCAGGGAGGAGGCAGAGAAGGAGAGAAAGAGACACAAGATTTACAGGTAATGGAAATATATCTTTTTTCTCTTTCTTATTAAAAACTTGGCCTATTTGAAAGGAGATTGATTTAATAAAAATGAATGAGCGAAAAATCAATATACAGTGTATATACAGTATAATATATTATTATTATAGTAATTGGCTATCATACTGCAATATAAACTGAGTTTTATAGTGAAAAGAGCAGCTTTATTGGTCAAGATTGAAGGCTCTATATTGCAGGAAATTGCACGTACAGGTTCATTACATTTAAAAAAAAATCTGCCAAACCACCCTTGCCTGCCAAAAAAAATAAAATAATAATAATAATAATAATAAAAAAAAAAAATTAATAAAAATAATATTCTTGCACCCCCACTTTCAACTATAACTAGGCGGCCATGACTACAACTACTACTACGAACAATGAACACTACACAACAACAACCACCAAACGCACATAGCACACACATCCACACGCACACACTCACTTTAAACAAACACACTGTAGCACCCACTCCACACACTTTATAGCACACACCCACTTTAAACAAACACACTGTAGCACCCACTCCCCACACTTTATATTTATTGATGAAGGATTGCACTACAACTCGTACACCTTACTGTAAATTGTACCTAAATTGTACCTCATCCCATTTCTGCTTTGCACTATATAGTACTGTACATTAGTACACTGCATAGTATTGTATATTATATGGTAACTCAGAACATTGTACATATGTCTATACCAAACACTGTGAAATCATTTTCTTCTTCTAAATTACATGCTATACTATGTTATTTGATACTATCTTGTCTAGCACAGTCTCTGGAGCGTAACAGTAAGAAGCATTTTGTATGAAAGTATTCTGTACTTCTGTATGACAACTATTACAGAAACTTGAAACTACTACTGCTATACAAGTCGAACTACTAACTATAAACTACAACTACTAAAAAAAACGGTGTTGTCCCACAGAAATTATCTTTTGGACAGATTTTTCGCACACATGGAAACTTCTTCTACTCTTGCTTTCTGGCAGTAAACTTCCGCCTCCTTCGTCACTTCCTCCCAAACGTTTCCGTTTCATTCTAGCTCAAAAAATTACCAAGATATTGATAAAAATGTAACGCATGTAAAATTATATCTGGCACATTTTACGCGTGCGTAAAAGTTTATTTAGCATCGAATTGAAATTATCCTGGTTCATTCATTTATTGGTTTATCAAGACAAAATAAAAAGTAGCGTGTAGTTTCAAGGACACGTCATAATGCCACGTTGAAAAAAACCCGGAAATGGACTAAGTTTTCGATACAGAGAGGCACAAACTGATGACGTCACTTCATCACGTCGCCGTGAGCCGCGACCGGGAACCCAGAGAATTTCTGTAACAAGGTTTTCTGTATAGATCTGTTTGGAATGTACCATTGTCTTTTTTGATTATAATATCTAAGAAATTCACTTGGTGTTGGTCATACTCCATAGTAAACTTTAGATGTTCATTTTTGGCATTGAGGAAATTAAAGAATTGTATCAGTGTCATTTCATCCCCTGTCCACAGTATGCAAATATCATCTATATATCTTTTCCACATCTTAATGTATGGTAAAAACACATTTTCTGAAGAGTTGAATAGATAATTCTGCAAAAAAAAATACATATAAATATTGGCTATGGATGGGCTGGCTTTGCTTCCCATACTCACGCCTTTGATTTGTAGATAGTTCTCATCTTGGAACATGAAGTAGTTATGCGTGAGTAGAGTCTCTGTCAGTTCTATAAGAACGTGTGTTTATGGTGTTGAATCCGGTGGACATTGATTCAGGAACAGTGTCAGAGCTTCTAGAGCCCCTGTATGGGGTATTGAAGTGTACAAGGATTCGATGTCCAAGCAGGCCATGTAGGTCACAGTGGTCGGATCCTGGACGGACTTCAAAGTCTTAAGTAGGTCTGTTGAATCCTGTGTGAAGGATGGGAGAGATTTCACAATTGGATGTAGGAAGAAGTCCACATAGGAAGAGATGTTTTCAGTGAGAGATCCAATTGCTGCCACTATTGGTCTACCTTTAGGTTGAACAGGATCTTTATGAACTTTTGGCAGGCAATAGAACACTGGAGTCATTGGATGATCTATCTTCAGAAAGGCATATTATTTTTTGGTCAAGAGGTCATTGTCCAACCAATTCTTTAATTTTAAATATTAAAAAAAAATATCTGTTGGATTTCCAGAAAGTGTTCTGTAATTCTTAGCATCTCCTAACTGACGGTGCACTTCCTTCTCATAATCACTCCTATTTTGAACAACAATAGCCCCTCCTTTGTCTGCATTTTTCACAATCAAAGTAGTATCTTTAGAAAGTTTGTTTAATGCTTCCATTTCTTCCTTCGATAGGTTGTTGTACACCTTATATTATTTTCTGTTCTTAAGAGTATTTCTGACGTCTTGTTCTACCAATCTGCAATAGGTGTAAACGGATGCATTTCTATGTTTCGGTGGAATAAAAGTGGATTTTCCACGAAATTTACTAGAGTTCTCTTGTGTTTTATTTTCACTAATTGTTGAATCCATTGCAGTTGGTCCATCATCCTTATTACCAGGGGTGTAAAGTACTTGCGTAATTGTACTTCGTTACAATACTTAAGGACTGTTTTGGGGGATTTGTACTTTACTCAAGTATTATTAGGTTTGTATACTTTGTACTTCTACTCCATTACATTTCAGAGACAAAAAACATACTTTTTACTCCTTACATTTAAAATGCAGACCTACAAACTACAAATTACAAATCTCACAGGTCCAACCATTTTAATTAGTATATTTGAATTGTTTATCTCGCCAAACTAACGTCAACGTTTTTAATCCTGCGACCGCAGGTGAACAGCCAATCAAATCCCCATCAATGTAAAATGAACCCGCCCATACCCATGCTGATTGGTCCTTGAGCAAGACTAGAAAGCGGGGATCTTTGATTAAACACCTGCTATCAGAAGAATAGACAGTCAGAGTGACAAGCCATAGAAGATGGCCACAATGAGTGATGAAGAGGACGAAACGGTCGGCTACAGCGTGGACGGACAAGACGAGCATCCATGGCCCTATCTACATAATAAATACATACAGTAGAAGCCCTCGAGAATCACGTCCCCACTGCCACTCCTCTACCACTCCAATGTCACTTTAGAACTCACTCAGGTGTTAATTTTCGGGGGCTGGTACTTAACTTAAGTGCTTCCCCAGGGAGGGGGTAGAGGGCTACTGCCCTCAGACCCCCAAGATCATTTTTATATGGGCAGTCTGACTTGGCGTACTGACCATATATTAGTGTTGCAATGCATGATAAATAAACAGTGAAAAAATCTAAGAAATCGGATGGGGCTGGGACATTTGGGACGAATACAAATGTAAGATGAAAATCTCCCCAGCCGGTGGGTGCGCAGTGGAGGTGTGAAATCTGGCCCGGTCCAGAACAATAGGAGTCACAAAATCAGAGTGGTGGAGTAGTGGCAGAGTAGCAGTAAATGCCTGACTTCTAAGGGCTTCTACTGTAGTTCAAGGACTCCAACCTTATAGTGTTGTTGAGTTGCCATCATTCAAAAACCTGATAAATGGTTAGCGACCAAGCACTAACGTCATTACGAGGCCCACTGTCCGCTCAAAGATCAGCAAAGCTGCTCAAACCATGAACGAGAAAGTCACTGCTGCTATGAGTGAAGTTGAATGGATCGCGACAACAACAGATTCCTGGACAGCCCGATGAAGAAGTTTCATTGGGGTAACCACTCACTGGATCGACACTGAAAGCTTTGAAAGGCATTCTGTTGCACTTGCCTGCAGAAGACTGAAGGGCTCCCATACTTTCAATGTTTTGGCCAGTGGCTTAAACGACATTCACTTGGAGTACAAAATCCGCATTATGCTATGGTTAATATTGTGATATTATTCAGTGTACTCCAGTATTCTGTCTTTAATATTGTGATATTATTCAGGGTACTCCAGTATTCTGTCTTTGATATTGTGATATTATTCAGGATACTCCAGTATTCTGTCTTTAATATTGTGATATGATTCAGGGTACTTCAGTATTCTGTCTTTAATATTGTGATATTATTTAGTGTACTCCAGTATTCTGTCTTTAATATTGTGATATTATTCAGGATAATCCAGTATGCTGTGGTTAATATTGTGATATTATTCAGGATGCACCATTCTGTTTTTAATATTGTCATATTATTCAGGATACTACAGTATTCGGTCTTTAATATTGTGATATTATTCATGCTGTGATGTGAATGCCATCCATGTTAGTTTACCTTCAATGGAGAAGTGCATAATTTTAATGCAAAAAAGTGTCCTCTGTTCTTTCATTTCAGCATTTTCTATCGCAGAACACATTCCATTGTGGGCAGAGTGTATGCTTGGTTTCATTCCAGCCTTGCCTAAACACCAGCTGATGATTTCACTAATTGGCTCACCTCTTCAACTAACTCACCTGGTGCAATGTGTAGTTAAAATGAAAACTTGGCCCACGATGGAATGAGTTTGAGACCCCTGGTCTATCTCTTTCAATTTTTTTCTTACTTTTTGACTTTTACTCAAGTGTGTTTTTAGCCAGATACTTTGACTTTTACTTGAGTTAGATTTTTAGACAGTACCCATACTTTCACTTAAAGGGGACATGTACTATAAATGTCATTTTTCAGTCTCTAGCATTGTATTATAGTAATAGGAGTTAGTATCAATGTGTTTTAGTGTCTAAATACCATATTGGCGGATTGCTCTGATTCAGCTCAGATAATTTCCTGCTCCAGTAAATTAGTCCATCCTGATTTGAAGGCCTGAGTCACGTCATTCAGGCTCTGGGTAGAAGACAGTGATGTGATTGGCTCTGTGGTTGTAGCTAAGGCCCGCCCACAATCTACATAGACTAGACAGTGAGTGGAAAACCACTTCCTCATACTGCGAGGCAGTGAAACCCGACACCTCTGCATACTCTGGAGGGAGAGAGAGAGAGAGAGATAGAGAGGGAGAGAGAGAGGGAGAGATAGGGAGAGACAAAGAGAGAGAGAGAGAGAGAGAGAGAGAGAGAGAGAGAGAGAGAGAGAGAGAGAGAGAGAGAGAGAGAGAGAGGGAGACAGAGAGAGAGAGGGAGGGAGCACTTGGGGGGGGGGGGACCTGCCGCGCCACACGGGAGAGGGGAGGAAGGGAGCCCCCCCCCCCCCCCCCCCCCCCCCACAAGCTGCCGCAGGGAGAGAAAAAACGAGAGGAAGAGACAGCCTGTCTTTTTTTTCTCTCTCTCTCTCTCTCTCGCACCCCCCCCCCCTCTCTCTCTCTCTCTCTCTCTATCTCTCTCTGTCTACCAGTCGCAGACTGTGTGGACTGACTATCACTCAAAGTGCTTATGGGCGGAGCCAGGCCATAACAGCCTGAAATCTTGAAGCTGGAAAATGAGGTTTTGAGTACTTGATTAGAAATATAAAACAATGCATTTTTTTGAAAAAAACCTTACATATGTCTTCAATAGACTAACAGAAATTGTGTAAAGTTGCCCAAATAGTGCTAGGAATAGCAGTACATGTCCCCTTTAAGTATCATTTCTGGGTACTTTTTACACCCCTGCTTATTACTCTTAAAGAATTCTCTTAGGCTTATAGATCGAAATAATTTGTGAAAGTTAATGATTGTGTTGAATTCATTACAGTCAGTCGTTGGCACAAAGGATAGGCCTTGTTTAAGGACTGACTCATATGCAGGAGAGAGGGGTTTGTCACTCGGTTCATGATGTTAATTATCTCATGGAGCTCCGGGTGTTGTAGTATGTCCTCTGGCCTCCAGCTCTTCCTCTGCCCCCTGCAGCATTTCTTCCTCTTCCTCGTCGTGTCTGGCCTCCTTGGTTCTGGCCGGCGCCTCGTTCTAAAAAAGCGGCCCTGTTTGACGTGGGTCCGCTGGTCTCTGAAGTTGTGTCAAGATCTGTAGTGGAGGAGTGAATCACGTCATTGGCATTGCGAATATATTCTTCTTTCTTGTCAGACAACACATGCTTTAAAAACACGTATTGCTGAACACAGGAGTACTATACGGAATGGGGATGAAAAAAGCCCAGTAGCTTTACATTTTAAAAAGGCACACCACAATGTCTCATCACTAAGATATCTTGGAATAGAGAGAGAGCGCATCTTCCAAGATGAGGGGGAGATATCGATAATCTCCTACTGAGGAGATAAATATGGTGGATCCATTATCTTAAAACTATGGCACCAACAGGACTCAATGAGGACTTTGACATTAGACCTTATTTGTAAATGTTACTTATAGAGGGAGATAGTCAATAGACTTTGTTTTTAGTTTTTTCATTTTTGTTTTTGTTTTCATTGGCTAGGACTTGTACCTTACACACTGCTTCCTGCTGCCTATCTGTAAATTATGTCTTAATACTGTGTTTAATATATATATTTCTCAAAAAAATCTCCTAAAAAATTTCAAATGAAAAGATAAATTGTTACCTAATCATGTATAAAATGTATCAATCATGCAAGTCTTGGGACCGCCCCTGATCACCTTTTTGCTGCCTTTTTGTCAATTAAAACACCTTGGAACAACAAGTGAGTTGCGAGCCCCGCTTTGTCTTATTACTGTTTTTACAGTTTGGCTCAGCACCAACAAACGGAGGATGTGCATTTTTTTTTGGCTATTCTAATCACCTACATGTTTGATTTGAATTTCATTCAACAGTACAAGCTCACTGCTACAACTCATGTATGGGGTTCCAAGCAAAACCCTGGCCAGTATGTTCAAAACTTAGCTGCCAGGGTTCTCATGATGATGATCCCGCACCAAACACTGGCAGCACATCACCCCCACCCTCATCAACCTCCACTGGCTCCCCATCAAATCCCGGATCACCTACAAAACCCTCCTGCTCACTTACAAATCACTTAATGCTCTGGCACCTCACTGACCTCATCCACCCCCACACTCAGTCACAGTCCCTGCGATCCTCAGACACCAGTCAGCTCTCCATTCCCCGAACCAGAGTGCGGCCCTTTGGGGACAGAGCTTTCAGTGTGGCAGCTCCCACCCTCTGGAACTCCCTCCCCGCAGAACTCTGCAACGCCCCAACTCGGACTCCTTCAAAAAACTCCTCAAAACCCACCTCTTCAACTTGGCCTTTGACCTCTAAATTCCTACTTTGAAAGTTGTGTCTGTCCACCATGTTTGTTATTATTTGTATTTGTTTTCCTATGTAAAGCGACCTTGGGTTTTATGAAAGGTGCTATATAAAACAAAGTTATTATTATTATTATTATTATTATTATTATTATTATTATTATTATTATTATTATTATTATTATTATTATTATTATTATTATTATTATTATTATTATTATTATTATTATTATTATTATTATTATTATTAGATGGTGAACAGAGAGGTATAGAGGCAGACAACTTCAAAGACAGGTTTAGTTGACCTCAAAGTCCCATTCTAAGGTTTCCAATTATTTTAGAAAGGTAGGGTCATCAAGAAACATTCTACCATCATCATCAATAAAAGTATAATTTATACATGTTCCTGTTGTAACGTTATCTTGGTGCAGGTCATAGGGACACATTGTATTCTAAGTGCCATCTATTTACAGGTTCCCATTATATATATATTTCAATATATATATATATATATATATATATATATATATATATATATATATATATATATATATATATAGGAAGGGACGTTTGCGTGACCTACTGTACTACTCAAAATAAATTCATGTGTTAATAATGAATAACACTGCTACTATAGTAGTAGTAGTAGTAGTAGTAGTAGTAGTAGTAGTAGTAGTAGTAGTAGTAGTAGTAGTAGTAGTAGTAGTAGTAGTAGTAGTAGTAGTAGTAGTAGTAGTTTATTCAGTCATCATCTCACACAATACAATATACACCATCATTTAACAATATTTGATTTTACAGTGACTGAAAAGGTACAGACTGAAGCATAAGGGCGGCACGGTGGTGTAGTGGTTAACACTGTCGCCTCACAGCAAGAAGGTCCAGGGTTCGATTCCCGCTTGGGCACCAGGTTTCCCCCTTGCCAGGTACCCAGGTGGGGTATCTCCCTGGCCTTTCTGTGTGGAGTTTGCATGTTCTCCCTGTGCTCGCAAGGGTTTCCCCCCCGATAAGATAAACCCAATGGAAAAACATGCACAACAACAGATCGCTAACGCTGTGGCGTCCTTGACGAAGACGGGCAGGAGCACTTGGATTGGTCCCCGGGCGCGGCTCACGTTGACGCCTGTCTGCTCCCGGCTGCCCTTGGGGGGGAAGGACGACGGGATGGGTTAAGCGCAGAGACAAATCGCATCGGCGATCCTACAAAGACAATGCATGCGTGTGTGTTCCGGTGTGTGTGTGTGCTAACCGTGTGTGCTAACTGCTAAATATTGAGGATAATTGCATGCCAAATAAAGACCTCTGAACAGGTCCTGCATTATTATATATTATTATAATGCTTATTATATGCCTGTCCTATATTCTTAACAAAAATTACAAAAATTAAGACTCCAAAACAGTATTCTAAAACTGCTACTATAGAAAACATAAACATTCTAAATGGACCCACTGTCACAGTTCCTACCTGGCTACACCCTCTCTCTCTCTCTCTCTCTCTCTCTCTCTCTCTCTCTCTCTCTCTCTCTCTCTCTCTCTCTCTCTCTCTCTATCTCTCTCTCTATCTCTCTCTCCCGCTCTCTCGTTAATCAGGTGTAGAGTACAGGTGTGCTGCTGTCAGCAAAGCAGCTGATTGACATGTGTGGGCCAATTACGTCAGTGATATAACCCCGCCCCAGATGTCATGAGGCTGCCAGATAGTAACTTCGTATTTCCCAGTTAGTCGTGTTATTCTGCTCTCTCGTATTGTTCACTAGTCCATTGTTCTTAGACCATGTCTAACCCTTGTTGTCCTCCTTCCCCGCAGTCCTATCTGGCTCTTCACCCTGTTATCTGGCTCTCGATAAGACGTGTGTCGTAAATTAATTGAATCAAAAATGTACAATAGTGCTAAGTAATGAATTTAAGAGACAGCATCTCTAAGGGAAATAGGATTCAGTGTGCAAACAGTCTGGTTAATAATAGACTTGGGACATCCAACAAAGTGGTTTGCTAAAGTCATAAACGAAGTCCCTCCACTATATGCTAATGATAGAACTGAAGGTTGTGGGTGATCAGTTCAAAAGATAGACCAGAGCATTTGTGCAAACCTTCCCCCCTGTTACAGTTGGAACCTTCTGGTCACATTACTTAAACAAGAACCAACAGACAGGAAGGTCGGAGGGCGTTTAGGGCCGTCAGCAGGGCCGTAAGAGGAAATAGCAGAGCACAGCTGTGTAGAGATTAAGTATTTAGATTAAGAAGCAAAAGACTAAACTCCAAAAACTATAAAGAATTATTAATTAAAAGATAAAGTAGAGAACAAATCAAGACAGTACAAGCACAATGACACTAAAGAGGAGACTAATTGATCACTGTTAAAGGGAAAAACCACAGAGGTTCCTCTCAAATTTGGAGAAAACATATCATTGTTAATTCTAGTTAATTTAGGAAATAATAGTTAAAGACCATTACCAGCGAGAGACTAAATTAAATAACACAGGATTTAGAAACTTAAAATAAGACAAAGTAAGATTAAAACAAACTGTTATCCTTTCTCCTAAAACATTAATTAGATAATAGAGTTTTGCATCAAACATTATATAAGGAAACTGTGGCCAAAATGATCTAAATCTGAATTATACTATAAGATTTAGATAGTCTAGCACAATCTGGAATGGAACAGCAAAACAGTAAAAAGCATTTAGCAAAGTAGAGTGTGTTCATTTAGTAAAAATGCTAAATACTATGAAATGAAAATGGGTGATCCTGATGTAAACTTTTGAAAAAGGGATTTTGCAAATCTAAATCCCTTTGGCAAAGTGGTGTGCTTGTGCTGTGTTATAACCATTCTGCAATCTGTTAAACAAAAGTATTCACTCATATATTTTGATCAAACAATAACTGTGTAGTCTTTGAAAAAACAGGGCCGAAATAGCTCAGTACTTCACCTCCCTATTTGGAGAGGGAGACAGTCTCCTAGAGTGGTAAACCAATCACATTGGAGTCCTTGGCATGTGACATCACATCTCAAGGACTCGATCAATGGGGGAGGGGTTGTTCTAGTCCATATATTTACCACAGATCTGAGACCTGAAGAACCACCACGGAGGCCAGGAGCAGATCACGAGGACGAGACGGAGAAAGCATCTTGAGACGACCCCCAAAACCTACGCTGAAAACTATCCAATCGAGACGTGCTGCAGACGCTGATTAGACATAGAAAAGTTGACAAGAACTTTAAGCTGTTTGGATCTTCCAATAAACGACGGCCAGACTGTCTTTGTACCTTTAGCGCCTGGCTCCGACTCCAAATCATTTATAAGACAATTGAACAGAACGTGTGAGTACAAACAGCCGAGTACTAGAAAGAGATCCACTATACGATTAGAAAATACACGTCAATTTGGAGCCGTTTTCCTGAGCTGAAAATCCACTATACCATCCTTCAAAGACAAATCTCTCATTGGCAGAGCAACGACGTTTTCAACGACTGTCTACTCTACACTCTACTCTACGGACATCCAAAACGCCGGCGGAAAATAGACGGTAAGTTGCGTCATTGAGAGATGGGTTTAGGGAGATGCTGGGTGGACAGCCATGAACTAGGGGTTGTGAATAGGCATCTGATGACATCAAAACAGCCGACGTTTGGCTCCAGTTCTCACATGACTGGACTGGCGTCGGCTGTTGTGATGAAGAGTTAGATGCTGGGAGTCGGAGGAAGGACGCGGGCAGTTGGAACAGGACTCAATCATAAATGTAATAGACTAGATTGTGTTCGTTCGGCCGCATCGTCAGAAAGGTAAATTGCTTTTTCCGTGCTAATCAATCACGAACTTCACTCTTAGAATCGGCACGCATGTACGGACGAGTTTAAAAAGACGTTTTGAGACGGATCTGATATGGTGGCCCGACGTTAATCTGCTTATAGAATTCGCAAATTTGTACGGATTCATAGGAAGGCATTTGGTCGATTGGTGCGAGACGTATAGTTTCCTCAACGATGCTTGGATGTCAAAGATAGAGAGGCTGAGAAGAGGTTTGATGAGGGGTAAAAAGTAGAAAGTAAGCCGTGGGATGGAGCACTTATTAAAACTGCGCTTAAAATAAAATTAAAAGAAGGGCACTTAGAAGCATTATGAGTTAGTATATAAAGCACTGTTTAGTAGCGGGGCTAATAGAGACCTGTGTAGAAATGTATAAAAAAATGGGTAAGGGATGTAAATTGAGATATGCATTAATTCGATGTGATATAACACTGATGCGCCAGCTTAACATTTAGCGTCACGAGGTGCGGCGGGAACCGTGATAGAAAGTTACCGTTGGAACCCGTGGGCTAGTGTGATGCTGGGAGCCGGTGGAGCTTATAAGCATCGTGTCGGGTGGCTGGAAAGCTACCGGGCGGGGCTACGTGCTGTGTTGAGCTGCCCAGGGCTGAAGGTTATTATAATATTGGATGAGAGTATGTGTGTGATTGTGGCGTTGTATGAAAGAAAATGGGGATGAGTTGTTTAGAAGGTTAGGAATGAATGAAAGAAACAGATAATTTTGTAAACAAATGAAGTCCCGTGACGAAGCCTCGCGTGTTGCTATTCTGGTGTCCAACGAGATCTCAGGAATGGCGGACGTGACGTAGTTTCGGGGATGACGTCTGCAGGATGCCGGCCTGCAAGACGAACTACAATTCGGTGCGGGGGATTCTGGGTGTTGGGGTTAAAATTGAGAGGGCACGTGGGCTGGCGTGCTACGTAATGGTGCACGTGTTGTTAGAAGGTTGAGGGCGCCTCCTGCAGGATGTTTGGGGGTACTGTGGTGCAATAGAAGTGATGTGCGGAAAAATACAGCAGGGGGCAGTGTTGTCATAGGAATTAATATAGCTTCTGTTGTGCCACGGTCCCCTCTGCTGTGAGGGGTGCTTTTAAATCTCCCTCCCTCCCTCCTTCTCCCTCCCTCCCTCCTCCCTCTCCTCTCCTCTCCTTTCCTCTTCTCTCCTCTCCTTTCCCTCCCTCCTTTCCTTCCCTTCCTCCCTCCTTTCCTTTCCTCTCCTCCTTCCCTCTTCTCCCTCCCCCCCCCCCCTCCCCCCCCCCCTTCCCTCCCTCCCTCCTCCCTCCCTTTCCTCTTCTCTCCCTTCCTCCCTCCTCCCCTCCTCTCCTCTCCTCTCCTCTCCTCTCCTCTCCTCTCCTCTCCTTTCATCTCCTCTCCTCTCCTTTCCTTCCCTCCCTTCCTCCCTCCTTTCCTTCCCCCTCCCTCCCTCCTCCCTCCTTCTCCCTCTTCTCCCTCCCCTCCTCCCCCCCCTTCCCTCCTTCTTCCCCCTCCCTCCCTCCTCCCTCCCTCTTCTCTCCCTTCCTCCCTCCCTCCCTTCTTCTCCCTTCTCCTTTCCTTTCCTTCCCTGTCTCCTTCACTTCTCTCTCCCTTCCAATCTCCCTCACTTCTCATTCCCTCCCTATGTGGTACGGTCAGCAGAAGTTTAGTGTGAACCCGCCTCCCCTCCATCCTCTCCTCCCCGATCCCTCCTTTCTCCTTTCTCCCCCCCCCTCCTCCCCCCCCCTTCCCTCCCTCCTTCCCTCTTCCCCCTCCCTTCCTCCCTCCCTCTCCCTTGAACCCCCCTCTTCTCCCTCCCTCTCCCTTCCTCTCCATTCCTCCCTCTCTCCTTTCCTCCCTCCCTTTCCCTTCTTTCCCCAGGAGTACCCCCCCTACAGTGATGCACCCTTCCCCCCCCTTTCCCTAGACGCCTCCCTCCCCTCCCTCCCTAATGTATAGTTCCCTCATTTCCGTTTATGCTATGGTATGTGCCCCCCGCCCCGCTGTAGGATTGAGATATCAGTTCTCTCCGCCAGAGGGGTGAGACCCCGTGCGGAAATGGTGCGCTTTTTGCCCCCCCCCCCCCCCCCCCCCCCGTCCCTTCCTTATCTCTGGGTCCCTTTTGGGGGGATCCGGTCTGGGTTCTGTGACGCTGTAGGCAGGGTCTAGGGTGCTAACAGGGTTGGGGTGTTGAATGTGGGGATTAATTGGGCAATTAAGGTTGTCTAATGCATGACTAATCTGACCAGTTAAAGATGGTGAAAGGCCAGACGGTGGAACGGCGGTCTGCACCACAGGGCTGGTTCGCACGGACAATCGCAAGAATGAGGGGAACCAGTGCGCCATCTGCATCATCACAGATGACTCGGGGTGCCCTGGTCAGGTCAAAAAGACTTATGAGGGAACTTCAGGAGGTCAGACGTCTGGGTGGCAGTTTTATTACAGCAGAATTGGTTGGGGATGATCTGTTTAGCTGGGAGATTAGGTTGTTTCAGTTGGATGTGGACTCCTTGTTGTGGCAGGATATGAAGGAGGCTAAGACGGAGTTTATATTGTTGGGTGTCTCTTTTCCACAGGATTTTCCGTTCTCTCCGCCTTTTATGAGGGTACTCTCCCCGAAGTTAGAACATGGTTATGTGAGCAAGGGTGGGGTCATATGTATGGAATTATTGACACCAAGTGGTTGGTCTAGCGCTTATACCATGGAGGCTGTCGTAAGGCAATTTGCGACTAGTCTAGTGATGGGTCAGAGTCGCATGGTTAAGGGGGGAGAGGGAGCGGGAGGGGCGTCTTTGAGTCAGAAAGAGGCAGAGGCAGCCTTTAAAACACTGGTGGAGACCCATGATAGGTTTGGCTGGAGATCTCCACCGAAGTCGGAAGGTTAGGAGGCAACGCCGACCGCCATTTAGACATAGGTAGTGTTGTGGTATGTGGTGGTATTGTTGTTTCGCCCCCCCTCTTGTCAGATATTTCTTCCCCCTCCCCTCCTGTCCTAGCTCCTTTCCGAGGTGCGTCACTCCTTCCCTAGTGGTGTACTCCCTCACGGGGCGTTCCCTCCCTTCCGGTCTAGCATAAGTGTGCTCTGGTCTAGACCGGGTCTCCTCTCCTCTGGGGGAATTGGGTGTGCTCCCTCCCTCCCGGGCCTTTCCCAGTGTGTGTCCCCATCCCCGGCCCGGGGGCGCCTTTCCACCCCCCCCTCTTCCACTCTCCTATTAGGGATGTGTCGGAGAGTTGGTTAAGGGGAAAAGTAGGAAGGGGTCAAATGTTGTATCGTGAACAGTTTGTAATAAGGGATGTTGTTGGTTGTTGTCTGTGGGGCGTTGCAGGGAGAGTGGGGAGACGCGCAGCAGGAGGAGGGAAGCAGAGATAACGCAGAGGAGTGCAGGCCGGTCCAAGGATGCTTGGTTTGTCTAGGCGTGCGGAGTGCGTGTTGGTTTTGGGCGCTCTGGTAACGTGTTGGTTGCTTGTTGTGGCGGGAGTTTTGTTTTATTTTTGGCCCCAGGCACCCGAACTTATAAATATAGACGTGGACAGGCGAGAATTGCGTGAGCCTCACACGAATATGTTTATAAAAATAGCAAGGGAGGTGGCGAAAAGTGCAAATAAAACTGATTGTTATGTGTGTGGCCTAGCGCCAGAGTCGTCTGCAGCCGGTTTGCCGTTGATGGCCCACCCAGTCACTGAGTGTCATAACTCTGTGCTGAGGGGTTTTAATCTACCTTTCCTATGTAAGGGTGTGAGTGAGGAGAGACAGGAGGGGTATCATAAGGCAAAGGGTTTGTTAGGGGCAATGGCGGAGCAGGCTGTGTTGGATGTTACGCCTATTCCAGTGGCAGTTAGGCCAGAAGAGTTTACGAGGTGTGAAGACGGCGAAAATGGTAAATATGTGGGCACGCTAGGGAATTGTGTAGGGGGGGTGAGCCTGGGGGCTGCAAAGGTGGCTGCACGGGCTCCCCCAGGTACGTATTGGATTTGTGGTGAAAATGCATATGCAGCGTTACCGGCGGGTTGGAAAGGAAGGTGTGCGTTGGGATATCTGGTACCGGCGATGAGAATAACTGATGTTTTGCCGACGCACCCTGGGGCTAGGAAGGCGCGAGCTGTGAGTGCAGATGTTTTTTTTAAGGTGGCATATCCTGCGTATGGGACATATGCTAATGGACAGGAGATTGATCGTTTAGCTGCATCATTTGAGGAGATGACGATCACAACGACAAAGGGATTTAGCCTAGAAAATGAGGAAATGCGGTCGTTGAGATTAATGGAGATGCAGACAAGGGCGGCGATGGATTTTTTGTTGTCAGCTTCAGGGGGTACGTGTGCGTTGATTGGTCAGGAATGCTGTACTTATGTGCCAGCAAATGATGAGATAGGGATGCCAGATGTGATAGAACATTTGAAGAACATTACGAGGGATCTCCATGAGACTCGGGGGACATCGTGGGAAGATTGGGGTCAGGAGCAGTTGGGGTATATAGGTTGGGGGATAGTTAAGTACGTTCTCTGGGCAGTAGTGATATTTGTGATATTGGTCGTGTGTGTGTCGGTGATTAGAGCATGCTTTGGGTATCTGATTAGGACTCTCTGCGCAGCCGGTCCGGCGGTGGAGAAGTCACTCCGCTCGGCTGCACCTGTTATGACTAGGATAATGGCGGTGAAGGAGGATGACGAAGGGGGCCGAGCGGGGGTGGGCGTTCCGTTGGTGCCAAGGTACCATGAGTACGCCCTGTCTGTCGCTTTTTGATCTGGGCTGCTGGACAGTCTGGGTCGAGGGGTGAGGGATGGGGTGTGCATGGGGTATGATGTTGGGGGACGTGCCTGGGGATATTGTAAAGGTAATGTTGTTTTTGTGAATGAGTTTTGTTTCCATAAGTAGGTACAAGGAGGAGGACTGTGTTGATTGGTTAGGTCTCCGGGGTCTGGTGCTGAGTCTGTACGGTTATGCATGACCGTTTAGCAGGGCACTGGGCTTCCTGGGGTTAGTGACAAGGTGGGGTGCCTGGGCGTTAACTACCTTGTACCTGTGGTGAGGTAATCCTGTCCTCTGTGGGGAGTCTGTAATGGACGCTTCGAAAAACAGAGGGTGGGGCCTCGCGGCGTGCAGGGAGTGATGTCGGAAGGTGCGTATAAACAAAGTTAGTGGACACGTGTCTGAGGAGGACAAATGTCCACTGGGGGGAAGTAGTATTGAAAAATGGAAACAAGATGATTGAATGAAATATAATAAGGGCTGAGACACTAATCAAAAACTTTGTGATTTTCGAGGTAAAACAGAACATTGGAGCGGGAGAACGGGGAAAACATCGGAAAGCGGATATTCAACGAAGGAGGAGTCAACATAGAAGCGGAAATAAGGGAGTAGACACCGAAAACGCAAACACCACTGTCAATCACAACATCTCTCAGAAATTTGAAAAAATTGTATGAATTAAGTAAATGATTATTCATACTGTTGATAACCAATCTCTCAAAAATTAGATGTGGTATGAATATTAGATAGAAGATATATTCATACTGGAAAAACGGAGTAAAGTGAAATTCCAGTTGAAAAATTAAAAAGAACTGTTGTATTTTGTGCTCTATTTTTTCAGCAGTTCTGCCAGGCAACAAGGGCACCACAAGTCAGGTAAGACTACAGATCACCAGTGAAAAGGGAAAGGAGAGAATAGACAGGGCTACAGGCACCGTTAGCGGTTGTTCGAGTAGGAGATAGTCACACAAGCATAGACACCTACACTTAGACAGGGAATACAAAGATCACTCTTGCCTGCTGCCATTTTTTAAAAATAAAATAAAGTACATGAGAAGAAGAAACGGATATAGAAAAATGACAACAGAGGCAAATAAAGATGCGAGTACACCAATTGGTTGGATGGAGGATACCCCGATACAAGTGCTTGCTAAAAATAATCCTTACACAGAGGACAATCCTTACTATGAGAAAAAACTTATTAAATTATCAGAGAAATGGAATAAAAGATGGCCACACATCACCAAACCCTGGCCTATTGAGGGCTCTTTTGATTTAGAAATAATATCAGATCTGAATGCTCTAATTAGGACATATAGAACGGAAGAGGAAAAAGTGGGAAAGCTGACAAAGAGAGGGAAAAAACGCATGTTAGAAATGGACACCTTATCAAAATTCGCTCGGGAAGCTGAGAGAAGGAAGAGTATGGTTGAGGACAGTTTGACTGTCAATAAGGAGGCCCTGCCAACAGAGGAGCTAGCTCCCATTCTGATCACTCCCCTGGCCCCTAAAAGGACAATAGTCATCTCCCAAAAAGCACCTGAGGTAATTATAGCACCTCCACCATATGCCAGCAGGAATAGGGAACCAATCTACCCTATCCTGCCTGTAATAGACATGGAGAGCCAATACGAGATAACCAATAATAGCGGCAGTAGAACAGAGATGGGACGGGCAGTGACCACAATCACCCTAACACCTGAAGTAGACGAAACGGACCAGGAGAGAAGAAGGGAGCGAGACGTTCAGTCCCACAGTATTCCTTATCCCAGGGCGGCGGAGAGATATCGAGACGAGGAGAGATATCGAGACGAAGAGAGACATCGAGGCATATACACACCACTCAGTTCCGCAGCCAAAGAAATTATCTGGGCAGAAGGAGAGGGACGTCGAAGCGATGACATCAGGGAGATAGACGACAAAATAGATAGTCTGTACGTCAGGAGTCGCAGCCACAGAGGAGACTATCCCCGGGAGAGGTCAAGACAAGCTCCCAGCTATCGCCGGTCCTATTCCCCCGAAGGCCGTGAATACTGGGAAGACACAGAGGACGAGGACCAGACATGGGAGCCCCAGACCAAGTATCAGGAGAAAGACAGAGAACGAGAGACAGAGGAGGAGGAGGATAGGCGGAATGTTCCCCAGATAGTACCAGGGGACTACGTTTATGTTAAAGTGTTCAGACGCAAGTGGTATGGAGCGCGGCGGGAAGGACCGTACGAGGTCGTAAGAGCTACGGAAAGAGCGCTACAGGTAAAAGGATCATCAATGTGGTTTCATCTTTCGCATTGCGTAAAAGCCCTGCAAGATGGGCAAGAATTGGAATCCGAACCCCTGTTCATTGATCAAGAACAGGAGGAAAGGCACGACGAAGGGGAGAATGAAGACGATTATGGGGAACCAGACCGAGGTGAACATGATGGTCCCTCTAGGGGAAATGAAGGATTTTTGCAGGAACCAGACAGAGGAGATCATGAATTGGAATTGGAAAATGATGATTTTTCCTCTGTGGATTTTGGCGGAGTACCAACAGCGGAACCAAGGACGTTGGAGGAGAGAGCGATTAGCGCAACTGCAACGAAAGAGAGACGGCCAAAAAGGGTTATTAATAGACCTCAGAGGTTTCAGTGAGGATAACTGGTAGAATTGCAGCTAAGAGGAAATAGACCTCAGAAGGTCTTTTGCGAAGGAGAAATTTAGTTTTTATATGTTTATGGTTTAAGTCTCCTTCGGGGTTTTATTAGAAATGTTAGTCTTCTATTTTTGTGTGAAATAGAATCTTTTCTTGCAGAGGCCATTACACAAATAGACACAGGTGGTAAGTAAGGACATGGATAAATATAGTCGTAAACAAAAAGAAACTGAGAATGGTACGATCATCTCTTTGCATAGAGAGACGGACCTAGACTGGATGTCATAATAATAACTGATAATGTGTATAACTGTGCAAGAAGAAGAGGTAAGTGAAATTTTGGATTTTTTGAATTTTTGAAAATTTTGAAAAAATTGTTTATATTTTATGAAAATTATATCATTTTTGATTTTGGACATTTACTGGTTACATAATGAGGGTAGACCCCTCAGAGAAGGGATTGTCGTAAATTAACCCTTGTTGTCCTCCTTCCCCGCAGTCCTATCTGGCTCTTCACCCTGTTATCTGGCTCTCGATAAGACGTGTGTCGTAAATTAATTGAATCAAAAATGTACAATAGTGCTAAGTAATGAATTTAAGAGACAGCATCTCTAAGGGAAATAGGATTCAGTGTGCAAACAGTCTGGTTAATAATAGACTTGGGACATCCAACAAAGTGGTTTGCTAAAGTCATAAACGAAGTCCCTCCACTATATGCTAATGATAGAACTGAAGGTTGTGGGTGATCAGTTCAAAAGATAGACCAGAGCATTTGTGCAAACCTTCCCCCCTGTTACAGTTGGAACCTTCTGGTCACATTACTTAAACAAGAACCAACAGACAGGAAGGTCGGAGGGCGTTTAGGGCCGTCAGCAGGGCCGTAAGAGGAAATAGCAGAGCACAGCTGTGTAGAGATTAAGTATTTAGATTAAGAAGCAAAAGACTAAACTCCAAAAACTATAAAGAATTATTAATTAAAAGATAAAGTAGAGAACAAATCAAGACAGTACAAGCACAATGACACTAAAGAGGAGACTAATTGATCACTGTTAAAGGGAAAAACCACAGAGGTTCCTCTCAAATTTGGAGAAAACATATCATTGTTAATTCTAGTTAATTTAGGAAATAATAGTTAAAGACCATTACCAGCGAGAGACTAAATTAAATAACACAGGATTTAGAAACTTAAAATAAGACAAAGTAAGATTAAAACAAACTGTTATCCTTTCTCCTAAAACATTAATTAGATAATAGAGTTTTGCATCAAACATTATATAAGGAAACTGTGGCCAAAATGATCTAAATCTGAATTATACTATAAGATTTAGATAGTCTAGCACAATCTGGAATGGAACAGCAAAACAGTAAAAAGCATTTAGCAAAGTAGAGTGTGTTCATTTAGTAAAAATGCTAAATACTATGAAATGAAAATGGGTGATCCTGATGTAAACTTTTGAAAAAGGGATTTTGCAAATCTAAATCCCTTTGGCAAAGTGGTGTGCTTGTGCTGTGTTATAACCATTCTGCAATCTGTTAAACAAAAGTATTCACTCATATATTTTGATCAAACAATAACTGTGTAGTCTTTGAAAAAACAGGGCCGAAATAGCTCAGTACTTCACCTCCCTATTTGGAGAGGGAGACAGTCTCCTAGAGTGGTAAACCAATCACATTGGAGTCCTTGGCATGTGACATCACATCTCAAGGACTCGATCAATGGGGGAGGGGTTGTTCTAGTCCATATATTTACCACAGATCTGAGACCTGAAGAACCACCACGGAGGCCAGGAGCAGATCACGAGGACGAGACGGAGAAAGCATCTTGAGACGACCCCCAAAACCTACGCTGAAAACTATCCAATCGAGACGTGCTGCAGACGCTGATTAGACATAGAAAAGTTGACAAGAACTTTAAGCTGTTTGGATCTTCCAATAAACGACGGCCAGACTGTCTTTGTACCTTTAGCGCCTGGCTCCGACTCCAAATCATTTATAAGACAATTGAACAGAACGTGTGAGTACAAACAGCCGAGTACTAGAAAGAGATCCACTATACGATTAGAAAATACACGTCACGTGCTCTGACCCCTGCCTGCCTGACAACTATCCTTGTCTTTTCCCGGAACATACAGTATGAGGACCTGCACCCATTTTGATCCCTTCCTGCCTGACTATCCTGTCCCACGCACGTCCCTGGACTGTACGAGTTCGCCCCACCATGTATCGACCTCTGCCTCTTTCCTCATTAAATACTGTATACCCATACTGGGTTTGAACCATACCTGTCTACCATTGCTCTTTATCTGCATATTGGGTTCAATACCCCGGGACGTGACACCCACGTTCACTTCCTGTGACAGTGTTTGCTAATATCAATAACTGACAGGAAATAAAATGGGTCCATGCTGTACCCTAGCAACACAATTCCAGTGAACCTGTCTATATCATTGCTAGTCTATAATGCAGCTTGTTAACAAGAACCTGATAGTATGTATGGTCAGAATCACACCATCAGCTCATATCTATAGTTCTACTACGATACTGTACTGTGTAAATAATTATAATGTGTAACAGAGGATACTTCTATGATACTGGTATACCCTGTGCCAGTAAGGCAGTCCTTGCAGTGTTTCCTTTACCACCTATACTTCTCCATGTCCTTGTAGCGTCCTTACACACAGTATGCCTCAGAAAGCCATTAAGAGTGCTTTACAGGTTCTCTATACCTCATATCCTCTCTCTCTCTCTCTCTCTCTCTCTCTCTCTCTCTCTCTCTCTCTCTCTCTCTCTCTCTCTCTCTCTCCGCTGTTCCTCCCCTCCCTACGGCAACCAGAGCGAGGGATAGACCAGAAGGTGCAAAGAGGTGCAAAAAGCTTCCACACTGTTTCCATATGGCTTTGCTTCCGCTGGGCTACTGTGTTTGCGCGTGCACACATGGATACACACACACACACACACACACACACACACACACACACACACACACACACACACACACACACACACACACACACACACACACACACACACACACACACACACACACACACACACACACACACACACACACACACACACACACACAAAGGGTGTACCAGGCCTGGTAATTAATGGCATCCACCTCCCACAACATACATAAACACACCTTTGTGTTCTCAAATACGTCCAGGGTGAAAAAAATAACAATTATTACAACTTCCATCCTTTCAACCTCTCCCCTGTCCCTCCCTTCATCCCTCCCTCTCTCCATCGATTCCTATCCTCTGTAATCTTGCGAGCCGTCAACTTTTTTTGGAGAGCAATTTAGGCCCCACAATAATAGTTTCAGTTGTTGGCAGCCAAAAAGTCAATCATGGTAGTCACTTGAAATGTTTTCTCTCTGTGAACTGGTGACGAACATTACCTTTCTCTACTCTCCTGGGAATACCATTACACATAAACAGGAGTGATTTGGGCTCACCACCCTAACCCCCCACCACCCCACCCTCCAGTACCTTGCTTTGTCTCCTTACCCCATGGTTCCTTTTTAAGTGCTGCTGTTGTGTGTGCCAAGGCTTAGAGGGCTATGTATAACTGACTGTTCAGAATGATACATATAACTGGCTGTTCAAAAGGGTAGCTATAACTGGTTGTTCAGAATGATATGTATAACATTTACATTTTACATTTAGTCATTTAGCTGACGCTTTTATCCAAAGAGGCTTAGAAGTTATGTACGACAAGTCAGCAGGAAGGGTACAACTCTTTTCATCAAACAGTGCTGAAACTTGGGTGCTGCAGTGTTGAGTGCATAGTAGTAAAGCCATATTATTATAATAGGAGTGCATGATAGTATAAGACAGTAAGAAGGTTAGTGGATTTATATATATAATTTTTTTAGTCGACAGCGAAAGATTGGTCCGGTTTCGGCTATCCTAACTGGTGGGAAGTTTGTTCCACCATTGTGGAGCGAGGACCGAGAATAGGCGGCTTCTCTTTGATGACTCTCCCAGAGCTCGGATAGGAGTGGGTCTGACATGGCCAGACGATGTAGAGCGGAGTGACTATAGCACTCAACACTTGATGAACATTGTTACTCAGCTGATAGAGTTGTACCCTTCCTGCTGTCTTGTTGTACAAAACTTGTAAGTCGCTTTGGATAAAAGCGTCAGCTAAATGACTAAATGTAATGTAAATGTAAATAAGGGTGTGTAGTAGAGACCATTGACCGGAGGTAAGCGACAGCCGTTCCCTTCGCTTCACGATATGCCAGGTCGAGGACCTTGTAGCGGATTTGTGCGGCGATGGAGAGCCAGTGCAGGTCTCTAAGAAATGGGGTAACATGGGCTGACTTTGGTAGGTTGGAGATCAGATGGGCGGCTGCGTTCTGAATGAGTAGAAGAGGCTTGGTGTCGGTGGTCGGTAGACCAGTGAGCAGTGCATTGCAGTAGTCAAGGCGAGACATGATTGTTGATTGGACAAGGATTGAGTGGCTTCTTTTGTCAGGAAGGGGGATCCTTCTGACATTGTTCAGGAGGAATCTGCAGGTTATGGTCATTACGGCGTGTGAGCGGAGAAGTTCAGCCGATCGTCAATGACTACACCAAGGTTCTTGGTGGTCGGGGACGAGGCCACAGCTAAATGTTCCACTGTGATGGAAAGGTCGGTTAGCAGGGAGGATTTGGCTGGCAGGTGAAGCAATTCTGTTTTGCTTAGGTTCAGTTTGAGGTGGTAGGTCGATCTGCTGATAATGGGTCTCCTAAGTCCAACTTCAAGTCTAAGTGGGGGGTGGCGTGCTTTTGCCCCTGACCAATGGAACAGCATCCCCATGGACCGCTCGGGCTAAAGATGTTAAGAAGGGTATAACGTAAGGTTATCCTATAACCCTAGTTATATGAGTATAGCGAGCGATCTGCTCTATTGGAACTATCCCTTTATCCACTCTAATAATGAATAACTTTCTCCACATGCACACACCTATTTACCTCCGCCTGGCCACACCCACATAGATATATATAAGCGGGGTCGTGGCCACACAATCAGCTCCTAACCAAGTCTTTCACCCCTATAGGATAACCTTACGTTATAGATTGTATAGCTTTACCCTCTGCTCTATTGGAACACAGGAGCTGAGCAGAGCGAAAAGCTCGACAGATGTGCCCGCTGAGGCCCCCTACAACCATCAGAACCGGGGAGGACCCGAGCCCCCCGGTCCCCCCTAGTGGAGGACGGGAGGGAATCGGATCCGACTGTGCAAAGATGGTTTAGCACCTCAAACGCACAGGGTGAGCAGACCGTGGGACTCACCTTCATTCAGAAGGACCCATGACCACTCAGGCGCGCATCCCACATGCCACCAGGGAACGGACGGAAAGCAAAACACCCCCATCACAGCCCCCAACATCACAGGGTCGAAGGTCAAGAACCCAACCCTGTGGCAATGTCGCAGCAGCGGAGCGCAGAGGAGGTCCCAGCCCTAGGGGCCTGGTGAGGCAACGAGGTTGTAGCATCGGGACCCCATCAGACGGTCACTGGTGACACCACCCCCCACATCGTCAGCGTATCGGACAGGGCCCAAATCAAGAGCAGGCCCTTCCCCCCTTGGCATGCCGCTCTGAAGCACTCTACAAGAGGCTACCCCCCCACAACACTGTAGGGCCAGCCGGCGTGCTGGGAAGACAACCCCCAAGGAGGTTGATCCCTCAATCCAGGCAACAGGCCCCAAGAGCAGAACTTGACCTGTGCCTGGAGCACTGCGGACTAGACAGGCGCCTAAAGGGTCTACTGTGAGAACAGTATCCCGGCGGAAGGGGTGTTCGGTATGCTGTGCACCATGTCATAACCTCCACAAACCCGACCCCCCAATCCAGCGGGGTCGAGGTTCAAATTGGCACAATTGGCAGACGTCATGAAAGATGCTGGGGCACACTCTCGGGCAGACGGGGTCAAGCCCGGCCTCAACCCGAGAGTCGACTCTGCTACCAACACACCGGTGAACCAACCACCCCCCTATGTTTAGTTTAACAGGAGGCGCTTGTTCCCTTAACCCACCAAGAAAACTCAGAAACATAACTGTGCGTATACACAGGCTATACAAGCAGTACAAGTGTTTCAGTTTTCAAAGGGTTAACACAGGCCAACAGGTCGACGAGAACGAGTTCGGACCTGGGCCTGGCGGACCGGGACCTACACAGGGATGCCTAGAGGGGTTGACAGGAACCCCCTCGATAGCCCCCTCCCATCCCCGCCCAGCAGGGGGAGGGAGGGGTGAAATAAATGGAGAAGGACCAGGCCCCCTAACACAGCGCAAGGTACAACACAGTATGGACCAAGCACGTCACTGTTAAGGGCAACTCGTAGTGGCATACACATGACACACACATCCACGACATCAATCCATGCGACGCCCGGGCCGACCCGGCATTTCCCCCCCGGAAAAGCACAAAGTCCTTCGTGGTACCAGAACAGCAGATCTGCGCCCCAGCAGACAGCAGGTTAACTGACCTGGTCCGGTGCAACAGAACCAGTCCCATGTCCTAGTCACGCCGCCATCCCCAGTCCTAAGAGGGGGGTATGTACGTGTGTCGATCCAAAACATCACAGAGGGCGCCACCAAGACGGTCAGTACGCGAATGCACTGCTCCTGGTGGCCCACGTCATGGGCGTGAGACCCCTCCGCAAATGTATTGATCTACTCCATCATCTCCCCCCGGACATGTACATGAGCCATCGAGTCTAACCTAGTGCACTGGCGCTCGGTATAGAGAAAAATCTCCTTCCCTGCCGCCTGCATAAAAAACGCTGTTTCTATGAATTGGGCAACCAAGGCACGCCAGCCCATAACGTGGTTTCACATTAAAAGCACCCAGGGCCAGCGCTATATGCATGTCGAGAACCCAAAACACATCAATGGTGAATTCTAATAAGAAACACCAGACAACGTTCCCTCCATGCTGTCTGGGATGAGCAGCAGGAAGCCGGTCAATAAGACACAGATATGGGTCTCATATGACGCGTCTTAGGGTAAACCCTGTCAATTCTGCTCTTTACACAAGAGGGGAAGACAGAAAATCCCCCAGAGAGACCTCTACGTGAGTAATAATCGAAAAAGATATATGTAATTATTGAGCCAAGTGACCAAAGGCCCAATAAGACCAAAGGCCTTAATAGAGAGTGTGGTAGCTAATTACTTGGATTTCTCACACTAGTAGTTAACTTCTATGACTTGTAGAGTATACATGAATCAGGGCTGAAGAGAGATGGCACAGGGCAGACCGGATGAATAGGAGGAGATATAGTTTATTTCACACAAGTTCGAAAACCAAAGTCCTAACAGGTTAAAGTATTGAAGCATATTTATAGTCTTCTTCCTTGGCATGTTGCAATAAAGGCAGGTCACTTCCTAATTGGTCGACTCTTACGGCATTGGAGTGACTGGTCAAATTTTGGTGCAAGCTAGGTGTGTCTAATAATTTCTGTTAGTGCCAAATCTTTATAAACTGCGTTTCATTCTGGCTCTGGTCTTTCCACATCTGCAGACTCCAATCCAGTTTGCGCTGGAGTCTATGAGGTTCATTTCAGGTCATGACCGAGGTTAGATCCAAATCCAAATAAGAACACTAGAAAACATCCCTTGCACTCCTCCTGGTCCATTCTGACAGTTTGCTCAGAGAATATAAATGTCTGTGACATGGGATGTGTTTCGTAATGACCTGTATCCATAAAGGTGTAATCTATTTTATATAGGATGTGCTTTATATGGCATTCTGCCACCACAATCCTCCCTTTCATGGCAATGCCATGAATATGTACTACTTATGTACCTACCACATATATGTACTAGTGACATTTGTTTACTAGTGATTTATATGTAATAATGACTGTTAATACTTCACATGACTGAATGAATGAGTATAAACACAACACTCAGTACTAACATGCAAGATGTACCTCAGATATACCTTGGTTATACAATACATTTTCATTAATGAAACACTTCATTAACAAGAGAGAAAAAACCTGACACCGCAGATTTGTTTACAGAAAAAAAACTTGTATCCTAGTGTCGTATGCGGCACGGTGGTGTAGTGGTTAACACTGTCGCCTCACAGCAAGAAGGTCCAGGGTTCGATTCCCGCTTGGGGACCAGGTTTCCATGATGCCAGTTACCCTGGTGGGGTATCTCCCAGGCCTTTCTGTGTGGAGTTTGCATGTTCTCCCCGTGCTCGCAAGGGTTTCCCCCCCGATAAGATAAACCCAATGGAAAAACATGCACAACAACAAGATTGCTAACGCTGTGGCGTCCTTGACGAAGACGGACAGAAGCACTTGGATTGGTCCCCTGGCGCGGCTCACGTTGACGCCTGTCTGCTCCCGGCTGCCCTTGGGGGGGAAGGACGATGGGATGGGTTAATCGCAGATACGAATTGCATGCATGCATCGCATGTGTGCCAATTGATGACCTCGGAGCAGGTCCTAAATTATTATTATTATTATTATTATAGTGGCACCTGAAATGCTGGGTCTCATTGTTGGTCTTTGTAAACCATCAGCATGCACAAGTTGAACATTTTTAAAACATAAACTAGTATTAAATTAATTTCTTATTTGTAACTTATTCATCACCAAGTAAATTGCAGATTTGCAAAAACCAATTTATCATCTAACAGCCTTTTCTTTTATATGCTGAAAACATTTTGATAATAATGTTAAATAGTAGGACACACAACTTTGCTTGTTCAGTGCCTCGTACGTCCTTTTTCCTGTGTTTTTTACACCTTATCTCCCCACCTAAAGTCTTTATTCAACCATCATACTGTTCCACATTTTGTGTTTAACCTGTTTCCCATCTCAACATATCCTCCCTTTAGATACACCCGTATCTATACTGTGACTCTGCACTAGTGTTTAGTGTATACATATATCAACTCACCCAGTTACTGTGCCTAGAAGCAGAATACGTCGACCAGCAGTGAAAATCACAGCTCAGGCTTATCTAATCCATAGACCTACTAATTCCGCAAGTCAATTCGAGGCATTTTGCAAAAAGGCCCACAATATTTGCCAGTAATCTTCCGTCCTTACAGGAGAAAAAATTAACTCCCTGTTGTCAAGATTTGTAAGAAAGGTAAAACCGTGACCTATTGTGACTTACAGCCAGTAACCTTACATTTTCCAACATTCGGCTCCACTTCAATCTTTAGTTCTTCATCAAATAAAAGATCATATTCTCATGCGTATTTTCACTTGAGTACAAAACCAACATGTAATGTAACATGTCATGGCGTAAATCTAATAACACTTTAATCATTGTTCACTCTTTACTGTCCACATTTTGTCCATCATCTAGTCCATAGTCCACAACCCAGCCCCGTGCCCACATTTTCACTGTCTACTTCAATACACATAATAGTTTACGGAGAGATTTTAATTGACTAATACTCTCTCCTAGCCATCTCGGCCTATCTTACCAACTATAATAGTCAACCTCCTAAAAGTAAACAATGACTGCACAACCAATTCTCATTTACCACATGTCAGTTTCAAATTCATTTGACACAATTATTTGCTAAACCAGACTTGTGCAGTAACTGTCCTAGTGACATACAACCGCTTCCTGCAAATATCCAATTATATAATACATTGAAAGAAATGTAAATAAGACTCTTTAATTTGTATGGTTCACTTTGACCACCACTTTGACCTTTAGACCTGCTTGTGTAGGGTACCCCTCTCAGTCCCTTAGAACCTCCCTTTGGTAGAGTACACCTCTTTGTCCCTTAGGACCTCCCTTTGGTAGAGTACACATCTTTGTCCCTTAGGACACACCCTTTGGTAGATTTCTTCTTCTTTGACCCAGTTTTTTTCTCATAACCGAGAGGTCCCCATTCCCTGGGCACAAATCTAGACAGGAATCCCTTAGGCCTTAACCCCAAATACATGAATTTCACATTTCACATCACTTTGTCACATTCCAAGTACATTCATTACGTCCATCATGACTCTCTTTATCGTGTTGGTCGTCAAACTGGGGCACCTCAATGTATGATATCTTCATTTAAAAAAATGACACCACAGCTACATTGGATCAATCACAATGAATAGACCAGATGTATTGTTTTGCGTGTTTATAGCACAAGTGCTAGTTTTCAATACTGGTCGCTTGGTATGTCATTACACCTCTTCTGCTCCTTTCGTACATTAATGACTTACTTAGTCACCCGGACTATTGAAATGCTAAAATGTGAGGACGCTGTGGCTCTATAATCCTATTTCATTATCTGGCCTCCTCTTTTTATATTTTCAAGGGTCTTGTAATGGACATACATTATATGGATATACATATAACTATGGAGGCTTATTTTTGCTCTCCTTATGCCCAAAAAAAATAATATAAAAATGGAAACAACATAGTTCTGTAATATGGACTCAATATATGTTCATACAGTGAAATTGCTGGCAAGGTGACCATTTGGCTGGCATGCGGAGTTGCACTTGTACTTAACTTTGAGGTGCTGGCTTTTGCATTTCGAAGACTCGACCTTCTGTCCAGCATATCTCCCCCTGGATCTAGACCCTCCGACGGTGAAGACATTATCTCTTTGTTTTTTCGAAAAACAGCGAGAGAGAAAAAACAAAGATACAATGTCAACGTAGCTCCTCTCCAACAAACTACTTTGGCACTAAACTTAAAGTGGTGTATTACAGACACTTTCGGTGGTGAAAGTAGGGAAGGAGCTGATTGTGTGGCCACGACCCCGCTTATATAGGAGCAGATGTGGGTGTGTTTGTGTGTATGTGTGTACAGGTATGTGTGCACTTATTCAAGCATTGATTTTTGTCCTTGATAATGAAAGATATGTATCCTATTCTGAAGAAAAGGGGGATAGAGACTGAGGTGGAGGAGACAGGGAGAGAGCAGTTTAGGGAGAGGAGACAGAGAGAGAGCAGTTTAGGGAGATTAGACAGAGAGAGAGAGCAGTTTAGGGAGAGGAGACAGAGAGAGAGCAGTTTATTGAGATGAGACAGAGAGAGAGCAGTTTAGGGAGATGAGACAGAGAGAGCGCAGTTTAGGGAGAGGAGACAGAGAGAGGAGAGAGGAGAGCATATGTGTTTGAATCAAAGTAAATTATACAGCATGATAACATATGGTGGAATAAACACTAAGGCTTAGAGATTATGATGAACAATGGACATCTCACGGGAGACAATTATAGTCAACTGTCACCACTATGGAAATGGCATACCAGCACACCAAGTAACACACACACATACCCAGCACACCAAGTAACACAGACACATACCCAGCACACCAAGTAACACACACACACATACCCAGCACACAAACCATCTAACACACACACACACACACACACACATTCCCAGCACACCAAGTAACACACACATACCAAGCACACAAACCATCTAACACACGCACACACATACCCAGCACACCAAGTAACACACACACATACTGTACCCAGCACACCAACGTGTGAATCTCCAAGTGACCTAAAACTAAGAGGTAATGACTATTTCTGGACAACGATGGTCTTCAGCATAATTCATATGAGTGTTTTGTCCTAAAGTTGTAGTTAATTAACAGACACCATCAAATCCCTGTTTATTCCCAGAGTTGTTTTCACGTTGGGGGCGTGTTGCGACCAAAATAAAGGTGTGGTGATAAACATTTAGTGCGATTGACGTATTGCAGTTCTGATGTATGGCTCGTTTTATAGTCGAATGTTGTGAACCAGGAAGTAGCCTACAGCCGCACAGGAGCAAACTGCCTGCTTGAGGTTGACTGAGCCTGACTGCTGAAGCACATACTGTAGCCTGTACAGCTGTAACTAGGTGCTTTCTGACCATAAAAACATGCAAATGTTTCTAAATATACCAAATATGCAAGTGCACAGTCATACATATGCACAAACAGGCACACACAAAACAACACAACAGCAGATGAAAGGAACACTAAATTCCCATTGCAGTTTCAGTTACTTTGGCTCTCATGAAGAAAGCATGAAATGTCCCGCCTTCCACACACACACACACACACACACACACACACACACACACACACACACACACACACACACACACACACACACACACACACACACACACACACACACACACACACACACACACACACACACACACACACACACACACACACACACACACACACACACACACACACACACACACACACACACACACACACACACACACACACAGACACACATACACATACATACACACACACACACACACACACACACACACACACACACACACACACACACACACACACACACACACACACACACACACACACACACACACACACACATTTCAAGCACACCATTGCTTCCACTCACTTGAGCATTAGCAAACATTTTACCCACAGTTTTCCAACATAGCTAATTCCCTGTAGCTTGTCTTCTTCCAGCACATTGGCACGCCTGTGTCCTGGCAAATACCAGTGACAAAATACTTTTCATAAGCACATATAGACATGGTAATCCCCAATTAGAGGTAATAATATGATTTAGGGAGCAGCTGTCCCCACACTGGCCTGCATGTGCGCTCACACACACACACACAAACACACGTACATACACACATACACTCACTCACTCACACATGCCCACACACATGTATACACACATACACTCACTCACACATGCCCGCACACACATGCACATACTTACACACACACATTCACATATGGAGCAGGCTGCTCTGCTCTGCTAGAGCGCGTTAGCCACCTCACCAGATGCCTACTGGATAATCTAGGTGCCATGGAGCCATGCTCTGCCAGCTCTGCCACTGGGTGTGTGTGTGTGTGTGTGTGTGTGTGTGTGTGTGTGTGTGTGTGTGTGTGTGTGTGTGTGTGTGTGTGTGTGTGTGTGTGTGTGTGTGTGTGTGTGTGTGTGTGTGTGTGTGTGTGTCCTGTTGGCTGAAGAATTTGTACTAAAAACTATAGCCAAACGACTTGTCAACAATTAAAGCGTCACTTTGGTTCACAACACAACTCTTTCTCACTCTCATTTTGCGATTCAATCTCATAATATGCATCTCTCTCTTTATTATTTTCCTTTATCTCTCTGTCTCTCTGTCCATCTCTATCTCCCCTCTAACTCTCTCTCTGTCTCTCTCTTTCTCTAACTCTCTCCTCTCTCTCCATCTCTGTCTCCCCCGTCTCTCTCTCTCTCTCTCTCTCTCTCTCTCTCTCTCTCTCTCTCTCTCTCTCTCTCTCTCTCTCTCTCTCTCTCTCTCTCTCTCTTGCTCGCTCTCGCTCTCTCTCTGGATGTAGCCCCAACACCTGTGCTTCCTCTCCCCAGCCTCTCCTCCATGTATCCTAACAACATGTGCTGCCTAGTCCACAGCCCAGAAAATCCTCCAGCCTCAGTCCCTAATGTCTATTTAGATTGCCTCAGATTGCTCTGATGGCAGATGCTACTTTTAGAGTGGGAGAGTGTGAATGTAAACAGAAACAGCACATACTGTAGAATTGCAGAGCTCGCACTCGAACGTGCGGCACACACAGCACACGTTATGTAAAATGAAGGCTATTGTCTAGATTGAAAAGGGTAAATCCACTTGAATATTCTAATACCGGGAGTTAAAATAATGGTTTGAGCAATTTCCATTACGCCTCTACACACAGACACACACACACACACACACTTGCATACTTCCTGTAATAAGTAGCCACTTATTTACAGACAATTCCGAATGTGCCACTTAAATTCCCTCCCTCGCTCCAGCAGCCCACCACTGTCTGACACACTCATTCCTACACACTATCAGAACTCAGCAGCCCAATGTCTCTCTCTCTCTCTCTCTCTCTCTCTCTCTCTCTCTCTCTCTCTCTCTCTCTCTCTCTCTCTCTCTCTCTCTCTCTCTCTCTCTCTCTCTCTTCATCGCTTTCTCTGTCTCTCGTTCTCCCTCTGTGTCACTGTCTCTCTTTGTCTCTCTCTCTCATTGTCTCTCTCCCCCTCTCTCTCCATTTGAATGACTAATTCATCCCCTAAACTGGATGGGATCCCTCAGCTATAGGCGTTTACATGCAGCCTTTTAAACCTTGTTGTTGCTGTGACAAATTGCTCCTTGTAGAGAAGACTCCTGAAGAAGCTAATGTTTTAGCCAAGGGGGCTAACATATGTGTGTGTGTGTGTGTGTGTGTGTGTGGTGTGTGTGTGTGTGTGTGTGTGTGTGTGTGTGTGTGTGTGTGTGTGTGTGTGTGTGTGTGTGTGTGTGTGTGTGTGTGTGTGTGTGTGTGTGTGTGTGTGTGTGTGTGTGTGCGTGCGTGCGTGCGTG
Organism: Notolepis coatsorum; assembly: GCF_963971535.1. NCBI lineage: Eukaryota > Metazoa > Chordata > Actinopteri > Aulopiformes > Paralepididae > Notolepis > Notolepis coatsorum. The sequence goes on along the minus strand of NC_140171.1, from coordinate 60,430,750 downwards.
CGTGCGTGCGTGCGTGTGTGTGTGTGTGTGTGTGTGTGTGTGTGTGTTCGTGCAAGAGTGCGTCTGTGTGCTATCAGCAATGTGTCCCTGTGACATGAGGAAGAAAACTTGGGCCTCGGAAGTGCTTGGCTAAACCTAATAAAATCTGATCATTATGGGCTCTGCTAACGAACCATATTTAATTAGACATGCATTAGTGCTGTTAATATGACAATGGTAATATTTTTCTATTTGGGGCGCGAAGCACTTATGCGTATATTGATTGTTCTTGAAAGGACAACAAGCAGTAGTATAAATAATAGCGTGTATATGTCACCTGATAATAGCCTTGTGCTGGGATATGCCATAACATGCTCCATATAACTCAAAAAAACTATTCTATTACTCTCTGGTGTGGCTACTGACCCCTTGTGTAGGTTGACTCTGCAAACGCATGCTATAGTCAACCATCCTTGAAGAACGCCTTGTGATAAATGGTGTACCTTATACAGCGATAAGCAAGTTGTTGCATCCAGGGCCGTAGCCAGGGTTTAGAAATTAGGGAGGTCCATTTATTTTTTTTGGCCCAGACCGGCCCACTATAATCGGTCGGACACCACCTAGCCAGGGTTTAGAAATTAGGGAGGTCCATTTTTTTGTATACAAACTTTATTATCTAGAGATCAACTTAAGGTCAGTCACTCACAAAGTAATTTACAGGACGTGGGGGCACTTACTGGTGAGTGGCCTAAAGAGTGCACCAAAGCCCTGTGGTCTCTTATGCATTTATAATTTGGTGAATGGGCAAAATGCATACCAAAATGAGTTATACAACCCAACCTATTCATTCAAAATGCATTATCTATAATAAAAAGTCACCTGTTGTTGGTAAAAAATAATTTTACTGAAGTATTAACATATTTCTCCACTTGATTTGATTTGAAATCTTTATTTCGAACATGCAATGAATACAAACAAACAAACAAAAAAAATCTAAAATCAATGGTATGTTTGTTTGTTTGGGTAGTTTGACCCGCCGGCCACTAGGGGGCAGCGTCTCATTAGTAGTGCTGATCAGCTTAGCGCGATGCTGACCAAATAACGTTATCATTCATATTATTATCGACATCACCATGGCAGAGATGGCACACACAAACTACCTCAGGTTCCTCTTCCAACTCACTGTCCCTCCTCGGCCCTGCTGCCTCTGCCTGGCTGGTAGTGGCTATCTGAGGCTGTTGAACGTTGCACTATTATTGTGGATGATGATGCAGCAAACATGTCTGTAATTTTATTACATTTTTCAGCATCCACCTCTAGATTTCTGAATTTTTTCGCCCGCAATTTCTCTGCACCCCCTTTGCGCTTCTTCTGTTTCTCCATATTTCTCTCTTTTCCGCATCTGTTCATGATAAACAGGTGAGACAGGGGGGGGGGGGGCTTATTAAGAGATGTGATTGGGCCGCTTGGGAGGCGGGCCAGCATAATGGGCCGCTGGGACAGGCTAGTGGGCCGGTCGTTGACAACAGAGATGTGATTATTGGGCCGGCCCAGTGTCAGTCAGTACCAAATGGGCCACTGGGACAGGCTAGTGGGCCGGTCGTTGACCAAACAGCCCACGGGCAGGCTTGTCAGTCACTGCTGTTCTGCTCGCGCATGCTTTGAAAGCAAAGCCACCTGCATGTCCCCTGCCTGGGCAGAAGCGACCAAATAGTGCAGTAGCAATGCAGGGGGGAGTACCTTTGCCAAACATCAGACATTACCGGACATTTTCAACTCCCAAGTGTACATTTATATTGTGATATTTCTCTAAAAAATGTAAAAAAAAAATGTTTTCTTTTTTTTAATAATATATTTTTTTTGTTGTTGTTACAAATAGTTACCGAGGTCCGAACCTCGGTGACCTCATAGCTGGCTACGGCCATGGTTGCATCGCAGTTATTTAAACCAACCCAGACCGTTATAGTGCTTTACGTTATTTATGGGTTATATATCTACATAACGTAAGATATGATAATGATAAGATAAGATGATATGTTCCTTTATTATTCCCTTAAAGAATGTTGAAGTCAGAGGTTCTATGTAGGATTGTTAGTAACTGTCTAACTGCATATATAACTGTTTCCCCTAGAGGGCGCTCTAGGCGGAGCCACTCAAGACACCACCAGGTGGCGAGTATAAATAGAGATGTCTCCTCCGGGAAGATGGCGGCGTAGAGGAAGGACATAGTGGAACGGGCTCCTACACAAAAATCCTGAAAAACCTGATGTATCGAACATACTCCGCCTAACTTCAGTTTATGTCAACCCACGCTTATTAAGCACATAACCAACAAAGAAATGCCACCCAAAAGGACCGAACCGAGCAGGAAGACGGTGACATCGCCCACGTTAGCAATAGTGCTAGTGAGACCGCAAGGAGCTAACACACCGGCTAACGGGGAAGCTAATGCAGCTAACGTCGAAGCTAACGATGAAACACCGCCGATATGGTTTACTGGGGAACTGGAGAAAGTATTCGACAGAATTCAAGCCATGATGGAACTTAAGATGAACTCTCTAAGCATCTCGGTGGAAAGACTTATCAGTGACAACCAGGCACTGGGGCAACGTGTTAAGGAAATGGAGGGAGTGCAAGCTAGCTTCGGTGATAGCCTCGACTACCTACAACAAGACCTCAGCGATCATAGGAAAGACACAGAGGAGGAGATCTGCGGTCTGAGGGAAAAGCTGGACGAATTGGAAAACAGAGGGAGAAGAAAGAATCTGCGACTGGTGGGATTCCCAGAAGGTGTGGAGGGGAAAAGCTCTATCGATTTCCTACAGGAATGGCTCCCCAAAATACTGGAGCTGGACACCGGGCAAACCATTGAGATAGAGCGGGCTCACCGTACGCTCCAACGCCGTCCCGAAGAAGGCAGCCTCCCCCGAGCCATAGTGATCCAGCTACTCCGTTTCACCGATGTGACGAGAATCCTGGACGCGGCGTGGAAAAAGAAATCACTGGCATACGGTAATTCTACTATCAAGATCTTCAAGGATATGTCCACGGCCCTCTACAAGAAGAGAAAAGCCTTCATGCCGTTGAAGAAGAAGCTACATGAGAACAACGTATCCTTCAAGCTGCTCCATCCCACTAACTTGAGCGTGGAGCTACCGGAGGGCAGACGTACTTTTACTTCTCCGGGGTCGGCAGAGACGTATCTGAGTAAGCACCACCCGGCTATGCTGAAGTGATCCAGCGGTCGTCACTCGACCATAAAGGAGCGGTAAATAAAGACACATACCAGGCAATAAGCCTCATACTCTAATTACTTTTTGAAATGTTAACCGCCGGGTAATACATGTCGTTATTGGCGACACTGGACTTGAGATGTTGTTAAGCCTCACGGGACCTTTTGTTGTGAGTTCATATTACTAAGTTTAATTTCAAGACGGTTATGTGCTAATGGGTATATGTAGGTGTACATGTTTATTCATACATGTGTGCACATTACATTTAAGCATTTTAAGCGTTGATATTACCCCTGAAAAAAAATATATATATTAAAAAAAAAGAAGGGTGTGTATATATATATACATGTTTTGAAATGCTTAAAGGAGATGTTCGTACCCACACCTTTAATTACTTAACCTAAACCTGGTAGGGAGCCCGGCTCCGCTTGGTAGGATAGGGTATGGTACTACGCAAGATTACGGGAGGATTTATAGGCCAGGGGGATTTCTTTTTTTTATGGGAAGGGGGGGGGGGGGGGGGGGGGGGCATTAAGGGGAAAAGGGAGGGGTTCAGACAGGACTGTTTTTGTGAATTGGTTTATAATGTTTACACATCTAGGTATTGTATACCATGTTTTCAGGTATCCCAGTGTCCTACTAAACAGCTATACCAACCACATGGGTGAATGACATACTCGTTTCTGAGTTGGAATATTAATGGTCTTAACCGGCAAGTTAAACGCCGTAAAGTGCTTAGCTTCATCAGAAGACATCAAATAGACGTGGCCTTCCTGCAAGAGTCTCACTTGGATGACGCAGAGCACAGTAAACTGGGGAAACAATGGCAAGGGCAAATATTTTTCTCCTCATTCACATCGTCAGCAAGGGGGGTGGCTATTCTGGTAAGAAGAGGGATCCCCTTCCAACCGAACCTAGTTGAAAAGGATAAAGGGGGAAGATATATTTTAGTCAGGGGATATATGGGAGACCAACTGGTCACTATGCTAAATGTATATGGTCCGAACCACGATGACCCTAACTTCTATGTGAACCTTTTTCTTAAAGTGACATGCGCCCCTTCAGAACTTATAATTGGTGGTGACTTTAACCTGGTATTAGACCCTGCTATGGACAGATCCTCCCCTACCCCTAAACCTTTGACCTCAGCGGCCAAGGCTCTTAAAAAAGAACTTATGGATCTTAATTTGTTGGATACATGGCGGGAGGGGCATGCATCTCAAAGGGAATACAGCTTCTACTCACACATGCACAACAGCTACTCTAGGATTGATACGTTCTTTATACATACAGCAAAACTCCATCTTGTTTCGTCCTGCGAATACTTAGCCATGACACACTCAGACCACGCCCCCCTTTTGACTAAAATAGCCTTAAGCGACTCTCACACAAACTCCAAACGCTGGAGGTTTCCTAATTTTCTAAATAACGATGAGGATTTTGTCAAATTAATTAACAAACAGTTGGACTGGTATTTATTGAGTAATAGGGGCTCGGCCTCACCAGCTATAGTCTGGGAGACCCTTAAAGCTTACATAAGAGGCTACATTATTAGTTACTCTTCCTGGAAAAAGAAACAATATCAAACCAAATTACGCTCACTAGAGTCTGATATAAAAGCGCTTGAAAATCAACACTCCCTATTACAATCACAGACCTTATTGGTTCAGATAACGGCAAAAAAGGCAGAATATAACACTATCACCTCGCGAGAGGTAGAAAACGCTATGTCAAGGTTGAAACATCGCTACTATGAGCAGGGTGACAAGGCAGGGAAACTACTAGCGTGGCAAATTAGAAGGGAGGATGCCGCTAGGTGTATTCCGGCCATTAGGGTAAGCGACAAAGGGGAGTTGACCCGGAACCCACTGCTCATAAATCGGGCCTTCTCAGACTTCTACAAGTCTCTCTACTCCTCGCAGGGGGAGAAGAGACAGGAGATGTGTGAGTTCTTGGACAACCTAGACATACCTACGATAACAAAAGGCACAAGGGGGGTCCTTGACGAGGCGATAACTAAGCAAGAAATACTAGATGCCTTATCAAAACTGACGCCAGGGAAAGCTCCAGGGCCGGACGGCTTCTCCATAGACTTCTACAAGGCATTTATTAGCAAATTGATAGACCCTCTCCTAGAAATGTTCAACTACTCTATTGAGAATGACCAACTACCTGATACCCTTGAGCAAGCTCTTATTATAGTCCTGCCAAAACCAGGGAAGGACCCTACCTTATGCGGGTCGTACAGACCAATTTCGATCCTTTCCAACGAATATAAAATATTTACTAAAATCATAGCCACTCGACTTGAGAGAGTAACCTCCTCACTTATTAATACGGACCAGACCGGTTTCATACAAAATCGCTCATTAATAGACAACGTGAGAAGATTTCTTAACTTGACGCATTGTGCCAAATCCATAGAAGACCCAGTCATAGCGATCTCGTTGGACGCGGAGAAGGCATTTGACCGAGTAGAGTGGCACTTTCTCTTCGCTGTTCTACAAAAAATGAACTTTGGCCCAAATATGCTAAGAATGATCCATATGCTGTACCTTAACCCTACAGCCAGGATACAGACCAACTCAGAGATTTCACCTTCTTTCCCTCTAAGGCGCGGTACTAGGCAGGGTTGCCCTCTTTCCCCGACACTTTTTGCGCTGGTAATCGAACCCCTGGCTATAGCAATAAGGTCACATAAAGCTATTAGTGGGGTCAAGGTGGGTCCTGAGAGCCATGTCATCTCTTTATACGCGGACGACATAGTCCTGTTTCTAACCAATCTCGACTCATCCATGCCTGCCCTTATGGAAACACTGTCAAAGTATAATGTAATCTCAGGCTACAAGATTAATGCACAAAAAAGCGTGGCCATGCCACTTAACTCACTAGCCGAAAAAATGCCAAGGTCCAATTTCCCCTTCCAGTGGAACTCACAATTTGTAACATATTTGGGTCTAAAAATCCCGAACCAAATAGATACAATTTTCTTACTAAATCATGACCCACTACTTAAAAAGGTGGAGAAGGACCTAGATAGATGGATGCAGCTGCCTCTCTCGCTAATCGGACGTGTGAACTGCATTAAGATGAACATCCTACCTAAATTTCTCTATCTTTTTCAAACCCTCCCTATATCTATACATAAGAACTTCTTCAAGAAATTACAAAGGATAATATCTGCATTCATATGGAGAAGGAAGGTCCCTAGAATTAAAATTAAAACCCTATATAATTCCCCCCAGTGTGGTGGACTGAAACTCCCGGACTTCCAACGCTATTACTGGGCTGCACAGACAAGGGCTCTGTGGATTTGGCAGAATGAGTCGACTAATTCCCCTGCCTGGAGACAAATAGAACAATGCCATACGATGGACGTACCGCTGGCCGGAATTCCTTTTATCAGGAAGTACCACACCCTGAAGAATTGTTCAGATAACCCATTTATTAAACACACAGCAAGAACATGGTTTGAGATTCAGACACATCTTGGTAGCTTTATTGCATTTCACAGGAAGACTCCCTTCCACAACAATCCAGCTTTGCCAGAATCACTTAGAGATGGCATCACCAAGAAGTGGTACACTCAGGGAATTAAAACTTTTGGGGACCTATTTGATAATAACATACTTATGTCCTTTGAACAGTTACGTGCCGCCTTCCACCTTCCAACTACTAATTTCTTTAAATACCTACAGGTCAGACACTTCATAGGTACAGGTCAGGGAGGAAACTCCACTCTTCCAAAACCCCTCCTCATAGATGATATTCTAAAAGGAGTTATTCACACTAGAGGCATCCTATCATTAACATATGATAGAATCCTGACCAGTACAGAAATTATACCCCTAAATGCCAAGAACAAATGGGAGCGGGACCTGGACTGTACCTTTGATGAAGATGAATGGGAATCACTATGTGAGTCTGCACTATCTTTTTCATATAACACTCGACATAAACTTATGCAATTTAACATTCTCCATAGAACCTATTTTACGCCGGAAAGACTTCACAGGATGAATGAGGCTATCTCTGACCTTTGCCCTAGGTGCTCAACGGAAACCTGCTCCACATGTTCTGGGAATGTAACAAACTGAGACCTTACTGGGGCTCAATTTGGGAGACTCTCGAAGAGGTCACAGGCCTTGAGATCCCATGTACACCTAAATTAGCATTATTAGGAGACATGTCTGACATTTCTCCAGATAAGAGAGGCAAGGTGCGGATCATTAAATTGGCCATGATTGCAGGGAACAAGTGTATTGCCATGCTGTGGAAAAGTGCTGAATCCCCCCCCATGTCTATGTGGCTTAGTGAAATCTCTTCGTACATGGCATCAGAGAAAATAATGTTCAATCTTAAGAAAAAACCACGTCTCTTTGATAAATGCTGGGCTGGGTTTAGGCAATACTTAGAACAGATTACATAGTAGGTTGATGATATAGGCTATTATTGAAGCTCCCTTTTATCTTTCTGAAGGGTATATATTGCAATGAATGATACTGTAAATGTTATTAGTTGCTCTTTGAAGAGAAAAGATGTAATGGTAGACATTTATTTGTTTGGTGTAGAAGTATGGGCACCTGTTAGACGGGTGTAACTGGGTTTACAAAACTCTCAAAATGTGTAAAAAAAAAGAAAAAACTGAATTTGTCGAGGTCCTAGTCTGGGGGGAGGGAGGGGGGGTCTGGCCGATTTTTTTTTTTTTTTCTTTTTTTTTTTTTAATATTTTTTTCATGGGGGGGGGGGGGTTAATATGCATCTATTTTTCTGTAACTCGGGGAGGGGGGGGGCAGTTGGTAGCATTTCCTTTTGTATGGTTGTTGAACTGATGCTGTTAAACTGAAAAAAAAAAGAAAATACCTATAAACATATTGTTTAAAAAAAAAAGAATGAAAAGGGAACAAGGGAACTATAAAATAAATTGAAATGTAAATAAACAAGGTAAAGATAGAATTGATCGTTGAACCCATGTCACCCCCTCTCTTTTATTTTTGTTTTCTTTTTTAGTGATGCACGATATATTGGCCGCTGACATAATATCGGCCGATATGGCCGTTTTTTTTTACACATCGGTATCGGCCCGATATCAAGATAGGGCCGATAGGGGCCGATATAATTTTTTCTTTTTTTTTTATTAAAATTTAATATTATTTTTATCTTTTTACATGTTTTGGCCTTAAATTGTTTTAAAATATCAGTAATTTCTGAAAATAAGTTACAAAAGTAAAAAAAAAAGTATGCATTTTGGAAAGTAGCTCTTTGTTTGATTATCATAAAAAAGTGTTTTCTGTGCAGAGATGTCGACATCGGTGGATGTCGGTGCCGGCCAGAACAGCAATATTAATGTCGGTTATCGGTATCGGCCACCATTTTCACATCGGTGCATCACTATTCTTTTTGATGTTATAATTTTTTCTTTATTGTTTCTGTCTGTTTAATTGTATTGTCTGAGATGTTTGTAAATCAAAAATGCAAATAAAAATGTAAGTTAAAAAAAAAAGAGATGTCTCCTCCTACTCTACCTCTTTCCCCCCCAGCCTCTCAGTGAGAGGAGACCTCATGTACTGCTGCTCATACCATGTGAATGAATAAACCACGCCGCTTAAAGGCTAAAGATAGAAACCATGCCTCTTGACCACATTATTGTCGCCCTATAGCCGGATTCTGTCAACAGGTTATGGTCCCAGATCATGCAGGGGGGAAATAATAAGGGTAGCAAGCTTAGCTAAAGTATAGGCTAGGTTAGCGCCGGGAGCACCGCGTGGCTAGACGCTAGGCCAACAAGAGCTAAAGCTACGCCTACCATCAACAAAGAGGATGGCGACCAAGGGAAGGAGCAAATGGCCCTCATGCAATGGAAAAGCAGATGACTACGAGCTCTGGGAAGAGCGCATGCTATGCTGCATGCACGGTGCAGGACTGAAGGAGACGATCTTGACAGCCCCCACGGGAGACCTGACGGCGGAAGAGCAAGCCCTGGACGACCAGCGTAACGCAGACGCGTACTGTGAGTTAGCGGCACTGCTCAACGACACCAGCTTGGGGCTGATATTCCGCGACACTAAAGACAAAGGCAGAGAAAGCCTGGAGGTGTTGAGAGAGCATTACATCGGGCGAGGAAGACCCCAAGTCGTGGCCCTCTACATAGCACTAACGGCCCTGAAGAAGGGGCACACCGAGACTGTGACCGAATACGTCAACAGAGCGGAGCAGATCACAACGCCATTGAGGAGTGCAGGAGAAGCACCAAGCGATGGGCTAAAGATGGCGATGATGATGAGAGGACCAGGACCACGGCGGAACTGGCGTGTTGGCGATGCGGAGAGAAAGGCCATCGGAGAGGCGACTGCACAAAGACTGTCTCGGGTAGCTTCTGCAAATCCACGGGGCACACAGACAGAGCGTGCATGAAGAAACACGACCAGAGTGCGCATGGACAAGATGACGGCCATGGACGAGACGGCGGCCATGGACGAGACGGCGGCCATGGACGAGACGGCGGCCACAGACAAGATGGTGGCTATGGACAAGATGGCGGCAGCAGACACGATGGCAGCGACGGTCGACGTGAGACGGATCGAGATGATGCCCGGAGAATAACGGGACAAGAAGACGCTTTCGGGGCGCGGACAGCGTGCATCGCCAGGCCGGCACAGCTGCAGCAGGCCCAGAGGAGGGGACTGATCGTGGACACAGGTGCGTCGTCCCATGTCATCAACGACAGGAGTCGGTTCAAGAACTTTGACAACACTTTCCACCCGGAGAGGCACAGCATGGAGCTGGCAGACGGGAAGCGCACCTACGGGTTGGTGCAAGAGAGAGGAGACGCACAGGTATGTCTCACGGACAGTGGGGGGCGCCGGCGTACGGTGACGTTAAAGAGCGCTCTCTACGTACCATCGTTCCCACAAGGACTATTCTCTGTAATAGCTGCTACTGCAAGCAGTGCCAAGGTATTCTTCGATAAAGGTAAACATTTTCTTGTAGAACCTGACGGTACACGGTTTGACATAAAGATGTACCAGATAATATATTATCTGCAACCGGAGTGTAATAACAACGACAAGTGTAATGATAATAATGATATGTGTAGCGTGACGGCCAGTCACGATATTCAGACATGGCACGAGATTATGGGTCATTGTAATTACGAGGATTTACTGAAACTGCAAGCAGTGACAGAAGTGACACCTGACAAAAATTGTGCAGTGTGCAAAACAGGGTAGTTTACTCAACCGAGAAACAGAAATCCCACAGAAAAACTAAAGGTACCACTTGCATTAGTTAACACGGATCTAGCCGGTCCAGTAAGCAACGAGTCCATAGGAGGCTTTAGATATGTACAGTCTTTTACAGATGTGTGCACAGGAGCAGTGTTTGTTTACTTTCTCAAAGCAAAGAGTGACACACTCCAGGCCGCCTGTAGCTGTTCCGCAACTGTAGCTATTTCCGGGGTAGGCCTGATTGGCCCCGACAGGCACGTGACCGCCGCGGCCACGCCCCGCGGCAGCCCCGCGATGCGGCAACGAGGCTGCTGTGGTTCACAGGCGCTTTCCGCCTTCAACGCCATCAGTCATAATAATATCATCAGTCATCTCTAATAATATTAATCACTGTTCAATGTACTAATATACAATACGGCTCACTTTTCCCACTTCAATGACAGAGCCGCTGTTTAATAATATTGTCGTGGCGGAGCTCCGTCGCGGCAGCATTATGTAGCAGTAATCCCCCCTTCTTTACCATCGACAAACTAGCTAAATTGGTAACTCTGCTTGGCTGTGGATCCTATGGTCCTAAGTTCGATTCCCTTATGTTTCTTTTTTTTAACGTGCATTGCACTATAGCGTGTATGGTACAGTAACGGTCTCTGGAGCGCAACAGTAAGAAGCATTTGCACTGCAACACATACACCTTACTGTAAATTGTACCATACAATATACAATATACAATACGCTATGCACGTTAAAAAAATAAAAATAAAAATTAAGGGAATCGAACTTAGGATCCACAGCCAAGCAGAGTTACCAATTGAGCTAGTTTGTCGATGGTAAAGAAGGGGGGATTACTGCTACATAATGCTGCCGCGACGGAGCTCCGCCGCAACAATATTATTAAACAGCGGCTCTGTCATTGAAGTGGGAAAAGTGAGCCGTATTGTATATTACTACATTGAACAGTGATTCATATTATTAGAGATGACTGATGATATTATTATGACTGATGACAGTGAAAGGCGCCGCGAACTCCTTCTGCTGTGGGCGGCGTTGAAGGCGGAAAGCGCCTGTGAACCACAGCAGCCTCGTTGCCGCATCGCGGGGCTGCCGCGGGGGCCTGGCCGCGGCGGTCACGTGCCTGTCGGGGCCAATCAGGCCTACCCCGGAAATAGCTACAGTTGCGGAACAGCCACAGGCCTCCAGGCCATGGAGAAATTCCTGGCAGACGTAGCCCCTTATGGTAACGTAGGATGCTTGAGGTCCGACAACGAAACCGAGTTCACAAACAGAGAGTTCCAATCACTGTTGAGAAGGTACAAGATAAGACACGAGACGTCACGTCCTTATCCCCCACACCAGAACGGAGTGGCAGAGAGGAAATGGCGCACCCTTTTTGAAATGGCTAGGTGTAAGCTAGTAGACAGTAACTTACCTAAGAGCCTATGGCATTATGCGGTGCAAGAAGCCGCTTACACCAGAAACAGGTGCTTTAATAAGCACTCGGGCACCACCCCGTATACAGCACTGACAGGAAAGAAGTGTAATCTAGCTAGAATGCACCGATTTGGATCAGTGTGTTATGCGTACCTGCAGGACAGGGGAAAGCCCGAGTCCAGATGTGTAAAAGGACTCTTTGTAGGGCACAACAAGGGAAGCCCCGCTTTCCTAGTTTATCATCCCGGTAAAGGGAGAGTGCAGAACCACATGCTAGTCAAGTTTGTCACAAAGACAACATGTGAGAGTCAGCCACCCCCAGAGGGCGATGACGAGGAGCACCCTAGGGTGACGTCAAGTGCCCCAAGCAGTGGGAGGTATCCCTCAAGGGAACACAAACCCCCAAAGTATCTGACAGACTATGCCCGAAAAGGGAGTGACGAGGATGACAGTACACTTACCACCGTTGATTACTGCTACAGGGTAGTCAGTGGGGTACCCCCGACCTTTAAAGAGGTCACATTGTCCCCTGAATCAAATAAATGGGAGAGAGCAAGGGATGAGGAGATGAGGTCCCTAGAGGACAACCACACCTTTGCTCCAGCCAAGTTACCAGAGGGCAGACAGACAGTGGGAGGGAAATGGGTGTATTCAACCAAGTTACCAGAGGGCAGACAGACAGTGGGAGTGAAATGGGTGTATTCAATCCAGGAGGGTATTGAAGGCCACAACAAATACAAAGTATGGTTTGTAGCTAATTGCTTAAATGCTGAAGGAGGGTACTCCATGTTTAAATACTGAAGGAGGGTGGCTACACTGCTTAAATGCAGGAGGATGATACTTCAGGTTTAAATACGGGAGGAGTAGAGTCCATGTTTAAATACTGAAATGGATCCTATGTTTAATTCCATGTTTAAGTACAGAGGTGGATGATTTACCATGTTTAAATACAGAAATGGATCCGATGTTTAAATACAAAGGTGGATGACTTACCATGTTCTCAATGATTTAATTATGTGGAAAAGATCCTGAGATGTTTTGACTGAAGTAAAAGATGTATAGAAAAGCTGTGGGTAGCCTCATTTGTTAGACAACCTGTACTCGCTCTGACCTATGTTTTGTAGTGAGTAAAATTGTCACAGTATTTTGCTGACCCCACAGAGAAGCATAGAACTACGTCAAAAACATGTTTTTCGTTATCCCAGAGGTGCAGCAGACAAACTGTGTTTCAGAAAGGGCAGCAAGGGTTTAGAGCTTAAAGCCCACAGTCATACTATCAGCCTGTGAAGCCGAGTATATGTTTCTAGCTATGACAATGCAACATGTGTTTATCTAGAACAACTGCTCGAAGTGATGGAGATAAGATTATGAATATATTGCTTAATATGTAGTAGGTAATTGGAATGTATCCTCTATACCGAATATTGTGTTTTTGAAGAGAAGGGGCGTTTTGTCAACATCATTTAAAAATGATGGACACTATGTATATATGAAGACTGTTGTTTATGAGGGCAACCAGGGAATCATTGTGATTGCTAGGAACCCAAGTTTCAAGTTTCAAGTTTCTTTAATAGTTGTCATACAGAAGTACAGAATACTTTTATACAAAATGCTTCTTACTGTTGCGCTCCAGAGACTGTGCAAGACAAGATAAGTGTGAAATAAAATAACATAGTAAAATTAGAAGTAAAAAAAAATGAGGTCACAGTGTTCAGTTTAGACATATGTACAATGTTCGATGCAGAATAGACGTAGTTACCATACAATATACAATACTGTGCAGTGTACTAATATACAATACTATATAGTGCAAGGCAGAAATGGAGAAATGGGACGAGGTGCAATTTAGGTACAATTCACAGTAGGTGTACGAGTTGTAGTGCAAATCCTTTATCAATAAATATAAAGTGTAAGTGTGTTTGTGTGATCTAAAGTGTGGAGAGTGGGTGCTGCAGTGTGTTGTTTGTTTGAGTGAATGTGTGCGTGTGGGTGTGTGTGCTGTGTGCATTTGATGGTTGTTGCATAGTGATTATTGTTCGTTTAGCAGCCTGATGGCCTGGGGATAGAAGCTTCTTCTGAGTCTTTCTGTGCTCGCCTTAAGACTCCGGTATCGCTTGCCTGACCGCAGCAGTTCAAAGAGGCAGTTGTTCGGGTGGCTCGAGTCCTTAATAATTCTCTTAGCCTTCCCCTTGCACCGCTTGTTGTAAATGTTCTGGAGGGTGGGAAGCCCCCCTCCAATTGTGCGTTCGGCTGAACGTGTCACTCTTTGTAGTCTGCTACGGTCTTGTGCAGTGCTATTCCCAAACCAGGAGGTGATGTTGCCGGTCAGGATGCTCTCTATTGTACATGAGTAGAAGTTCCTAAGGATCTTCTGACTGACTTGGAACTTCCTTAGGCGCCTGAGGAAGTAGAGGCGTTGTCGTGCCTTCTTCACAACACTGTCAATGTGTGTGGTCCATGTCAAGTCCTCGGATATGTGGGCTCCGAGGTACTTGAAACTGTTCACTCTCTCAACCGGTGCCCCGCCGATGCTGAGGGGGCTGTAGTCCTTGACCCCCGACCTCCTGAAGTCCACAATCATCTCTTTTGTTTTGCTGACGTTCAGGGAGAGGCAGTTCTCCTGACACCACTGTGACAGGTTCTCTACCTCTTCCAGGTAGGCCCTTTCGTCGTTGGCAGAGATCAGGCCCACCACTACTGTGTCATCAGCAAATTTGATGATGGTGTTGTTGTTCCGCTGTGCTACGCAGTCATGTGTGTACAGGGAGTAGAGGAGGGGGCTCAGAACACAGCCCTGGGGGGCCCCTATGTTGAGCGTGATGGATGAGGAGATGCAGTTGCCGGCTCTTACCACCTGGGGTCTGCCCGTCAGGAAGTCCAAGACCCACTGGCAGAGGTCATAGTTCAAGCCCAGGTCCCTGAGCTTGGCTATGAGTTTGGAGGGGACTATGGTATTGAATGCTGAGCTGTAGTCGATGAACAGCATTCTCACATAGTTCCCCTGCCTCTTGTCCAGGTGTGATGCTGCTGTGTGCAGCACATGGGCTATGGCGTCCTCCGTGGACCTGTTGGGGCGATATGCAAACTGCAGAGGGTCCAGGTTGATGGGGAGTGTGCCGACATAGATGTAAACATGTCGATATAGAAAATATCATCTCATCAGATCTGTCATCAGAGAAGAAAGAATGACACCGATTTATTGTCCAAACGGACGACAGGGTAGCAGCCACTATGAGGAAACCTGTTCCAAATTGAAATTGAAGAGATTTGCAAAGGTCATGTTTAATATGTAAATATTGACTGGCATACTCTATTGATGTTTTGGATTATATTATTTCCTTTGTAAAATGTTTTTCGGAGAAGTTATCCAGTATGCTTATACAACCCTAAGTGGGAGTGTTGAAGTCAGAGGTTCTATGTAGGATTGTTATTAACTGTCTAACTGCATATCGCTGCTGTCGGGACAAAACCTCATAACTCCATTTTTTTTTTTTTTTTATATTATATAAATCAACTCCGTAGATCAGGGGTCTCAAACTCAATTTACCTGGGGGCCGCTGGAGGTAGAGTCTGGGTGAGGCTGGGCCGCATCAAATATTCCACAAAAAAAGGGTTTCAAGTATTCCAAAAATGTATTAATACATCAACAAACTACCCCATTTGCCTCATCATAAAACCTCAAAAACACCAGCAACTGAGCATTCTCAGTGGTGTCAGTGGACTCATCCACAGCTATGGAAATGTGCTGTGCATTTTTTTTATTCTATCACAGCCAGTATTTCAGTTTGCTGTGCTATCTGAGGAGGATTTGCTTTTGTTTGCCTTCAAACATGGTCTCCATCACTTCAGTCATACATTATTTTATTATTTATGCATCAGAGAATGGCTTCTTGTGTTTAGCCAACACCCATGCCACTGAGTGAGCAGTGACACTTGGTTGCTTTTTATTGTAACTTGTGACATAACTTTAACAATAATTCTGCTTGCAGCTTGATATGATGATTTCATTCCATTTATTTTTGTGGTTCTTAGTGCTGAAAGGTTGCATCAAAATAACTGTTTTGTTTCGTATTGGCGTTTCAAATTGCGTTTCAAATTGCCACTCTTCACAAGAGCTACCGTTTCTTGGCACATTGTGCTGGTTGGAGGGAGGATGAACGCATATTTTTCAGTCCATTCACCTTTGAATTGCAGCGATTTTCACTGTTGACTTTTATTTTACTGGCCATCTTTGAACATGCCATATTTTTCTACTAGCTGCCTGCTGGCAAAACTATGCTACTTGCTACAGTACCTGCAGATTAGACTACCTGTAAATGCGCTGTCAACTCTCGCTCTGACTCTGACCCGTTGAAAGACAACACACATTCCGTGAAGACCCGCCCTACTCTGCTCTGATTCGCAGACTGTGGGTGGGGGGGGGGGGGGATGCTGACGGGACGCTGAATATGATTGGACCAAAGCAGTAGACAGACACAGACAGTTGGAGCAGTACAGAGGAGATAGCAGAGAATTTCGAGGATGCCTGCCATACGCACTGATGACAGGATATATTTCCTTCTACTTGATATCACTCCGGAATCACGTCTCAACCACTAACGTTGCTGCCATGAGCCTGCGCTATGGTAGCCTACAAGTGATAAAATAAATAAAACGCCCAACGACTCGGCAACAAGTTGCGCGCAGCGGCGCGGGCCGCATTAACACTACACTTTGATGTCAAGTAGGGGGCCGCAAAATATCATCCAGCGGGCCGCAATTGGCCCGCGGGCCGCGGGTTTGAGACCCCTGCCGTAGATCATCCTCCATATGTGTGTGTGGGTTTTACAAAGTTTAAACAATGGGAAAGCATTAAACCGATCATCTGTCTAAACCTCTTAACTCTATTCACCCTCAAATCTGTGTTTTTCCATCTGCTGAAAAGTTGGGTTTTTGGAGTTATGAGGTTTTGTCCCGACAGCAGCGATATATAACTGTTTCCACTAGAGGGCGCTCTAGGCAGAGCCACTCAAGACACCACCATGTGGCGAGTATAAATAGAGATGTCTCCTCCTACTCTACCTCTTTCCCCCCCAGCCTCTCAGTGAGAGGAGACCTCATGTACTGCTGCTCATACCATGTGAATGAATAAACCATAAATAAATAAAGGCTAAAGATAGAAACCATGCCTCTTGACCACATTATTGTCGCCCTATAGCCGGATTCTGTCAACAAAGAACAAGATGAAATATGAATAAAAAATTAAGATGAGGTTCTGGTCAGCTGGGCAAGCGATGTATAATCTATCGATAAAAATATAATGATACGAATCAGTTCTTGAGTTCTTCAGCCGTTAGTTCTCCAGCTGTTAATATGCTATAGCTGTTAACATGTCCACATAATATACTATAATATGCTGGCCGGGGGGGTGGGGGGGAGACTTTGATTTAATTTCATTCAGGTCCCTTGTTCCACATTCAACGTCAATGTCTGCCACCTTTCTGAACTTAAATCTCACAGGTAACAGGTAAAAAGACGAATAGACACATTCTCTGTGGTTCTCAACCTCTTTCAGTCTGGGGTACCCCAGATTCACATTATACATTAGGCCGCAGACCACCATTTGATTTAGTCTCAGGAACCCCTCGCCGTCTGAGAAGATTTTTAGATATCAATGATTCAGTCCAGTTCCTTGGCTGTCTACAACATAGCTGTGGAGCGACAGTGGAGAGACTACAATCTATGATCAAAATAGGTCAATCTTAGGTCAATCTTATATATTATCTTATGAACTTCCAGATAATTAAATAATAGTGAAATTAAATGATTCCCCATTTTGCTGGCGACCCCCCAGAAACCCCCTCAAGGACCCCATGTTGAGAACCACTGAACCAATTGATGTTCCTTCTGTCAAAGCATCTAACCTCCGTCTAACCTCGTTATTTTATATATAGGCCCAAAAGCGTGTGAGGACTTTTATCTTGAATTAGTAGATAAATAAATTGGTAAAAGCAAGCAATTTGTTTGATAAGATTGCATAGATTTGCAGAAAAGGTTAATAATTGAAGGTAGATTGGAGATAATTACATAGCCACCAATAAATAACAGTTACGAGCAGAGTGAGAGGGGAAAAAGGAGACCGTGCTCATGTTGGTGTTGCATGGGTCGATAGGGATGACTACTTCTCCTTACTCCAATTTTCACTTAGCTCTCAAGTATCTCTGCCGAAAGTTTCTACGAGCCAGACGGACGACTGCATCCCTTTTTTTACTTTAGCCAGAAAATAAAGCCATTCTTTTCATTTGTTTAGTACCTTTCAGACTGTTGTGAAGTGCTTTACAGGCCAGACGGTGCAGACAAATGATGATGACAGGACGGCAGGCCAAGGGAAATCATGCAAAACCTTCTCAAGGCTCTCGCAGTCTTGCTGTAATTTATTTTCTTAATATATTAAAATAATGAATGTTCCTTTATGTTTCTATCATCATTCACATTCATATTCAGTCAGTCATCATTGTTGATTGCCAGCCATGATGACACAACCTCAAATTCAAGCTGCCAGAGAATAATTATGTAGAGCAAACATGGGAGTCTCTCTGTTGGCATTAAAAGAATGTTGCGTTAATTTTGACAGCCTTAATTTCTTTATGATCTCTTTTTCTTACACAGTACCGTATATTTGTATGTCTTGTATATCTTAAATGTCTTGATGAATTGAAAATTGCTTCCTGCTATGGGGTCTGGAGTTTAAATGCAAACAAATTAAGG
>NC_140171.1:60392137-60409637 GCF_963971535.1 Notolepis coatsorum | reverse complement strand
GACAAAGAAATAATAAAAAAGGGGTCAAGGGCAGCACAATGTGAAAGCTAGAACACCACACAGTTTACAGCCAGAGGATAGAGAGGCAGCCTACCAACAACACAACAGCCCCACACGGCATGCTGAGGGTGGCAGAGAGAGAGAGAGAGAGCGAGAGAGAGAGAGAGAGAGAGAGAGAGAGAGAGAGAGAGAGAGAGAGAGAGAGAGAGAGAGAGAGAGAGAGAGAGAGAGAGAGAGAGAGAGAGAGAGAGAGAGAGAGAGAGAGAGAGAGAATGCCATATATTTTATCCAACACTGACTAGACAAACATTGCCTAGACAGACACGATATTCAACACCACAATCAGTGAGCTTGTTGCTTTGTATTTCCATGTCCTTGTTAAATGGTACAATGCAGAATTCTACTTTATCGGGGGTGGGGGTGGGGGTTGCCTGCCTCTAAGCATCTGTCTGGCAACTGTGTGTGTATGTGTATGTGTGTCTGTTAATCTGTGTTGGCGTGTTATTAACTATACTCTGAAAAGGATCCCCATTAGGTAACTCATACTGAGATGGAACAAGGGATGAGAGAGTGAGAGGAAGGAGAGAGAAAAGAGAGGGGTGAGAGTCAGACAGACACTTTATAACATAAACAAATGTACCCCTACCAGTACTCGACCACACACACGTGCGCATGCACGCACGCACGCGCACACACACACACACACACACACACACACACACACACACACACACACACACACACACACACACACACACACACACACACACACACACACACACACACACACACACACACACACACACACACACACACACACACACACACACACATGAAAGGGAGGTTTGAGACCAGAGACAAGAGATAGGAGAGGTACACTGCTGAGATTCTTATTAAAGCCCAGAAGAGAAAATCCTTTTTAATCGTGGGGGCATTAGCCAGCGGTAATCCACTGTGGATTATACTCAACAACAGTACCAAAGGCAACCACAGGGGGACATACATCATTAGACAAACAGCACAGTGATTAACCCATTGACTGCCAGCTGTTGGCCTCATCCTGTTCTAGCTAGGCCACGCTTTAAAAGAAAGGAGTGTGTCACCTTGTTTGTAGCAATATATCTATATTCTATATTATAGCTATGGATACAATACTATGGTCATCTTCTGTCCAAGATGCACATTTTTATTTATTTTTTCATGAATACGTTTGCGCGTTATCCCATGGTGAATATAAGTATAGTTTCGGAATGTTCCGGGCTAATTCCTGGGAGGCTGAGTTAAAGTGCGCAACGTGAATTCTACTAAAAGCATTGGCATTTCATCTTGGACACGCTACTATTTCCAAATCAAATGTATATAATAGGTATTATGTTTCATCATGAATGCATGAAAGGGGGGGGGGTCATTTCTGATGCTTTGATTGTCAGTAACGGCATTTGTTGTGAACACTACACAAGCTGATCAACTGGATCGGAATGAAAACATTGCAGGATCAAGCTGGAATTGACGTCAGATGTTCCTTACCTTAGATCAGGCTTATTCCAAAAAGAATATTCCAATTGTTTGATTGCCATCTGGTACATCTGATGTCCATCTGGTCCACGCCATAATCCAGCACAACACATGCATCGGGGGCATTCGACGCACTTCAATGCGACCGAGTGAACCTCTAGGCTTCCCTGTACTAAAAAACTGTGCCCGGAGCGGTTTAAACGTAACACACGGTCTGGAACAGGGTTTACTGCACTCTCGATACTGCCACCTGGGAGGATCTGGCCGGTACTGCACCCTCAGGGTCCCAGTATGCCTTTTAACGGCAACATACAGGTCCGTGACATTGAATAGAATATTAAAATTGAAAAAAAGGAAAAAGGACCAAATAATGTACAGTATATACGTGGTAGGCGTTCAATGGTTGTCGGCCAAACACGTATTTACGGGGAATGTGTTGAGAGAATACACCAAATACCTAAATAGTAACTAAACACATGGTAATTATAGCTGTAGTGGTTGATATCACCCTGCTGCACTCTCTGCTCCGCCCTAATCGGTGATGTCAGAGTACCTCTTTTCTCTCCGAGACAGGAGGGCACGCAGAGAGGGTCGCATCCTCCCGGCCTTCATCACGGGACGTCCGACACTCCAGTCAGCACTCCAGGACAGCAACTCACAGGGGGACAGGGAGGCGGTACAGGCGTTAGACAGCTCGTGTGATTGTAGTGGGCGGACATAGCAATAGATACAAGTGGTAAGCATATATGTGAATAGAGTAGATATATGAAGTAAGCATATTATGTGAATAGAATAGAAGGAGGTTGAGGTACTGGAACGCTGGTGCCAGGACAACAGCCTACTCCTGAACATTTAAAACCAAGGAGCTGATCGTGGATTTTAGGAGGAGACAGCAGGAGACACACACACAACTGAGGATAAATGGGGCTACCTTGGACAGGGTGAGCAGCTTCAAGTACCTGGGGGTCCACATCTCAGAGGACCTGACATGGACAACACACATAGACTCAGTCGTAAAAAAAGGCGAAGCAGCGCCTCTACCACCTGAGACAGTTAAGGAAGTTCCGAGTATCTGGGAAAATACTCCAGTCCTTCTACTCCGGAGCTGTAGAGAGCATCTTGACTGGAAACATCACTGCCTGGTATGGCAACAGCACAGCACAGGACAAGAAGGCCCTACAGAGAGTGGTGCGCTCAGCCGAGCGTACCACGGGTATTGCACTACCAACCCTGCAGATCCTATACAACAAGAGGTGCGCGTGTGTGTGTGTGTGTTTGGGCGGATGGGCGCTCTCCGTGGTGCTGAACTGGACAGTGAGAGGCAACAAAACAATGTCCAATTTTTCTCAACATCCACTTGCACTGTCTCCCTGAGCGAGATACAATTTATGATTTGTAATTTATATGTTATTCAATAGCCTAATTTCTCGTAATATAGATAGTATTTTCCATTTTTGCTGAGCAAGTGTTTTGTGCCAAAGGAATTATAGGCCTGTCCCATATAGATATATGCCTGTCCCAAATATAGACCGGTTGAGTTGATGTGTGATTGAAGCCAATCAAATCTCAGGCTATTAATGGAGTTTTTTACAGTAGGATGGAAAAGTTTAAATGTTTAAAATGTGTTGAAGGTTAAAAAAAAATTTAAAAAAAAAAAAATTAAAAATTTGTTGAAGGTCGTTCCATGAGTTAGGAGCACTAAAGGAAAAGGCAGACTTTCCAAGATCAGAACCTTAAGCATAAGCCTATCATCTGAGTGAAGTAGACATTATCCTATGCAGAGAGTTGGACAACATTCCACTGTCATAAATCTAAAAGAGGAAGTAAACTAACCGGTGCTACCTATACAATATATTTCCCTCAATATATTGAATCAACTATATTATTGTTTCCCCCCATATTTTTTTGTCTCTTTTACCGGAACCGGAAATGTATTGAAATTAAATGAATCTGTAAGTGAAGCCTTGTTTATTCACTGTGTCCTAATACAAGTAATTGTTGGTTATTTGTGATATTCTGTATACACCCAATTCCCAAGTTATAGCCGCAGTTTCTCTCAAACTATTTTGGTTGTGGATGTCCGGATTTTGTTAAAATGTTGGCTCTCTTGGGCAGAGCTTTGTAGCAGGCTGTGACGTACAGGTGCAGAGACAGCTCTGAGTGGGAGTGTGCAAGTTAAATAGGGTCTACACTTCATGTCCAGCATTAGTAGCTGGACCCTAATAGCCCACTAATAAGGGAACCGCTCCCGCCTACCTCCGGTCAATGGTCTCTAACTACACACCCTCAAGACCCCTACGCTCTGCATCTTCTGGCCGCCTCAGACCTACTCCTATCCAAGCTCCCGGAGGGTCATCAAAGAGAAGCCGCCTATTCTCAGTCCTTGCCCCACAATGGTGGAATGAACTACCC
This sequence comes from Notolepis coatsorum, assembly GCF_963971535.1. NCBI lineage: Eukaryota > Metazoa > Chordata > Actinopteri > Aulopiformes > Paralepididae > Notolepis > Notolepis coatsorum. The sequence continues at coordinate 60,405,710 of NC_140171.1, read as the reverse complement.
ATCCCAGTTAGGACAGCCGAATCCCGTCCAATCTTTCGCCGTCGACTAAAGACTCACTTCTTCAACCACTATCTGAAATGATTAAAATTTCTTTTTAAAAAAATTTAAAAAAAATCTAACCCTGACTAACCTTACTGTCATGCACTTGTCCTAATAAACTAACCTACACTGTAACACGCAACACTTGATGAACATTGTTACTCAGCTGATAGAGTTGTACCCTTCTTGTTGTCTTGTCGTACAGAACTTGTAAGTCGCTTTGGATAAAAGCGTCAGCTAAATGACTAAATGTAAATGTAAATGTAATGTAATAATCTGAATAATAGGCAAGTCTGAATAAAAGTACCTGTTATAATCACTTCAATTGGAAGAGACTGGTCCAATCTGGCCCGATCGGAAGGGATTTTCAATCAGGTTGAGAGGGGTTGTTTAAACCATTGATAATCCATTAAATCTGACAATATCTGTGACTAATAACCATGTAACTTGATCCGATTGTTTCTCTATTGTTGGAATAAACTAAATGTACCCCACATGGGGGTAATATCCACGTTATCTACGTTACAAAGAATCTGGGGAAATTCCGAAACAGAACTTTTTCGTGTCTGTCTTTATTGGAAGCTTAGCGTTAGCTAAAAGGATTGTTGAATGCCTCGATGGTCAGTCCGTGTAGTGAATGTCCAACTTGTTCTTCTATCATGTTATCCAAATTAAATATATTTCCGTTTTGTCCATTTAGCGCGTTCTTAAAGTACATGGGCCGTGGTTGAAAGTTGCTAGTCCTTGGCTAGGGTGGCTTTGCATTACGGCCAGGGATGAGGAAAGGAATGAAAATGACGAGTTGTTGAAAACGATGCACAGAATTACAAATATCAACCCACATGTGCTATTTTTTCTTAACTCATTGACCGCCGGGAATTAGTCGGGCCCCGTTCACTGCCACACTTTAAAATATAGGAGTGCATCACCTTGTTTGTAGAGCTATAATTATATTCTATAATAGCTATGGATACAATACTATGGCCCATTTGACATCACCTATCTATCATTCAATATGTGAAAAATAATACATTTTCCATCCATACGTTCCCGTGTTATACCGTGGTGAATATAAGTATGGTTTTACAGCGGTCTAGGGTAATTCCCAAAATGCTGAGTTATAGCCGTAGGCTATACGTCAATTCCACTATAGACGTTGCCATTTATTGCCTGTACATTCTATAATTCCTAAATCAAATCTATATCATAGGTATTATCCATCCATCATTAATGCATGAAGGGGGGGGGGGGGGGGGGGGTGGTTGTTTCTGATTATTTGATTGTCAGTAACGGCATTCGTATTGAACACTAAAAACCGCTTATCAGTCCGATCGGTATAAAAGCATTCTAGGATCAAGCTAAAATTTACGTCAGATTGTCCTTGCCTGTGATCGGGAGTATTCCAAAAATAATATTCGAATTGTTTGATCGCCATCTGGTACATCCAAAGTCCATTTGGTCCACGGCATAATCGACCACAACATATGGATCGGGATATTTGACGTGCTTCAATGTAACCGGGAGAACCGCTCGCCTCGCCTGACAAGGAAAGATTAAACCGGAGACATTTGGCCATTCCACAGGCCAAGATACAAGGTTACAAAAGGTGCTCGATACCACCATCTAGCTGGATGCGGTCGGTATTGCACTTTGGCGACCTCAGACTCATTCCCTATGGTAACACGAAGGTCCCTGGATGAATAATGAATACAAATATCGAATAAAAGGAAAAACTATCAAATAGCGAGTATACTCGTTGTTGGCGTTCAACGATTGGCGCTCAATAACGAGTAAACTCGTTGTTGGCGTGGAATGAGTAGCAAAATAGGTGGCGAGTGCAAGAGGAGCTAAGTGTTTGCAGTCAGTCACGCTAGCCTACTTAGTGAATGAGATGCCTGGGTGCCGACCTATCTGAAGCACGGGGAGGTGGAGGTGGGGTCTGATTAAAAATGGAGGGAAGTGGTTTGAATTGGTGGCATCCAGTGACCACAGCTTTCAGATCTCAATCATTTTGATTTGAATAGTCAGCACCTGGAGCACTGCAGAGAGTTCCACTTTAGCCCAGAATCTGAATAATCAAAAACTGTATAGGGCAATGCCCAGAGTAAATTACACCCACAAAGGGGCAGGCTGTAATTTGTGACAATGTTATGAGCCTGTTGTGAAAGCTCCTAATACTGTAGATCACAACTATGCAGGATAATAACTAAGTTTGATCATAACTAAGTGGGATCACGACTAAGTGTGCCACTAAATGGGATACTGTACTTTTTATCCTGATGCTGTCAATGCCTAACTTAATGGCCCCTGAGACTGAAAGACAAATGTTTGGCGGTCCGTGAAAGATTTATTTTCACCATGGTGATTGGCAGATAGCTGGCTAGCAAATGTAGCTACTAGCTAGTCGGCTTGCTGCCAGTTTGGCCAGAGTGACCGGAATGCACTCTGAAAACTCTGAGAAAGGTGCCTGTGTAACTGAGCTGCATCCAGTTTTGCAGCCTACCTTTTATCAATACATGGAGCAGTCCAGGCGGATGTTGAAGAGGTGCTAGAACATATATTGTAGGCCTACCTTCAGTTAGGGTAGGGGACCCTGCTTCTTTTATTTAAAAAAAAAATTACGATATTTTTTTTGCAATTTTATTGCTTTATTGGACAGACCCAGCAGAGAGGAAGGATAGGAGAAGATATGGGGGGAGGACATTCGGCAAAGGTCGCTGGGTCCGGGAGTCGAACCCGGGATGGCTGCGTTGCACTGCAGTGTGTTAAGTGGTGCGCCACTCTGGTGACCCTTGGACCCTGCTTCTTTGATTCCACTATGCGCGACGAGGCGGACCGGGTATAGGCGAACGAGCGGTGCTAGCTTTCTCTCGACGACGTTCCCGAAGACTCATGTCCAGTTCCCTGGCCAAATGGATTAGCTCGCCCAGGGAGGTGGGTCTTTCTTTGGACGCAAGCTCATCTTTTATACCATCGCTCAAGCCTTGGCGGAATGCGCCTCGCAACGGTGTGTCCCCCCAGTCGGAGCCGGCGGCGAGGATGTGGAACTCGATAGCGTATTCGCTTAGACTGCGGCCTCCCTGGCGGATCGAAAACAAGCCGGAGGCCCCCTCTGAGCCATCTGGAGGGTGGTCAAATACTTTATGCATGTCGTCGACGTACTCAGAGTACGAATTGCAGATGAAGGAATTATTAAAGTGGAGCGGTGGCCCATTTCAACGCCGCGCCCGTGAGCAGAGCCGATAGGTAAGCTACTTTGGACCTATCGCTGTGAAACGTGTAAGGTTGTTGTTCGAACACCAATGAGCACTGAAATAAAAACGCACAGCATTTGGAGACGCTTCCGTCATAACGCTCTGGTGCGGGGACAGGGGGTTCTCTATGCGGGGGACTTGGTGCAGCGGGGGAAGCGGCTGGTAGGCCTTGCTGTGCCAAGTGTGCCTCGATACGGAGATATTGTGTTTCTCGCTCAACGGAGTTGAGGGCGAGAGCGGCCAGCTGCGCCGTGACGGCGTCTAGGGAGTGAGCGAGTTGGTTGACCCGGGCGGTCTGGCCGTTGATGATACTCACAGACTGCTTCTGAAACTTCTTCCATTCCTCGGTCTCGTGTACAGCTGGTGCTGTCATCGTGGTCGTGGTATTCTGTGAGATTGTTGTCTGGAACACAGCCCAATTGCTGAATACACAGGAGAGGAGATAGGAGCAGTTTCAAGGGTGTTTAATGAAATGAGCAACACAGGAATTGGGGGGAATAGAACGGGGTTATGTTCTGTCTTGTGGCTGCCGTGGCGGCAGCGAGCGAGCAAGTGGTCCTTGTTCTTGTCTTGAGAGCTGCTGGGCTGCAGCGGGTGAGCAAGTGTTCCTCTTGCCAGAGCTTACGTCGTACCTGGGTAGTGGTAATTAATACCACGACGGCTTCTGGTCAGCGTCAAGGAGTAGAAGTAGGCATTCCATCAGGGGAGGATTGAGTGCAGCTGTGAAGAGTGATGTGCCTGACCGCGTGTGAATTAGGGGGATAGAGTGCAGCTGGGCTAGGTGGTGTGAAGGTAAGTGATGCTGGACGTATAAGGGTAAAGGGAGGGGTGGATGGAGAAGGAGAGGATGAGGAGGAGTAGTGGCGAATCCTTATGGAAGCCAACGGAAGCCATGCCTCCCTATTAAAATATGAATTAATATCAAATATGAAATATGAAGAAAAAAAATATATATATATATATAATTTTTTTTTAATATAGTTTACATTCTTTTTCATCTGTGCATCTGTGTTATAATTTTTTTTTTTTTTTTAAATGTCTCCCTCTTCTCCTTCTCACTCCCTCTAACACACTGTCAGACTCACTGTGCTCACTGCAGCTATAGAGGAGAGGAGGCAGGGGGTAGGTCTCATTCTCCAGCCTCAACCATGTGATTCATGTATCTAGAGTCCAAATCCGATCCTAGCCAATCAGATTCGAGCTGACTGCCACGCCCTAAAAGTTTAAAACGGGGCTGTGAGAAGAATCCTGAGTGTGGCCTCCCCTCTGTACACCTCCCCTCTGCACTCTGAACATTGTATTAACCCGTGACTGCTCCCACGGGCCGAATATTGCCCCGATCCTTGCGAGATTAAATCCACGGGTAAAAACGAGGGGAAAAGGTCGGCTCGCGACCCTGAAAATGTCGCATGATTTAAAAAACGCTATATTAAGTGAGCCTATTATGGGATCCACGCGAGCTTTCTATTGTGGAAACATCTGGGCGTCCCGCAACTTTTACTCATTCACATGTAGCCCCGAAAATGCTGAGAAAAGGAAAACCGAAAGCATGGAATAAACTCGCCGAAACGGAAAAGTGTCCCATGGGCGCGCCGTGATTCCGATCCGCGTGAAATATTCACGGCCATAGAGGAGACCGTGGGACACCTTTTTGCAACCGAATGTGTGTCTCGAATTTGCTCCCACGCGGCGCGCAAAATCGTGCAAGGAAAGATCGGACCAAAAATGAACCAATGCTCCAGCAGTATTAATGACCCTGATGTAAACAAGACAAACGTCTTTCTCTGGTCTGCATCCCCTTATACAATTGTGTGTATTGAGCCGTACTGTATTGTACCCATTCTGCAATCTGTTAAATAAATTAAAAAGATAGTTTGACTGGCCGCCGAGCCATACTGTAGACATGGTGACTGCTTGACTTAAAAAAAAATATATATATATAAAAGAATTTAATAATTAAAAATTACCCACGTGACGCCACTGATGGAGAGGGGGATGAAGAGGAGCGTGTGGAGAACGTGAGGGGAAAAGGAGGGGGAGTGAAGTATGCCCGTGCTGTGATTATGACACGAGGTCCATTTGAATATGAATTATGATTTTTCTTTGCATCTTTGACAGTGAATAACACCATGCTAAAAATAACCAGACATGAAAAACTGCCACTGATCTGGTCCAGTTCTGTACCTTCTTGATTAAACAGAATGTTTTGTAGATACAGTACTGAATTCTCCCATCCGGACCAATGCAATTTGAAATATTATTATAGAATATAGGATAGCAGGCTTATAAATGACCTTATTATATAGCCAATTCACACATTTATGGATTGTGCCAAATCAAATGCGTGAGTTCAATTTGGAGTTAGTATCACCAGGCGTGCATAAGAACAGATGATGAAATCTACTGTATGTACAGTAGGTTTATTATTCTGGCCAGAGTGACGCCATTTTGAAACTGATTTCAAATCTGATTGTTGCTAAATGCTCAAAATAGGGGAGACAAACTAACTGCGCTCCAATATATGCCAATAACGTTACGTTTTGTGGTATATTATCCCGAGTAATAAGAGATATTAAAATAATTCATACAGAACCCATTTGCTTTTTTTGACCTAGAGGCCTCTGGGAAGTAATTTTTTTTAAATGGCGGACATTCACGAACTAAACAACAGATGAGTTACTAAAATGTACTAAAAACTCAAATCTATCTAATAACACTTTAACCCATTGGTAAACTAACTTATTGATGATAATATACATTATAACTGCTGTTGTGACATGGTTATGATGTTTATACTTGAATACATTTGACCAAAAAAACAAAGATGTTGTCAGACATTCATTTCAGACATGTCATCTGCGGTGTGTGTGTGTGTGTGTGTGTGTGTGTGTGTGTGTGTGTGTGTGTGTGTGTGTGTGTGTGTGTGTGTGTGTGTGTGTGTGTGTGTGTGTGTGTGTGTGTGTGTGTGCGCTTGTGCGCTGAGAGGCTGCCTCACTAAGCCGTTTTTATTTATTTATTTTATTTATTTATCCACTCCGGTTGGATGGTGTATTGTACTTGTGCTGTATAATAACAATACATTTTAATTAGGGATGTTCGATATTGGCTTTTTTACCGATATACCGATAATTGTCCAACTCTTAATTTCAGATACGAACCGATATCAACCGATACCGATATATGCCGATATCAACCGATACCGTTCCCCCCCCCCAAAAAACTGAATAATTTCAGGTAATTAACATTACATATCTCTTTTCGTGTAATTATATGTAATAATAATTTGTTCTTACTTGCTTGCCTGGGTAAATAAAGGTTAAATAAATGTAAAAAATGTAATATATATATATATATATTATTTTTTTTGAAAACCGATACAGATATTTTCCCATATCACATTTGTATGGCAATTTCGGCCGATAATATCGGTAGGCCGATAATATCGGACATCCCTAATTTTAATCTAATCTTATTTTGAGATCAGTCGCAAATCGCTTCCTGTTGAATGGATCCGAACCTCTCAAGCTGTTTTGCAAACAACTCATTCGCCTTATAAGGAGCTGACGGGGCGTGTCTGTATGCAAATGTATGAACGGGAATGCGCATTTCAGTTTAAGAATGAGTGGGATTCATCATTCATCACACCTGGGTAAGAACAGATTTGGAAGTTAAGAACGGGTTGATGAATGCAGCGGTGGATTTTCTTATTTCTCTCTTAACAGACAAACAGACAAACAGTTAAGAAAACATTTAAGAAAAATATAAGAGAGTATTGGTGAATGAGGCCCATTTAGAGCAAGCTCTCCTTTACAATGATGTCAGGAAATACAACACATAATGAATACAACAATATGGAAACAGAAAGTCAAACAATTAAACATTTAAAATAATTAAAAACAACTGCAGACTGTGGTGAAGTGGTTTGCTATTAAATATTTAAACTGACAAATGGAAACGAATGTATTGAGTTTTAAAGTGCATTGCAAAACGTTCCATGTGTTCCATGGGAACAGCAGGTAAAAGCATATTTTCCTAATTCAGTGCAAACTCTGGGAACCTTAACTCATTGGGTCTCATTCCCCAAAACCTTCCAAAGAGTTCTCTTGGAAGACTTATCTTGGAACCGACTGAGACAGAATCAATGACAAGTTCAGTCTGAGTCCCCAACGTGCTGGTAATATGTCTTAAGTGGCTCAAACGTTCGCACCTGTGAATTCTCCTTTGGGAATGACACCATGTCTTAAACACTGTCCCCACCTGTCTGAAGAAGTCCACCATCATCCCTGTACCCAAAAAATCTACGCCCGCTTGCCTCAACGACTACCGCCCTGTAGCCCTCACCTCCATAGCCATGAAGTGCTTTGAGAAGCTAGTGAAGGGCTACATCTGTTCCTCCCTCCCCATCAAACTGGACCCCCTGCAATTTGCATATCGCCCCAACAGGTACACGGAGGACGCCATAGCCCATGTGCTGCACACAGCAGCATCACACCTGGACAAGAGGCAGGGGAACTATGTGAGAATGCTGTTCATCGACTACAGCTCAGCATTCAATACCATAATCCCCTCCAAACTCATAGCCAAGCTCAGGGACCTGGGCTTGAACTATGACCTCTGCCAGTGGGTCTTGGACTTCCTGACAGGCAGACCCCAGGTGGTAAGAGCAGGCAACTGCACCTCCTCATCCATCACACTCAACATAGGGGCCCCCCAGGGCTGTGTTCTGAGCCCCCTCCTCTACTCCCTGTACACACATGACTGCGTGGCACAGCAGAACAACAACACAATCATCAAATTTGCTGATGACACAGTTGTGGTGGGCCTGATCTCTGCCAACGACGAGAGGGCCTACCTGGAAGAGGTAGAGAATCTGTCACAGTGGTGTCAGGAGAACTGCCTCTCCCTGAATGTCAGCAAAACAAAAGAGATGATTGTGGACTTCAGGAGGTCGGGGGTCAAGGACTACAGCCCCCTCAGCATCGACGGGGCACCGGTTGAGAGAGTGAACAGTTTCAAGTACCTCAGAGCCCACATATCCGAGGACTTGACACCTTCTAACCTTGTAATGACTTTTCAGAGATGTTGTCCTACTCCCTGAAAAGATGAAGGACCCCTCCACCCCAAAGGTTTCCAAACAATTGCCCGTTGAAAAATATGAAAATGGTGTCACACCATATGATATCCAATTTTGGGACAAAATCTTTTTGTTTCTGGAGCATTCAAAATATTATGCCTGTACTTTTAGAAGACAATCTCCCGCCGAATGCCCTCTTCCGTTTCAGCTGTAACATTCTGACGCATTGCCGCTCTTCTGCTCTGTTTCTGCTCTCGTGGTCGCTGTCCTCCCGTAGCGTCTTCACGTTGTCTTCCCGTCATCTCCACTCTGTCGGTTCTGAACTGCGGCTCTGGCACAAACCTTTTCACGCTGACCACGGTGCATTCATAGTTGTTGGTGATCTCCAGCGTCTTGGTCCACGCTAGTACCCCGTCACAAGCTGCATTCAGCAGCTTACTGCGCAGATCGTTACTTGTGATACCGCAGATAAACTGGTCACGAAGCTGCTCTTCCCTTGATGTTCCAAACGCACACCAAGAAGCCAATCCTTTCAATACCGCCACATATTCCGTGAGCGATTCACCAGAGAGCTGTTTGCGATTTCTGAACGTATACCTCTCTGCTAGCACATTCTTCTTCGGTGAAAAATAGGCTCTCACTGCCGTTAACAAGTCCTTCAAGTCCACGTTGCCTGGCCTGTCCGGCGCCACCAAATCCTTGAGCAATGTAAAGGTTTTAGCTCCTACCACAGAGAGAAACACAGCCCTTTGCCGGCCTGCCGCGATGTTGTTTGCGATGAAAAACTGCTGAAGTCACTCTTCATAGGCTTCAAATGTCTCTATCGTCTCATCAAACACCAGTCCCGTTTCTAGACTGTACAGCGCCATTCCTTTTTGCACTTCCCTGCCACGAGTTCCAAGAAAAAAAAAACGTGGAAGCTAGCTTGACTATTATTCTTTCTTCGGCTACAAGCCTACAACCTCTACTTCCGAGGTGGACACAAACGTGTGTTTTCCTTTATCCTCGTCGCCACTGTTATATCTTAATAGAAGAGACCGTGGTAGTGCTCAGTTGTGCTTTATTCACAGTTGGTATTAATGCAGGTAAACAGTAGAACCGCAGCCAGTCCCTCTGGCTGCTACCTTACTCTGACACAGAGCGCTCCGAGGGCCCTCTGGTTAACGTAACAGTAACCAATCATAAGCAAGACACGTGACATATTAACATTTGAGAGTTGTAGTCCTACACTACACTACAAAAAGAAGCAACACTATTGAGAAATGTAGTTAAGCTATGTGGCGTTGCTCCCACGGAGCTCCCGTGCTGTGCTCTGTAGTAAGGCCAGCGGCCCCCCACACGGGAGAGTGACTGACGAGGGGTACTGGTTCCGCCTCATTAAAACAAACGCGCAAATAGCAATTAATCGCGCCCGTCAAAATCATTGCATTCATTTTAATTATTGCGCCGATTAATCGATGTATTGCTTATCGCGGCAGGTCTAGCTTTAGTTCTTATTTATTTATTTATTTATCCACTGTCATTTCAGTGTTGGCTATATAGTGTATTTCAATATAAGTTTAATTGATTAATGGGCGGCTACGTGGCGTAGTGGGCAAGGCGCTCGCCACGAATGCGGAGACGCTGGGCTCGCCTGTTCGAGCCCAGCGCTCCACATTGCTTTCAGTTTAGCTGGTCGTTCATACTAATACACATTGGCCGTATTAGGGGGTGGGAAACTGATGGGTGGGGATCGGGCGTTGTGGACAGCGACTCCTACAGGTCGGTTGGTGCGCCTGCGGAGTAGAATCAGGAAGTGTCGGGGGCAGCGTGAGCCTCCCACGCGTTACTCCTCGCCACTGAGAGATCGAGCTGCGCAGGTGAAAAGATGCGACTGCTGTTACCTCAAGTACCGGAGGGGACTTGTGCTATGTATGACTTAGTCCACATTGCAGCCGGCTTGTGGGAGGCAAGAAACAGCGTTCGTGACAGGGGAGGGTTGAATTGGATGATACGAAATTGGGATGGGAGAAAATATAGAAAATGGGAGAAAAAGTGGATAAAAAAAAAAGTTTAATTGATTAATGATATATTCGAAGGAATGCAGGTTTATAGCTATATCAACCCCCTCCAATGTGCAGTAAATTACCAAGTATGGTTTTGTCAATATTCCAATGTACAGTTTTTCTTGTACAGTGTCCCCCACCCACCCCTCCTACCCCCCCCCCCCCCCACCCAACCTCCTCCAACAGTTTCTACGTCAAATGTATATATACTTTCTTTTCTGGACTCTTTTTGTATTTCAAACAGTACTGTATTTGCAAATCTGGTATGTCATAAATGTATAGATGCAGTACTGTCTATCTGTATGTCGTGTGTGTCATATATGTTATGATGAATTGAAAATGTGGGACCCTGATGTAAACAAGACAAAAGTCTTTCTCTGGTCTGCACTGTACTGTACCCATTCTGCAATCTGTTAATAAAGTGTTCAATCAATCAATCAATCAAACAAAGGTCTGTCCCATTGTATACCAATCAATGGGATATATTGCATGTTGACCTGCATTCTTTCAAATGTATATAATTAATCATTAAAACAGATGTGTAACAAATAAGAAATACAAAATCCACAGAAGGCATTAAATAATTATTATTTTCAATCATTTCACAATAATTGCATAATTGTGTTTGAATATCTGAGTAATTAAAGTAATTATACATTTGTCCAAAATAGCTGGTTCAGATATGGTTAAGCAGCTGCCCTGTGATCAGATGAATCCATATTATTTATTTTTCTGACATCAAATACGTAATTTCTTATCGTACAAATATTGTCATATATATTTTAATTATGATTAAGTAATTAATTCCAAAGAGGTCTGTGGCGTTAACATTAAGGAATCACTATGAGAACACAGTCTGTCAAGTTACTACATTTTTCAATTAGTCAATCAATCATAAGTGTGCTCCTCAGCACTCTTAAATCTGTTCTCAGCCACGCTCAAATCTGATCTCAGGAAAATTTGGGGACTCGCGCTACCAGCCCTAATATGTCTTAAATGGGCAGAAATCTGCCCAAGAGGACATTTTTGGTTGTAAATTCGTTCGGGAATGAGACCCATTGACTTCACTGAACTTGTGGTATCTTACTGTGATGTTAGAATCCCTATGTTGATTTGGATGTCTGATTTAATGTAAAGTTAAATATAGGAAAATGATCCGAAATGTCACTAAATAAACCCCCAGAATTAGAGGAATACTCAAATGAATTAGTGATACTATTATCAATTAGAGTAGCTGAATTACTTGTCACACTTGTTGGTTTGGTAATAACTGGATATAAGTAACATAATACATTCACAAAATCATTAGTTGGAGTATGATTTTCACTATTTACAAGATTAATATTAAAATCACCATGTATAATAAATGTATAATAATATATTAAACAAATCTAAAGCAAAACAAACAAAAAACACAAACAACAAAAACTAACTTCCATGCATAATGTGCAGTCTACAGTATGGCAAGCATACACTACACACACACACACCAAATTGCACATTTAATCATTTTAATCATAAAATAACTACTGTTGTTGAATGAGGAATGAAGACATGCCCTATTGATTAAGTGTACATGTGGCAAGCATGGGTTCTAATGTTGGCACCAAGCCTGAGATCATTACACGCTTTTCATTTCTCCTTGTGTTCTTGGTGGAGCACATTCACACATGTGCACACACTCACACACACATGTGCACAACACACACACATTGATGAACTGACAGGTATTGTTTTTCAAGGCAATGTAGTGCTTTCATCTTGTCTTCTTGTGTGTCAATCAGCTTTGTTCGACGTTTCATCTTTATGGATCGACAAGCATACACAACCCCCCCCCCCCATACCCGCCACACACACGCACTCACACACACACACACACCAACACACACACACACACTACACACACTACACACACACACACACACACACACCACACACACACACACACACACACACACACACACACACACACACACACACACACACACACACACACACACACACACACACACACACACACACACACACACACACACACACACACACACACACACACACACACACACACACACACACACACACACACAAAGCGCCCTACGTCAGAAACACTTTTATCTCCGTACATCAAAACTAACAATGAAAGTTTCCAAAACCACTCATTCTATGACTACTACAAAAGAAGCAGCCGTTCATCCAGGTCCGTGTGAAAGCCAAAAACTCAACAGCTCTTTCAGCTTCAGATTCCATTCCTAATGAATGAGGACAAAGATGAAATGGTGCCTTTGAAAATATACATTCCTCACAAAGTCACACTAGTCTGTCCCAATTTAGCCTAACCTGTCTCGGCACCCCCTAATGAAACCTGCACACACTTACACACACACACACACACACACACACACACACACACACACACACACACACACACACACACACACACACACACACACACAACACACACACACACACACAACACACACACACACACACACACACACACACACACACACACACACACACACACACACACACACACAAGGACATTGACATACATGAGTGCACAGGAATACATGCACACACAAACACACCGCGTGTATTGAAACACAATGCTACACATTCATGTGCACGCACACGCACACACACAGGCACAGGCTCTTGTCATTACCCGCTCCGTCAAAGTAGATCATTACAGGCATTAATTGAGAGCGCAATCATGCTCTGAGTCCACGGTTCAAAGGAGCTGATAATGAGCTGTGATAGGTCCAGCTGATGAAAGGACCCAGGCAGGCTACCAGTATAGACACAGTGTGTGTGTGTGGAGGGGGTGGGTGGGGGGCAGGGGGGGCAGGGGGGGGGGGTGGGGGGTATGTGCGAATTATCCATGTTTGTATAATGAATTTTCACATTCAAACCTAGCCTGAAGGGGAGAGGCAAATATCGAAAGCACTAATGGAAATGAAAAAGCAAACACAAAAAAAAAACCTATTTACTTTGAATGACACATTCGATCTCTGTGTCTCCTCCCCCGGCCTCTAGGACTCAAACACAATGATGGAGGATGATGGGGACATTTCTTTCAGCCTCAGTCGGGACACAAAGAACCCACCTACTTTAGAAATGACATGGGTTTCCAGGGCAGGTGTTGGAACATCCTTATCGAA
>NC_140171.1:60179913-60391937 GCF_963971535.1 Notolepis coatsorum | reverse complement strand
AAGTAAGAACAAATTCTTACTTTATTTATTGTCAAAGGTATGCATACTGTTGTGTTAATTCCACGACAAGAGATATGTAATGTTAATGACCTAAAATGATTAATTATTCATAATTTTGTTGGGGGGGAAACACTGCATATATCGGTATCGGTTGATATCGGAAATTAAGAGTTGGAAAATATCGGTATATCGGATATCGGTAAAAAATCCAATATCGAACATCCCTAATAATTACGGATTGTGGGGTCATATAATATCAATACATACATAGACACTGTGTGCGTATGAGTGAATTTCCTTTTCCAGTCAGGTCTCAAATATGAGTGCAGACATTACTCATCCTCGTTACCTCTGCCAACATTGTGGCAATTAAAAGTATATTGACAGCTATTATGTAAGTTAAAAAAAGAAACACACACAAGTTATTAATTGACAGCACCAGAGCCCTGACCCAAATCTGCAGAGTTTATATATTGCATTCCCCTTTTAATTGGAGGATCTAGCAAGATACAGAGTCAGAAGTGTGTCCTTCAGGTACTAGTAAGATTTTGACATTGATATATCCTTGTAAATTCAATGTCCATACCTTGACAGGATCAGTGGAGAAACATGTAGACTCTGATGAAAGTCCATCGATATCCTCTGTTTGTATTGATATTGTGTGTGTCCAGGTTGGATCCACAGGAATTCTGCTGAAAGAATTACAGCGTAAAGGAAGCCTTTCCAATCAAAACTTAGCTTCTCCTCTCATTATCCAAACAATTCCCATACTGTGGGATGGGAGCTAACGACAAAACAGGAAGCGATGACATTCATGGGAACACTGGCAATTTTACCACTGGGGCACCAGGGGCACGTGCCCCCCCTGAAATATCAGGTGCCCCTGAGGTGCCACCCCAGTTGAAATTTTATTTAATTGATTTATTTATTTTTTTATCATTTTTATTATAGTAAAAGTCAGATGTTTTCCTTTATCAATAGGCTATTTAGCCTATTATTAAACGAAATTAAACAAAAAAAAGTCTTAAAAGTGTATATTTGATTGCTGATTGGTGTGTGTTTGAATTTGTTATTACGTAATTGGTCACGTTGAGTTGATGGCTGATGGGTAGTCAGAGCGTGACTGCGTGAGTGAGCACGAAAAGTACAATTTATAGAGTCTGTCACCGTCAGGGACGGTAAAATAAAACACAAGGAGATGGACATACGACAATGGTGGGGCAAGGTGCACCTTCTTCACTGCCTCCTCCAATGCCTCCTCCTGGTCCTCCAACATCTAACGTTGGAGAAACCACCACCTCTGAAGAGCTTTCGGTAAGGTGCCATGAAGTCTGCCAAGAAGCGCCCGGTGCAGGTGCATCTGTTAATGCAGCAGAAGCTAACGTGGCAGGTTAGCCATCATGATCCACACCGTTAAATTATCTTGGGACTGAGCAACCCAAACAAATAGTTTTACAACCATACCCTGCCAGCATTTTAGCGGGGGCAATGCCCAGTGTACTACTGACTGCGTTCAAGCATGGATTAACTTTCGGCGCCTCCACCGCAATGTGCGAGAACTCGTTCTCACCGCTTGTGTTTTTTCGGACCACAGACGGACAGTGCTCCACAAACGAAAGGCCCAATTGGTTCAGCTGGCGTTTGAGAAAGATGTACAACTGAGTGGAACGACACCATCCCGAGGAGGTTCAGTGCCACTCGCGCGCGTCCAACTCTTCTAATGGTAAGTCATAATGTTTCATTTAGGCCATGGCAGCCTTGGCCCTTATTATTATTAAGAATATTTTGACTTGTTAAGCCCAGCCTCGGGCTATTATTTAACAATATTTATTGATGGCAATGGTGATAGTTGTACTGTTCCTACTTAAATATGCGTAGGCTTGTCACTTGTGGTTTCGTTTTGCCGATGCTCTAACACGGTTGATTGAATTGATTGAAAACTTTATTAACAGATTGTAGAATGGGTACACTACAGTACGGCTCAATACACACAATTGTTAAGGGGACCCAGATAGCAAAAGGTGTTAATTCAATGTTGATTTATGGTCACAATGCTTGATTTTTGGTTAAGGTCGACGATTGATGTTGAATCACCCATTAACCGCTAAAGCAATTGACTAATATTGAAAACATATCATTGAATCAATATTGTTTTGTGGTTGCATTTTAATGATTGAAATGCCAATATCAATAAATGTTGAATCAATGTACGCTGCTCAACGTATGCTGTCGTCATTGTCTCATCACCCAGACTGCACTGCACTTGTGCTGCCCCGCCTCCCAGAATGCACCTGTGCGGCAGCTTCCTGGCTGCTACCTCATGTCTCTCTGCATCGTTAAGACTGGTGAGTACTGCATGGCAATAATGTCGATTATGTTGTATGTTGTATGTATGCTTTCGATTGCAAACGCCAGCGGAGTAGTGCCGTGTTCGTTTTTACATGGTAGAGAATATTATATTAACCGTTATTCATGCCTGCTAGCTGAAGCTAATTTAGCTAGTAGCGTTAGCAGTTAGCTATGATGAATGTTTCTTGATTTTGGTATAGTGATCCACCTGTTGCATATACTGTTATACATTTTATGTAGGCTAACGTCAGTAACGTTTCAAAATGTGGCTTATGATGTATTCTTTAACAGGATACACTGGCACAATCAGTTAGCTTAGCATTGCTGCTACCTTGCTTGCTAAAAAGTCATGGTAAACCAACATGGCAGGGTGCAGGCATACAGGCCGGGCCTGTCTCTCTCCCTCCCTCCCTAATGTGTTTGTGCTTAAAACAGTGAATGATGACCGCATGTTCTCAGAGCATTTTCAGAGCACTGTTAAACTGTTAAATGGTCATTTTAAAACTAATATAAGAAATTAATGTATATAGTGGTATATTTATGAGGGAAAACAAATATTTGCAACAACTTTTAACATTTATACAGGTAGGTTATTGATAACTAATTCTGCTATGAGTGTCATATTATAATCAATCAAAGCGAGGAACATAGAACCCGGGGAACATAGGACCGGGGGAACATAGGGATGATCCCCTGGTGGGTATCCACTTGCATTCATTGTGCTACAGTAAGCTAGGCTAGCTGGTTTGTATCAACTTGCATTCATTGTGCTACAGTAAGCTAGGCTAGCTGGCCTGTTCTGTTTCCATTCATTGTGCTAAGCTAGGCTAGCTGGTTTGTATCCACTTGCATTCATTGTGCTACAGTAAGCTAGGCTAGCTGGTCTGTATCTGCTTCCATTCATTGTGCTAAGCTAGGCTAGCTGGTTTGTATCCACTTGCATTCATTGTGCTACAGTAAGCTAGGCTAGCTGGTCTGTATCTGCTTCCATTCATTGTGCTAAGCTAGGCTAGCTGGCCTGTTCTGTTTCCATTCATTGTGCTAAGCTAGGCTAGCTGGTCTGTACCTGCTTCCATTCATTGTGCTAAGCTAGGCTAGCTTGCCTGTTCTGTTTCCATTCATTGCGCTAAGCTAGGCTAGCTGGTCTGTACCTGCTTCTATTCATTGTGCTAAGCTAGGCTAGCTTGCCTGTTCTGTTTCCATTCATTGCGCTAAGCTAGGCTAGCTTTCAGCAGGATATCTTTCTACTGAATGCACAGAGAGGAAACTGGTATCTATCTTCTTGTCTGACTCTGGAGAAGACGATAAGATAATTTCCCATAATGTTGGCGCATTCTACTTTAAACACTCACTTTTAACATTCACTTTAGACACTTTAAAAAATGTTTAACAGTCCATCATATAATATCTATGTATTACTAAACTATACTATATTTTGTATCCAGGTGACAGCCACTGGCCCACTATCGCCCCAGACCATTGCAATGGTTCCAGACAGTCTCCCATCGACATTGTGTCGGCTAATGCCATCGAGGACTCTGCCCTCACTGCCTTCTCCTTCGTCAACTACGGCAACACCTCTGCCCTGTACGAGAGCGAGACCACCGGCAAGACAGGTGAGCAATGATAGGGACCCTGTATTGAGAAAGGATAGGGACCCTGTATTGGGAAAGGATAGGGACCCTGTATTGAGAAAGGATAGGGACCCTGTATTGAGAAAGGATAGGGACCCTGTATTGGGAAAGGATAGGGACCCTGTATTGAGAAAGGATAGGGAACATGTATTGGTAAAGGATATGGACCCTGTATTGAGAAAGGATAGGGACCCTGTATTGGGAAAGGATAGGGACCCTGTATTGAGAAAGGATAGGGAACATGTATTGGGAAAGGATAGGGACCCTGTATTGAGAAAGGATAGGGACCCTGTATTGGGAAAGGATAGGGACCCTGTATTGAGAAAGGATAGGGAACATGTATTGGGAAAGGATAGGGACCCTGTATTGAGAAAGGATAGGGACCCTGTATTGGGAAAGGATAGGGACCCTGTATTGAGAAAGGATAGGGACCTGTATTGATAAACTATAGGGAACATGTATTGATAAACGATAGTATTCAGTCACATAAAGAGGAACAAAAATAAACAGGATGATTAGTAGTCATTTAGAACAACGCCACCAGACTGTTTGTAAAGAGTTTCTAGTTTGAGGAGAAACAGGATTCCTTTCACTCGAGTCTCCAGTCAGTCTGGGTGTAGTTTGTGTTCAGTGCATCACCTCCATCCCAACAAGAAGACCCCCTGGAGACCCCTGTCCTAGAGGACCTCTCTCCCAGTCCAGACCCCTGTCCAGGACCTCTCTCCCAGTCCAGACCCCTGACCTAGAGGACCTCTCTCCCAGTCCAGACCCCTGACCTAGAGGACCTCTCTCCCAGTCCAGACCCCTGACCTAGACTAGAGGACCTCTCTCCCAGTCCAGACCCCTGACCTAGAGGACCTCTCTCCCAGTCCAGACCCCTGACCTAGAGGACCTCTCTCCCAGTCCAGACCCCTGACCTAGAGGACCTCTCTCCCAGTCCAGACCCCTGACCTAGAGGCCCTCTCTCCCAGTCCAGACCCCTGACCTAGACTAGAGGACCTCTCTCCCAGTCCAGACCCCTGACCTAGGGGTGGTTAAGGACGGGGACATGTAGGCCTAATGTATGGAGATGTTTTTCATCCACATGCTCTTGTACAACCCCATCATGTCTGACTCTGTGTGCATGTTATGCTTGTTCAGTTTATTATTCAACGTTTTGTGCCCTGGCTTTCTGGAATAACTTCTTTTTTTGTATGCAAGAATGTGCTTTAAAACTCAATGCATTATTCTGTGTTTTGGATTATTAAAGCTGCAGTAGGCAACTTCGGAGAAGTTTAGCAAATAGCAGTTATAAATAGAGGACAGTTTAGCAGTTATGAATAGAGGACAGTTTAGCAGTTATGAATAGAGGGCAGTTATGAATAGAGGGACAGTTTAGTTAGACGAATTGTGCACCATGACAATTCGACGAAAGGTCATAAGCCAGGATTTGAACCCGTAGCGTCGCGGTACGTAGCTGAACCCACCCTGTTTGTTTGTCTTCCAGTCAAAGTGACTCTGAGGAGTGGCGTGCAGGTGTCCGGGGGGGGTCTGTCCGAGGCCTACGACAGCCTACAGTTCCACCTGCACTGGGGCAACGGCTCTGAGGTGAAGGGGTCCGAGCACACGGTGAACGGCAAGCGCTACGCCATGGAGGTACGGGTTCGACTAGGGATCAGACTGGGGGCTAGATCCACAAAGAATGTATTGCACGGTGCTAATTGCACCCTTACTTACAATTCATTATGAATTCAAAATGGGGGACCCTGATGTAAACAAGACGAAAGTCTTTCTCTGGTCTGCATCCCCTTAACAATTGTGTGTATTGAGCCGTACTGTATTGTACCCATTCTGCAATCTGTTAATAAAATGTTCAATCAATCAATCACCTGCACTGTGATTTATTGAATGACATTTGTACTGTACTTTACTGTACATATAAAACCATTGAAACAATAGAAAAAAGATGCAGGTGCGTTGAAAAAGGAGTCCAAAGAAGTGGGCGCAGGCGAGCGTTTTGAGCCCCAGATGTTCATTAACCCCCGCATGGCTTCCCCTCAGATGCACATCGTGAACCTCAAGTCGTCCTACGGCGGGAACACGTCGCTGGGCGTCGCCGACCCCGCCGGGCTGGCTGCCTTCGGCTTCTTCAACGAGGTGAGGATGTGTGTGTGTGTGTTTGGGTGTTCGAACGTTCGGACCTTCGTTCATTACGTTGGCATTCAAATTCTAAATCAACATTAGAAAATTTTCATTTTTAATTAAAAAAATAAATCTATTATTTTTAATTGTTTATGTCTATTCATTCTGTTTAAACCAATGGGGTTTTTCTTCACAGTTGCAGATAGAGATTAGGCTACACTAATATTATAGTATTAAAAACTGATGAATTATATTCATTAAAGAAAGTTGATTTAATAAAAGAAAAAGACTCACTTTATTCAAATTGAGGATTTAGTTTGAGGATATTTATATATATAAAAAAAGAAATACATTTTTTTTAACGATTTTTTTTTAATTAAAAACGTAGGATCAAATGTCCGTTTGAAAAACCCTGACGAAGTTCGAATCCCAAAAACAGGCTTCGGGGACAGCTTTAGTGTGTGTGTGTGTGTGTGCATAGACGCCTGCGCAATAGAGCAGACGATGCACGTGCTCCAGGACTATTGAACTTGGGGGAGCAAGGATATGATCTTGCTCCACCACTTTTTGATCATATGAAAAATATGATATACCCCCCCCCCCCAATATATAAATCTAAGCATAACTACGTAATTTCAATCAAATTAATAATACGCAATGACACTTAATAACACGTTTTTAAGTTTCCAAAGATTGCGACCCCCCCCCCTGCTCCCCCATATGGTTTGATCCAGTGCCTCTCCCACCCCCAGCAGAGCAGACGGCGCACGGCGCTGGCTGCAGGTAGGCTGAGTGTAAATAAAGGCCACAGAAGTGTGTCATTTGGTGGCAGGCAGAATTTTCCAGTAAGTTGTTTATGATTGTTAAGATTATTTATGTTAGACATGTCTTCTATTGAGTGGTAGAAGTTCTACCACGCAATACAATAAAAGTGTTTCACGTCCCGAAATGCCATCTGGTCATACCAAACAATAATAATAATAATAATAATAATAACAAAGTTTCCCTCTGGTTGGCGTTAGCTTTAGTGCTAGCCGCTAGGTAACGTTGTCATATATCTAGATATGTGGTGTCGTCAGCTGGATAACGTTGACTTCGTTTGCAAATTTTAACGTTCGAAGCAGGGCCGGATTAACGACGGCCGCGGCCCGTGGGCCTTTAGTGATGAGGGCCCCCCAATTTTTTTTTTTTTTTTTTTTTTTTTTTTTTTTATAATAATAATAATGCAATAAGGGGACCCTGATGTAAACAAAACAAAAGTCTTTCTCTGGTCTGCATCCCCTTAACAATTGTGTGTATTGAGCCGTACTATATTGTACCCATTCTGCAATATGTTAATAACATTTTTAATCAATCAATAACAGATTGCAGAATGGGTACAGTACAGTACAGCTCAATACACACAATTGTTAAGGGGATGCAGACCAGAGAAAGACTTTTGTCTTGTTTACATCAGGGTTCCCCATTTTCAATTCATAATGAATTGTAAGTAAGGGTGCAATAGAAATGTTTCATAATGATGTTCAGTGTATTCATAAGTGTATTGCTCTCCTTAATGTAGAATGATATAGTGACTGTGCAGACTCAGGGAGGAGGCAGAGAAGGAGAGAAAGAGACCCAAGAGTTACAGGTAATGGAAATATCAGACAGCTTAAAGTGTAGGATAACATAACAAATTAAGACACAAAATAGGCTATATTTACAGCAGACCCTGTTATTGTTCCTTGTTGGTATTTTTTCTCTCTTTCTTATTAAAAACTTGGCCTATTTGAAAGGAGATTGATTTAATAAAAATAAAAGAGCGAAAAATCTATATACAGTATATATACAGTATATATATATATATATATATATATTAATATATTATTATTATTATAGTAATTGGCTATCATACTGCAATATAAACTGAGTTTTATAGTGAAAAGAGCAGCTTTATTGGTCAAGATTGAAGGCTCTATATTGCAGGAAATTGCATGTACAGGTTCATTAAATGAAAAAAAATTCTGCCGTGGAGGGGGTCGTGCCGGACCCCCTCCAAACCACCCCTTGCCTGTCAAAAAAAATAAATAAAAATAAAAGAATTATAATAATAAAAAAAAAATATATATATATGCACCCCCACTTTCAACTATAACTAGGCGGCCATGTGTGTGTGTGTGTGTGTGTGTGTGTGTGTGTGTGAGAGAACAGGGTACAATAGACTCGAGCGCTAAACCATGACTGCGTTTTGACAGGAAATGTCTGGAAATGCGACTAACTCACCTGCCAGTTGGAACGCCTTGACCTCCCACCTGAGCAACGTCATGCTGAAAGGTAAGAGGATGTTTCGATATGTGTTGCCTTGTCCAACGAGAGTTAAATCATCTCCTATCAGGCTGTCTGGCTGCAGGTTCAACAAGTTAAATCATCTCCTATCAATCTGGCTGCAGGTTCAACAAGTTAAATCATCTCCTATCAGTCTGCCTGTAGGTTCATATAAAACCATTGAAACAATAGAAAAAATATGCAGGTGCGTTGAAAAAGGAGTCCAAAGAAGTGGGCGCAGGCGAGCGTTTTGAGCCCCAGATGTTCATTAACCCCCGCATGGCTTTCCCTCAGATGCACATCGTGAACCTCAAGTCGTCCTACGGCGGGAACACGTCGCTGGGCGTCGCCGACCCCGCCGGGCTGGCTGCCTTCGGCTTCTTCAACGAGGTGAGGATGTGTGTGTGTGTTTGGGCGTTCGAACGTTCGGACCTTCGTTCATTACGTTGGCATTCAAATTCTAAATCAACATTAGAAAATTTTCATTTTTAATTAAAAAAATAAATCTATTATTTTTAATTGTTTATGTCTATTCATTCTGTTTAAACCAATGGGGTTTTTCTTCACAGTTGCAGATAGAGATTAGGCTACACTAATATTATAGTATTAAAAACTGATGAATTATATTCATTAAAGAAAGTTGATTTAATAAAAGAAAAAGACTCGTTGTTACTTGTTACTGTAGACCTACAGAGTGAGTAATTGAGTGATTAAAAAAAATCGCACTTGTGTGAAGTGAGGGGTGCTCTTATCATCGTACATCATCTCACCTCTCTTCCTCACTTTTTTATTTTTGTGTCTATCAGCTGCTGCTCGACAGTTTGACCCCAAGCTGACCGACCAGGACTACAGCGAAACTGTCAAGAAGTGGCAAAAAAATTGCTTTTCATTTATCTGTTTATTTAACTGTATTAAACAATATAAAACGAATTGGCCATAATTGACTGAGCAAACTAATGCTTACTGCTGTAACCTACTAATAACACTTAAGTAAATCTGAAGATTATTATATAGCAGATGCCTTGGAGGATAAGTCGTGGACAACTGTAGATCATCTAAGCTCCACTTTTTTTTGGACATTTCAGTCAGTAGTGAGCTCATACTTTGAGCTCATAAATTTATAGTTAAAATGATTGCAATCTTGTCTTCGTTGTGCATGAATGCGTGTGCTCACCACACACAATATGTGTGTCACTATTCTGGCAGTGGCTATATTGTTAATGAAAGCCTGTTATAAGGTCTGTTATTTGTTTTTTGTAAAAAGTTTTAGTCACTGGAAGTTCTGATACCCTAGAATTTTTTTTTTTTCATATTAAAGCCATGTTGTCATTTTTGTTCACACATTTTTGGAAATATGGTCATATAAGAATTGTATTATTATTTATTTAACAATAGTGTGTTTAACAGCAGGAAAAAAACATGTAATGTTATGATGTATACATATCAGCAGCAATATTTTAATGTAAAATGTACATTAATCAGTATTGATTCCTTAACTTTACAAGTTACAAGTAGATGTACAAGTTACAAATGTACAAGTAGAGTACCATTTAGATTATGGTTGAATAAACATTGATGTCTAACATTGATTCAATATAAAATCAACTAAAATGTGCATGTAGATTACCATTTAGATTATGGTTGAATAAACATTGATGTCTAACATTGATTCAATATAAAATCAACTAAAATGTGCATGTAGATTACCATTTAGATGATGGTTGAATCAACATTGATATAGTATCAGCTATGGTTGACACCTAACGTTGATTCAACGTTAGGGTCATAGACAACGATCTATATAATTTAGATTTCAGGCTTCAACATAGATTCAATATTTCTGCTGAACCCTATTTCAACGTTGATTCACAAATTTTTTGCTATCTGGGGATGCAGACCAGAGAAAGACTTTCATCTTGATTACATCAGGGTCCCCCATTTTCAATTCATAGTGACATTTATGACATACACAACCTACAGATATACAGATATATATCATGACATTTATGACATACAGGTATACAGTGTTACATTTGTGACATACAAGATATGCAAATATACAGTACTGTTAAAAAGCGTATTCCACACGGTCCAAGACATAGAGAAGAGGGCGAGAGAGAGAGAGAGAGAGAGAGAGAGAGAGAGAGAGAGAGAGTGAGAGAGAGTGAGAGAGTGAGAGAGAGAGAGAGAGAGAGAGAGAGAGAGAGAGAGAGAGAGAGAGAGAGAGAGAGACTGTCTTATCTCTTATGCGCACTCATGTTTTGAAATGTGTGTGTTGGTTTGCGGGAAATTCGTTTTCTGAGGCCTATTATTTATTTTTTTACTGTTTGAGTTCTTGAATGGGAATGTATGCACCGCCCGCTGTTACCATATGCACCCCGTTAGATTGGTTCTGCGGCCGACTGGTCTGACAGCAGTGGAGGCAATACAATAATTATGTATGAACCAATGTTCATGTCCATGCAAATACTTGAATCCCTTTTCATGTCATGGGGCAACTTGATAATTGAGTGAGTGTAACCAGTTGTATAAATGTAAATAAGCACAGCACTGGTGGCAGTACAATATTTGAAACGATGCATGTGCCTTTCACTCACATGCAAATACTTGAATTGATATGAATGAATAATTTCATGCCATGGCCCATGGGGCAACTTGATATAGTGATACAATTAATTGAGTTTATTATTAATTTAATTTATTGAGTGATAAAACACTTTAAAATACTTGTACAGCACTACAATGGCTAACATGTTTTAGGTTGGTTAGACAGCCCTTGGGTGAACAATTATTGTTGTAATTAGGAATGTATTGTGTAATGTCCGGCAATATAATTACATTTTTATATTCTGTTTTTATTTTATTTATTCTATTTTATCTCTATTGTCTTGTCATTATTGTAATAAGTTAATGTCCTGTGATGACTTATGTATTATTATTATTATTATTATTATTATTATTATTATTATTATTATTATTATTATTATTATTATTATTATTTTATTGTTATTATTGTTATTATTATTATTATTATTATTATTACTTCTTCCAAAAAGTAACTAAATTACTTACTCAGTTGTCAGGATGGAGGTAGGTGAGTTCCAATTGTTGTAGGCAATCACAGAGACGGAGAAGGTATACTCTTGAACAGGTTCAACTTTAATAGTAAAGAACACAAAGAGTAATACTAGGATACTATGCCAAGGCAAGGGAACGAGAGAATTAGATAATGGAGCTTAGTGGTGGTCCAGAACAGGAACCGCCCGTGTTATCTCCGAACGCCTATAGTGAAGACCTGACAAATGACAAGCAGAGGAAAGGAATGTTATATAGCCACCAAATACCAACATTCCACACACACCCCTGTGACAGCCAATCAGAGCCAACCCCTAATTGACAGCACTAAATGACAGGGAAAACAAGTGACAGTAAACAAGTGACAGATGACAGAGAAGGTGGGAGGTTCTGTATCATAGTGGATCCGCTCGGCGTCACTCATGCACTATCCCCGCATGTGCACGCGCACTGAATAAAGACCACAATGTACCTTTATATCCCAATATTTGTCTGACCACACCCCTATCAGCTTACCTACATAAGCAGGTGTGTGGTCACCTGCTCTCCTCCTTCTCGCTTTCACCACAAGCCTTCGGAGATCCCCACTTGACGTGTTGCTAGTAGGAGGAAGTTGGAAAACAAGAGATACGTTGACATCATATCTTTATTTTCTCTCTCACTATTTTCGAGAAAATACGGCGATATTGTCTTCGTACTGGAGTGTCTGGAAGATGATGATCATTCTACACCTCCATCGGGTTTCGTATTGGGAGTTTATGCCGCTACATGCCTCTCAACTGCAGTCCTCCTTGCTGGGGCTGGTTGCGGTAAAGCCTTGCAACGACACAGCTGGACTGTAGGACACGCCGCTGTTGTGAGAAGCGGTGGGTTCCAGGTTGTTGAGTGATGTTTTGCTTGCGAGCTCCACTTGTCTGTTAGTGCTATGGGGACTAGCTGACAATGTTTACGAACACCGGCCCCAGATTAGGGTCTTTTGTTCAGCCTCTTAGGCAACAGCGGAAGACCTTGGTCTGAAGCCCATTATAGTTAACTAGTGGGCCACGACCAGTAACACTGGTGATCCCTGTGTTTTCTGGACGAGTGGATGTTTCTCTGTCACCGTGTAGGCCCCGTCTTTCATATACAAATGAGAGTATTCCCTCACGAGGAAATATGGGCATGGATGTTCGTTATCGGAAAATCTGTGTTCAAGTCAGCTACGGCCCAGATGGGACTTGTGCTGGCTCCGTCGGATGTTGGTAAAATCACCGTTGTAAAACTGTGTTAACATTTAGTTTCTCTTCTCTCTTAAACAGTGAGGAGGGTTTCAGAACGGTGGCCTGTCTGAGTGATTGTTATATCATTGTGTACAAGTTCAGGTGATAGCTGCTTAGCTTACGTGCTAGTGGTGGCCTACTGTTAGCCAGTCAGCTGGTAGCTGCGGCGCTAGCCTGTTGTGATCACTAGGCTAGGAAACGTTAGCTTGCGTGCTAGTTGTGGCCTACCTAGGCTAGGCTAGGAAACATTAGCTTGCTGCTATCGGCCGAGGGCGGCCGTTAGCTTAATGCTACACTATTGAACGTGCTGTGACTATAACATGTTTTAAACACTCTTGACTACGACGTCATCTTTGACAGAGGATGTTCGTCGAACCTGCCCTGAGCCAGGATGGCGAGGACTGCGTCAACAAGGGGGACCGTAGCGGCGGGATGGAGCGGCGACGCTGCCCAGGTCGACAACACAGGACGGCTGTGTTTACTACGGTGCCTTGTTAGAGACTGCAGTTTCGCTTGATCTGCGCTCAAGGTAGGCAAGGTCCTGACCAGACCTTGAACACTTCTTCTTGCTTTCCCTTCTAAATGGGTTGTAAATAACGATGTTTTCCAAAACGAGTGTTGCTGCACTACATTTAGGATACGACGCGAGTTATGTGTGAATTGTCTTGTTACTGGTAGTAGCTTCTCCATGCAAATCGGGTTGTTTGTTACAGATGTGAAAATGATCTGGTTTGTTGTGTTGAGAAACATTGTGTGTTCATGTACCGTGTACTCACAACTAAGGGGGTTAAACTAACCTATAAAGCTATTGTGGTATAATATATTGATTCCCCAACTCTCTCATGTAAAGATATTCCCCGCCCCTGTGTCCCCTTACCTGTGTGCCCCTCCCCCACCCAATTGACCTATCAAATGGGACCACATCCCCCCCCTTTTAACTATATAATGCTCCTCCCAACAACCCCCCAGGGTCTTTTACCTGGGTCATTTCAGCTGATCACCTGGGGCGAAGCCCTCAGCCATTCTCTCTATGTACTATACTGTTTGGTTAATAAACCTTGTTATTATCCAAACCTCGGTTGACTGAGAACATTCTTCTTCAGGATATCCACGAAAATCCCACAATTGGCGTCTACGAACTTGTGACGGACTCTTTGCGTCCTACCGGCGTGCTGTATTGTTTCATCTATACAGAGAAAAGTGAGTATAATAGATGGTCGACCAAAAAAATGTATGGCAAGGAATTAAAACCTTCCCGCTTTTCTCTGTGCCAGGTGAATGTTACAGAATGTTGTCAAATATTGAGATCATGGCTGAGTAAGAATAATGTGCATTAATATATCTGATCTGTATTGAGATTCGTTACCGGGGAACGCGTGTACCCGGGTCTTTATCAGGAGGTTCTGATAGGATTTGCTAGGTTGAAGTGCTATTCCTGGTCGAGTTGGTGCCGACCAAAAGCTAAAGCACACAGTAAAGGTTGTTGGATTGCTAACCCAAGTCTAGCTGATGGAGACTGAAATATAGGCAACAAAAGAAGATACGTGGGCTTATTAGATATGATATCATTGGAAAACGCTACTCTCTTAGAAACTGTTCTGTGATTCTTCTGCAAAGAGGCGGGAAGTAGGACCGAGAAGCTGATGGAATCATAATTAGATTTACCAGAGTAGCGTCATAATAATCATAGTTTCAACCTCAAACTAAGCTCACAATCTCTTCCATTCCTGAAAACGATGTATTCGGATTAAATTAACCAATTGATCATACAGATAGCGGGAAGGTGACTTGCGATGTCCCGGTAGTACGTGAATGTACATTAAACGGGACATTAGTCGCGGGTTGAAGAGACCGAGAGTGTGATTAAACGGTATATTCAAATCTAATATATCGCTGTTAAATTTCGAAGTCAGGTTCGGTCGTTATGCTTTAATAACGGTGTATAGTGTATATCGAGGGTATAAATGCCTTATCGCAGCAGGGTGCTGGGTGATTAAACGAACAGCGATCCAATACAATCAGGTATACAAACACCTTAACTTATATGTATTATTGTTTGTTTGTCTGTTTACGTTTCGTTTGTATGTGCACATTATTAGAACCCGCCGCTGTGCTTTATTGAGTTAACCGGCTGAAAGCGCGCCGAGCATTGGGCGACCAGTTAACGTTATACAGAGGGAATTATAGTTTTATCGTTTCTGTTTGTTTACGTTTCACATATGCACAAGCGCGTTCATTCGGTTACAAAACGCTGGTTTAGGTGTACTGCATGGATTGCAAAGCGTTATTTCCGAGGCGAATGGGAACGCGTGAACGTCGCTTGAAGCGATAACGTCATACTATGTGCGCCATGAACTTATGATATTGATATGAAACTATCCATGGACGAATGTAAAGTTTAATATGCCCGAGGCCGAGGGTATATGAAATCCACGTGTAGTATATGTTTTATTTGTATGTGTATGTACGCGCTGCTATTAGAAAGTATTGAGTTACTGTAGCGAGATGCAAAAGAGTGTTTCCAAAGTTGCATTGTACCAGACCACGGGAGAAACGAGCCGAGCATTGCATTGATGACACGTAGCGTGATACACTACAGCCTCAAGGACCACTATTCGATTAAAGATACACATAAACACAAAAGGGGGTAAGTTAATATGGTTATTCAATAACTGAACTGAAATGTGAAGATCCAACGTGAACACAACAGCTTTTTCCGGTGAGTATGAAACAAACCTTGATGATGCATGACACATATGATATCAGTTACTGGGAATTACAACTATCCAACAAATCATTTCTATTTTAAAACAATGTATGTTTTAACTCCCACATTTTTATACGGGGTACCATAGAGAAGCATGCATCAAATATAACGTATTCTGCAACAGTAGATTAGACGTTATAACCTTAGATTACAAGGAGTAAAAAAAAAAATTACATTCTAATCAATTGGATAGATTTGATCTAAAAGCTAAAGAAATGATAACAACCTTTCTTTAGAGATAATGAATAAATGCAGATAATGTTTAAATGAGGCCAAAATCATGCCTCCTCTTTTCCACAGTAACATTGATGAGATATGTATATTGTGTGAGATGATAAAAAAAGAGAAGGACTAGCTAATGTTTGTGGAGCACACAGGCAGTCAAAGAGACTTCACCCAGACGAAAAGAAAAGAGTGGGAAATTAACATGTTTTTGTGTTTACAGGAAGCAAGCAGACAATCAAGAGGCAGACTGAGTTAACTCTAAATTGAATTTACAGAGCAGTGTTTAAACAGTATAGTAGGAAGTATCGCTTTAGATGCAGATTTTCTCTTTGTTACCACAGAGACTCATCTGACAATGGATAACAACAGAGAACCACAAAATGCACTGAATTAAATGTTTTAAGACCAGCTTGCCATAGCGAACACCATGATTCACTGGTACCTGATGAATGCAGTCAGGAAATTACTCTATTTTCCCACTAACTAATAACATGCATGACTCTTCCTTTTAACAAACGAATACATTTCTATGACTGCAAATATCAAGAACACCAGTGAAACATCAATATTGGTCATTTAGCTGACACTTTTATCCAAAGCGACGCACAGGTTCTGTGCGACAGGACATCAGGCAGGGCACAACTCTATCAGCTGAGTAACAACGTCCATCAAAGTGTCGAGTGCTACAGTGTAGGTTAGTTTTATTAGGATAAATGCATGACAGTAAGGTTAGTTAGAGGTCGATTTTTTATTCTTGGTGTATTAGAGGTTAAATTAATTAATACTACTTAGATAGACGAGACAATGAATGAGTATATTCCATGCAAAATACCTGGCTGCCTAGAGGTTTTTGTTGTGTGTTTTTCTCTATGCTTACAGAGCGGCGAGAAAATTGCAAAGAGAACCAGAGAGGTCACGACCCAAACACCGTTAAGGACAGGTTAGTACGAAGATGCATCGACTCAATGGTAAGTAAAATAAAGAACATGCATAATGGTATTACACAATAAAAAAAAAACTATGAATTGAATTAACCCTAAATGATTTTCCTCTTTAGCAGAAAGGCGTTGAATCATTTATGTGAGGAGTTTTCTAAGGCAGGTTTATATCATCCTCAGATCATACTGGTGAGAGAGGACACGACGAGTGAGAAGGAGTGACTCATGATTGACCTGAACCACGAACAACACCGCCAAGGAGCTGCAGACACAACCAGGGCGACGACACAACCTGAGAGAGCCGCCATCCAACCCAGCCCACCCAGGGACGCCATCCCCAAGGAAGTGGAGCAGAGGACCACGAAGGAGACTGACCAAGGAGACACTGACGAAGAGGAGATCAACCTTTGACGGTCTGAGAGAAGACACCTACGAGTTCATAGTCATCACCATCAACGAGATTGCGCCTGCTGCGCCACCCCGGCACTGCAGACCACGGCAGACCAAACCCATCACCTACAGAAAGGAGATGGAGCCCCCGACCATCAAGGTGGACTTCCATGACAAGATTGCCATCCGTGTGAGAGAGAGCATCCTACAGACAGGCCGCTACACCAGCAAACCCTCGCCCCTCTGGTACCACGATGACGGGGAGCGGGGAGGACCAACCACCACACAGCACGTTCAAGACCACACTACAACCATGTCTCTAGGCCTGATAAAGGCCAAGCATGAGCACAGTGGCAGACATGTGATGGCGGAAAACAACATAGGCTCCAGGAAAAGAGTCTGCAAGGCCACTATAGTTGACCGCCACACTGCTACCGGTGACCCTGTGACCCTTAACAAGGTACACAGGGAGTGGACGGCGACCTCCTACAGGCCCCCTCTGAATGATGGAGGAGTGAATGTTCCCGACTGCACCGTCAAGAAGAGAGACATCATCAGAGACCTGTGGACCAAGAGGCATCTGAACACACATTGTCCACATTATTATGTATTTATTTAATTTTTACTGTGTTACTGTTTGGCCCTGCCACACGACAGACAGAGAACAGATGGTCAACAGCGACACAGCAACTGTCAGATTCACAAACAAGAACTGTTTCACAAAGTTCATATGTATCTGGAAAATTATTAACTAAGAATATGATGAAATACAATCAGTAAGATTGCATTAACCAATTTTATAATGGCAATGAGGAATGATCACAGAGTCACATTGCAAAAAATGTATTGTTAAACAGGGCAGAACCAGTGGTTTATTCCAAGACACCAAGTTTGTTTTGACCATTGATAGTATACACCACAGCAACATACTAGAACAATGCATAATGATCATCATAATCACCTTTTATATCAGTTTTTTATACAAACCACTAGATTAACGGTTTTTAAATGTTTTTATACATTAGCCACTAAGTTAATGCCTATTTGTAAATCCTATTCCTGATAATTATGCACACGATTTGTGGTTTCATCCTGTGCACTCTGACCACACAGAGACAGTGTTCACATGTATTTAATTGGGTTATTACTATGTCTGTATGTACAACCATAGATATTATCATGAAGACACATAGTTACCACTTAAATGTCTGAGTCACGACATGAGCGACTGGAGGTAGGCCAAGATATGTGCACAGCTATAGCTTCTAATGAGTATGTTAATTGGTGTTTGATATCAGAGTTGAGGACCAATCATCGATATAGGTATTTGAGCGGTTAAATCAGACCATTATTAATAAAAGAAAAGGGTGATATCTATTCCCACATCTCTGATATCAAAATAACACAGACCGCAGTCCAGTCAATCATGTCATGAATCACGTATGTAAATATTTCTATTTTAAACTGTTATGCCAACCAACAGACCACATTGGCCAACATTTTCATTTATTTTAATTGTTTTCTATTTCATTCATTATCTGATAACCGATGGATTACATCGATCCCATTCTTTTACCATACCTATTCACTTTTACCTGTTCCAAACAATCCTGGTATATTATACATTAATCTCACCCACATTATAATAGAGAAAAGTGAGTAACTGTGGTATAATATATTGATTCCCCAACTCTCTCATGTAAAGATATTCCCCTCCCCTGTGTCCCCTTACCTGTGTGCCCCTCCCCCACCCAATTGACCTATCAAATGGGACCACATCCCCCCCCTTTTAACTATATAATGCTCCTCCCAACAACCCCCCAGGGTCTTTTACCTGGGTCATTTCAGCTGATCACCTGGGGCGAAGCCCTCAGCCATTCTCTCTATGTACTATACTGTTTGGTTAATAAACCTTGTTATTATCCAAACCTCGGTTGACTGAGAACATTCTTCTTCAGGATATCCACGAATATCCCACACTATGCTTAGTGACATATGAGTAAAGAATGATTCTTTTCTCAGCCTGTAATGACAATGAACAGTGTGTTCACATATTAACAGGTTTACCTGTTTAACTGGCCGTATTAAGGGTAAAGTAGGAGGGTTGTGTTTCCCCCCGGTTCCCTGGGGACTTCTTCATCCTCCTCTCAGCCATATTGTTACACTATATTGTGTCACTGTGTGGTAGGGATACGATGTAACCCTTAGCTTGATTGCTGAGGTTGTGCTGAAACTGCTTGAGGAACTTTATTTTCCTAAAAGAAAAGATTGTTTGGTCGCTTTTCGTGTGTGCTTAGCAAGGCCTGTGGCCGATACTAATCGAGAATTATGTATTCTCTCATTATGAAAAATGGTGTTCCTCTGTGTTTTTGCCATTTTTTGTAGGTGATAATGGGTTGTGTGTGTTGTGTGACCTACAGATGAAGCTTTTAGTATTCCAGGGCGCTTTGCCGCGACGTGAGCACGGTTATATCACGTCGTGGAAATGAATTAGGAACCCAGGCTGCTGTTCTATTTTATGCCGCCAGGAGGCGCAAAGTCATTAGACGGACGCTACAACGTCCTACACAGTATACTGTATAACGAACTGTATGTTTTGTTGTCTAAAATAAATACCATACCATGTCTAAAGCAATGTTGCTGAATAAAATAATTAACCAGTTAAAACCTGTCGAATGGAGCAGTCAATGTGTATATTTTGTGTAGATAGCTAGGTGGGCTCTATTTATAATGATATATTTTGTCTAGTACCGTGGTTTAGTGGTTTATCCCCATTCCTTTCAAGCCGACGCCCGGGGTTTGATTCCCAGCCTGTCAAATATTTATATTTTTTTTTTATTATTTATAAAATGAAATTGCCCGCAACGATGTGTGCATAATACAATAGTAATAATATATAATAAGAATCCAACCAATAGAGCGACATTGTGCAATAAACAAGTAAACAAAGTAGGGCATATCGGCATTTGTACATGAGTTATTCTGAGTCAACTTATTGTCTGTTGTTGCTACGCAACTTCACTTGACTTGAAAAGACTTGATACCTCCCCCCATGCCCAACGATTAAAAATTAACGTTATTAAATGTATATATATTAATTCATTTTGCGCGAATCCACACTTCATTTCCCAGACCCACTCTGTTTTGAAACAACCAATCACGTTGCGCGATAGCACGAGCGATCCACAGTCAGTAATAATGTTACAGCTGAGTTCACGGCGAAATGTAAAATGCTACCCAGATTGTTGCGTTTCGTTATAAAAACTATGCGGTGATAAACAAAAAACGAATCGCAGTATGCAAAACCTGCGGTTCGAGGATCACAGATGAAGATGCGCAACGTCCAACTTCGTTCGACACTTGAACTAAGCTGCACAAATATCGGTAAGTGAATGAACGAATGAATGAAAACTTTATTAACAGATTGCAGAATGGGTACAATACAGTACAGCTCAATATACACAATTGTTAAGGGGATGCAGACCAGAGAAAGACTTTCGTCTTGTTTACATCAGGGTCCCCCATAGTAACTTGGCTTGCTACAGTAGAGTTAAATCAATGAGCCAGTGTGCTAACGTTATCATATACTCTCTTTTTTAGACTCTTTTTGTATCACAAACAGTACTGTATTTGTAAATCTGGTATGTCATAAATGTATAGATGTAGCAGTACTGTATCTGTATGTCATGTATGTCATGTTATGATGAATTGAAAATGGGGGACCCTGATGTAAACAAGACGAAAGTCTTTCTCTGGTCTCTTCGCTGGACTGAGACGTGACGTGATTTTAATTATAATATGCATGATGTTTTGTTTTGTACAGGCAATAATGAAGAAGTTCCCTGGAAGGAAGGATGTCTCTTTCAGGAAGGGTCCATCTGGACATCTACGGCAGGACCCCGCTGAGGAAGCAAGGGGATCAAAGATCTTCTCCTCTTCTCTTCCTCCTCTGCACCAGCCCAGCCTGCCTCCACTGCACCGCTACCTGCAGCCTCCTCTGAACAAGCCCTCATGAAGCTACAATGTGAGAGCAGAGTATTTAGCTTCATTATGATAAACAGCAACCTAATTATCTGCACCTCTACCTGCAGCACGTCTACCTGCAGCCTCCTCTGAACAAGCCCTCATGAAGCTACAATGTGAGAGCAGAGTATTTAGCTTCATTATGATAAACAGCAACCTAATTATCTGCACCTCTACCTGCAGCACGTCTACCTGCAGCCTCCTCTGAACAAGCCCCCATGAAGCTACAATGTGAGAGCAGAGTATTTAGCTTCATTATGATAATTCATTTTTTTTGATAAACAGCAACCTAATTATATACTTCAGGCTAAGTTTTGCCAATAATATTACTCAGCTCAATGAGCTTAGTACAGCTCAATACATACAATTGTTAAGGGGGTGCAGACCTGAGAAATACTTTCGTCTTGTTTACATCAGGGTCCCCCAACAATTAGCATTTCAATGGTGTGTGTGGGGGGTTGCCAATCCAATGTCACACCTACTGCAGGCTAGTCTTTCTCTGCTCTGCATGCCCTTAAACATTTTGTGTGTATTGAGCCATACTGTATTGTACCCATTCTGCAAACAGTTAAATAAAGTTTTCATTAATTCATTCTGTCCATCTGTCTCTCTCACTTGTTTAATCTTTCACTGCAACACTGGTTCTCTCGCAAAACCCCAAATGTTACAATGCCCGCTACGATTGTGCAATAAAACAATAGTTTCGTTTGAGTTTACTCAGTTTATTTGATCAGGGACAGTGCATATCAATCAACAGTTATACATTTATAAATGAATACAATTACAGAAGAAAAAACATTATTATCAAACCAGATTGGAGGAGTGTAAAGGGGATAGTAAGAGACTATGGAAAACATTGAATGAACCATTTGACATTGCAACTCATTTCAACAATTACTTTGTTTCCAAGGTAAACACAATTATAAATCAAATGTTGCCAATGAGTGGTAAGCTGTCAGACTCTGTAATTAAAAAACATATAATGTATGACAAGAAATGCAGATTTAAATTTAAATGCACAAGTCCAAATGATATTGAAAAGCTCCTCCTATCACTTAAACCAGATAAACCTTGCGGTGTTGATAATCTGAATGGAACACTGCTACAAATCTCTGCAAAATGTGTGGCTAAGCCACTATCACATATATTTAATTTATGTTTTGAATCGAGGGTCTTTCCTCAGCCTTGGAAAACGAGTGAAAAACCAGTAATAGGTAAGTTATTGGAAGGAATTGTGTTCAAGCAGTTTCAAAAGTATTTCAACGAAAACAACATTAATTCTGATTTCCAGCATGCATACAAAGTAGGATACTCTACAGGAACTGCTTTAACATCTCTTACAGATAGCTGGCTACAACTGATCGATAGGAAGTTAGTTGTGGGTACAGTGCTCTTGAATTTCAGTGCAGCTTTCGACATCATAGATCATGGCCTATTATTATTGAAATTACACACATATGGGCTTGAAGACACTGCCATGGAATGGATGAGAAGCTACTTGTCTAATAGACAACAATGTGTTGTATTTAATGGTTCCATGTCAAATATGGTAACACTCCAGTGTGTTATTCCCCAAGGAAGTTGTAAAGGAACCCCTCCTTTACTCTATATTTGTAAATAATAATAATAATCTTCATTTATATAGCAATGTATAGAGCCATAACATACTGGAATAGGATCCCATTACATATTATACGGACGGAAAACAAGGACAATCACAACAAGTTCTTTTCTTAAAGTGCGTTTGTGTATGTGCGAGTGCAGAATGTTATCGCCCTATTTCCAGATTGTCTGTAATGGCCAAAGTCTTTGAATCTCTTGTAAACAAACTGAAAAAGTTTCTAGCTGACCATAATATTCTTAACGAGTTTCAGTCAGGCTTCAGATCCATAGTACTTCAGTGACTATGCTAGTCTCAAATGACATAATTGAAGCACTAGACAAGAAAAAACTGTGCAGCATTGTTTGTTGATCCGTCTAAAGCGTTTGACTCTGTGGATCACGCATTATTGCTGATGTGATTATGCTTCTTGCGACTGCACAAATGGCCTTCTGTATTTGTATTTGATTTGTATGTTTTTTGTTTAATGCCCTTGTTTTTATGTTGAAACTTGTTGTGTGCCGTGTTGGTCAGGACTCCCTGGAAGAAGATATATTGTATCTCAATGGGACATTCCTGGATAAATAAAGGATATAAAAAAAAAAATAGAAAAGAAAATAGCTGACACTTTTATCCAAAGCGACTTACAAGTTCTGTTCGACAACTTGTAACTTCTCAGTTACAGTGGGTGACAATATTGTCACAAGGAAAGATGAAATTACCTACCTGGGTTCCATCCTAGAGGCTAATCTCTCCTGTGACAAAATGGCATCCAATGTAATAAAAAAAGTCAACCAACGAACTCGATTCTTGTACCGGATCTCCTCTCTGGTAAACAAGAATACCCTGAAGACTCTGGCAGGAGCACTCATTCAGGGGTACTACGACTATGCTTGCACCTCATGGTACCAAAGCACCTCAAAGGCGCTAAAAACAAAATTACAAACATCTCAAAACAAACTGGTCAGACTACTGCTTGACCTTACTCCTAGAACCCACCTCACCCCTGCCCACTTTGACAACCTAGGATGGCTTAGAGTAGACGACAGAGTACAGCAACTTGCAATGGGCCTGGTCTACAAGATACACTACACGACCAAGGTACCTAAATACTCTGCTCTCACATTGTAGCTTCATGAGGGCTTGTTCAGAGGAGGCTGCAGGTAGACGTGCTGCAGGTAGAGGTGCAGATAATTAGGTTGCTGTTTATCATAATGAAGCTAAATACTCTGCTCTCACATTGTAGCTTCATGAGGGCTTGTTCAGAGGAGGCTGCAGGTAGACGTGCTGCAGGTAGAGGTGCAGATAATTAGGTTGCTGTTTATCATAATGAAGCTAAATACTCTGCTCTCACATTGTAGCTTCATGAGGGCTTGTTCAGAGGAGGCTGCAGGTAGCGGTGCAGTGGAGGCAGGCTGGGCTGGTGCAGAGGAGGAAGAGAAGAGGAGAAGATCTTTGATCCCCTTGCTTCCTCAGCGGGGTCCTGCCGTAGATGTCCAGATGGACCCTTCCTGAAAGAGACATCCTTCCTTCCAGGGAACTTCTTCATTATTGCCTGTACAAAACAAAACATCATGCATATTATAATTAAAATCACGTCACGTCTCAGTCCAGCGAAGAGACCAGAGAAAGACTTTCGTCTTGTTTACATCAGGGTCCCCCATTTTCAATTCATCATAACATGACATACATGACATACAGATACAGTACTGCTACATCTATACATTTATGACATACCAGATTTACAAATACAGTACTGTTTGTGATACAAAAAGAGTCTAACAAAGAGAGTATATGATAACGTTAGCACACTGGCTCATTGATTTAACTCTACTGTAGCAAGCCAAGTTACTATGGGGGACCCTGATGTAAACAAGACGAAAGTCTTTCTCTGGTCTGCATCCCCTTAACAATTGTGTATATTGAGCTGTACTGTATTGTACCCATTCTGCAATCTGTTAATAAAGTTTTCATTCATTCGTTCATTCACTTACCGATATTTGTGCAGCTTAGTTCAAGTGTCGAACGAAGTTGGACGTTGCGCATCTTCATCTGTGATCCTCGAACCGCAGGTTTTGCATACTGCGATTCGTTTTTTGTTTATCACCGCATAGTTTTTATAAAGAAACGCAACAATCTGGGTAGCATTTTACATTTCGCCGTGAACTCAGCTATAACATTATTACTGACTGTGGATCGCTCGTGCTATCGCGCAACGTGATTGGTTGTTTCAAAACAAAGTGGGTCTGGGAAATGAAGTGTGGATTCGCGCAAAATGAATTAATATATATACATTTAATAACGTTAATTTTTAATCGTTGGGCATGGGGGGAGGTATCAAGTCTTTTCAAGTCAAGTGAAGTTGCGTAGCAACAACAGACAATAAGTTGACTCAGAATAACTCATGTACAAATGCCGATATGCCCTACTTTGTTTACTTGTTTATTGCACAATGTCGCTCTATTGGTTGGATTCTTATTATATATTATTATTATTGTATTATGCACACATCGTTGCGGGCAATTTCATTTTATAAATAATAAAAAAAAAATATAAATATTTGACAGGCTGGGAATCAAACCCCGGGCGTCGGCTTGAAAGGAATGGGGATAAACCACTAAACCACGGTACTAGACAAAATATATCATTATAAATAGAGCCCACCTGGCACCTCCACTGCTAATTCGACAGGTCTTAACGGTTTAATTATTTTATTCAGCAACATTGCATACACAAACTTATTGTTACCAAGAAGCATTACACTAACGCTTTCTTTTGATGAAATTAATGGAAAAGAGAGCCGTACGTCGGCCATCTAATGAAGTTAGATTTGACACGTTTTAATATATACACTTTGACTGCTGAATTGACACGTTTAACTTATTCATTCTTTAATTCAGCAACATTCATTCATGCAGTCTGTAGACATACTGTAGGACGTTGTAGCATCCTATGAATGAAGTCACCAGCTGTAATGGAATTGAATGGAACTCGAGCTTAGTCCAGCGCGGAGCTCCTCCAATGAATGAACAAAAGCCGGCGCGTCGGGCAGTTGTTACCAGCTGTATGAGAGCGCCCCCGCTGGTCATTGTTAACATTAACCATGCCAAGCGACGTCATAACAGCAGGCAAACAGCTGTTCCTGGACTTTTCCCAGCTGTATCTGTACAACTGGGTTGGGCTGGCCACAGAAGCACATGTGTAAGTTTGGTACCGGGGCTCTTGGAGGGCCCTCTCTATTCTGTGTTTTTTCCTTAGTAAAAATCAGATAGCAGGTTAGCACATGCGCTGTGTGAAGCTGTTAGACGCTTCATGGAGCTGACTATTACTGCGTCATACTCTTTTTGTCATTACATCGTATCATGGGCGTGGGGTCGTAAAGGGGTGAACTGGTAACCTTTCCTCCCCCTTTTTTCTGTTGGTCAGGGGTAAACCCACCTGTCCTTCAAGGTTCCTGTCACGTTGCGGTTCGGCACGTGACAGGGTGAGGGGGGGGGGGGTTTCCTGGTCCCACGCCCTGGAATATTGGGCGTGTGCACCGCAGAAATTCCCCCGCCATAGAGTACGTCACTGTGCGCGTCTCTGTTGGTAGGACTTCCGTGTGCTGTTCAGGTCCATGTTATGGATCTGTTTCGGGGGGTGGTCAGGGCTCCTCCTCACGAAGCTCCTATTCAGGCCTTCTGTGAGTTGGGACTCTCCTTCCATGTGAGGGAGCCTCCTCAGAGTACAGTGCCTCCTCCTCAGATTGTCAAGGTGAGTGGAACCTCAAGAAGGAGTCCTACTCTATTGTGTGTGTATTCGATTCAATTCGATTATTGAGTGTGTATGGGTTCAGTGCCTCCTCCCCGGAGAGCCCTAAAACCAAACTTTTACATGGCTCAAGGTGCAATATATTCTTTTCAATCTGTACTGCTCGCGTGGGAAGTCTCTCTGGGGATTTCCGTCTCCTTCCTATGGGAGGGTGGTGGGATGTAAAAATGTGAAACATTTTTACCCCCGGCTGTGTAGACTGGGATACATGCTGTTGGTGCTTCCATCTTTTCTATTAAAAAGAGTTGGAGTTAGGAAGTATCACACCCCTCTTGTCGTTCCCCTGGGCGCCTTGGGGATTCAATGACAGGTCTAAATAGCCTGTTCATTGATGTGGTTGTGTCCCGACGCACGCATAGTGCTAGCTGGCGGTGTTCTGTAATCAGGCGACTGACACGCCTTGGTTGTTTGGGGTTAAAACGGCGTTTTTATAAAGCAACTGGGATGGAGGTTTTTCCTCTTCCGACGACCTGTCTTGGTTGTCGACGGATTCTCGTTCATATCTGGGGGATGATGACGGAATGGATCTGAACATATCTAGAGGGGTCTCACGCCCTGGGGGTGGGCCACTGGGCGCGGTTCGCCCCGAACATCTGGGTGGCGCCTTCTTTTCATGTTTAAGATCAACACGCATATCTGCCCCTTCTCCTGGAGTAGGCATGTCGGCGTGGTTAGGGCACGGGACTGGTTCTGGTCACGCTGGTCCGGATCAGTTAAACCCGTTGTCCGCCGGGGATGCAGTTCT
This sequence comes from Notolepis coatsorum, assembly GCF_963971535.1. Classification (NCBI taxonomy): domain Eukaryota; kingdom Metazoa; phylum Chordata; class Actinopteri; order Aulopiformes; family Paralepididae; genus Notolepis; species Notolepis coatsorum. The sequence continues at coordinate 60,364,697 of NC_140171.1, read as the reverse complement.
GCTGTTCTGGTACCCTGAGGGACTTGGGCTTTTTTCAGGGGGAAAAATGCCAGGTCGGTCCGGGTGTCACAGGGTTAAGCGCTATGGAGACCCTGGTTGGGTACATTTTGTACTCAGCACTGTCGTAATGGCTTACGGCCATGCCAACCTGTACACGCTCGATCTCGTCAGATCTCGGCCGCTACACAGGTTGGTCCTGGTTAGTACTTGGTTGGGAGACCGCCTGGGAATACCAAGTACGGTGTGCTTGGGGCTGGTTCTCCATTCTTTTCGCTCCTCTCTCACGCATGGCGAAGAGGGGCCTGTTGGGGTGGTCTTTGACCTCCTCTGGTGACCCTGTGCTTCCCGTATCGCCGGGCCCGGTCCGAAGTAATGTTTCGTCGACCCGTAGGCCTGGGTTAACCCTTTTTTGAAAACTGAAACACTTGTACTGCGGTATAGCCAGTGTATACCCGCAGGTGTGTTTTCGAGTTTTTTCTTGAGGGGTTATAGGAACAACCACCGCATTGGGTAACACCAATGTGGTTGATTCCCTGGTGTGTTGGAGCAGTGTCAACTCCCGGGTTACCCGGTTGAGGGTGCCCCTGCACGTTCATGACGTCTGCCAATCGTGTCAGCCTTCTCTGCCTCAACCCCTCTGGGTGGGTTTTCTTTAAATGGAGGCTTGGTCATGCAACAACGCCAGCATACGCCCCTTCCGCCGGGGCGGCTGTGTTCAGCTGTCCCCTCTGGCGCCTGTCTCGTCCGCAGTCTCCAGGCTCGGGTTAACAGCCTGTTGCCTGGTTTTTCCCCGGTGCGCTGCCTGCTTCCGTTGGTCAACCTTTTTTTGTGTGCTTACGGCCATGCTGACTGCCTGTTCTGCAGGGTCAGTGTGCCAGGCGGTGGACTATTGGGGGGGACAGGGCCCGCTCGGCTGAGGGGCCTTTGTCCGAATACGCTGGCGATGTGGGGGGCGGGGTCACTTAGTGCCCACCTGGTGGGGTCTTGATGCTGGCATCATGGCCTTCTCCGGGCCCCCGTTCCAGGGGGTCCAGTCCCTTTGGTGGGTCTGGGCCTTCCTTCGCGCTCCGCTGCTACGGCCTTGCCACGGGGTTGGGTTTGCCCTTGACCCCCGTGATTCTGGGGGCAGTAACGAGGTTGTTCCCTCCGTTCGTTCCCGGGTGGCATGCGGGTTGTGCGTGTAGTCGTGGGGTCAGGCCACGGTCTGCTCACCCTGTGCGTTGAGTTGCTTGAGTGCCTCTTCGCACGGTCGGGTCCGTCGCCCTCCCGGGAAACCCCCAATAGGGGGGGTGCCCTCCATTAGGGGGGGTCGGGGGGCTCGGCCCTCCCTGTTCTGATGGTTGTGGGGGGCCTTCAGCGGGTGTATTTGTCGGCCGGTGGCTCCGCTCGGCCTCCCTTGTGCATGAGTGACGCCGAGCGGATCCACTATGATACAGAACGATAGGTTATGACTATAACCAAATTCTGTTAATAGTGGTGACGCTCGGCGTCCGACGCCGCTGCAGCCCTTGATCTCACCTTGTGGTGAAAGCTTGGGAAGGAGAAGAGCAGGTGACCACACACCTGCTTATGTAGGTAAGCTGATAGGGGTGTGGTCAGACAAATATTGGGATATAAAGGTACATTGTGGTCTTTATTCAGTGCGCGTGCACATGCGGGGATAGTGCATGAGTGACGCCGAGCGTCACCCCTATTAACAGAACTTGGTTATAGTCATAACCTATCGTTCCCGACCGTAGTCAAGAACCAGAATCGTAACACTCAGTTACAAATTATTATTATTATTGCGTTACTTTCAAGTAATTTTTTTACATAAACAACATACACAAATCTAAACTATTTGAATGTTGCTGTGGGACAAAGTGAGCCTCCAATCAAATGCCCTGTATGTAGATATTATAATTACTATGTTTATATAGTGGATCATACAAATACAAACACAATAGATGTTTTGGAACTTGTTATATGTATTGCCCCTCAACAGGCCACAACTGGGCAACATTAAATTATGCTTGTTAACCTGTTCCACCCCAGGTGAAATCTGCATAAAATGTATACCTAGGTAAATGGAATATTGCTCCACTTCTACAAGGGCTATTTGCATATTCTTGGTATCTAGGGACATCTATGGACCTCAATGAATGTATTCTCAGTGTCAGAAATATTGTGTCTATTACTAGGCTTGCTTAAATTCTGATGAAACAAAGGAAAATATGAATTATGATTTTTCTTTTCATCTTTGACAGTGAATAAAACCATGATAATAATGACCAAACTTAAAAAACTGCCACTGAGCTCATTCAGTACCATTTTGAGATCATGTGTACAAAAGATCTAAGGAAATTAATAAAGGGAAGATGATAAAATTGAAGGTTTTTTATATACAGTACTGAATTCTCCCATCCGGACCAATGCTATTTGAAATATTATTATAGAATATAGAATATATGCTTATACATTACCTTATTATAGCCAATTCGCACATTTATATATATATACATATACTATCTTTCAAATGGCCGAGTTCAATTTGGATATAGTATCACCAGGCATGCATAATAACATATACAGATATTTAATGTAATCGACTGTACTTTTTTATTTCTCCCACAGTGTAACCATTTTGTAACTAATTTCAGATCTAATTATTCCTACATGATTACAATAGTGTGGAGAAACTGACTGCGTTTCAATATTTGTCAAAAACGTTACCTTTTGTAGCTTATTATCGCGAATCATAACATTTATTGATATGATTCATTCAGAACGCTGAACTTTGAAACGCCATAGCGGACCACAGGAAGTGTAGATTGGAGAAATTCCGACGCTGGCATATAGCTGGCGAGGCGCTCTTCAAAATGGCTGCAAAAAAACTACAATTCCCATGGTTCAACATTTCCATTTCCGCTTCCTGGTCAAAAACGTGAGTGAAAAATAAAAACTTAAAATGATATAAACTCACTTTTAACCTATTGCTAAACTATTGCCAACCTAACGTTTTACATTCTACATGTATTTGTGACATAGTAGTGATAATAATACTTGAAAACGTTTGATTTTAAAAACGTTAATTTATTGCATCACTCATAAAAATATTAATATATGATAATAATGTCAAAAAGGGGTCGGTACCGTCCCCGTGGGGTGGAACAGGCACTATACCAAAAATAAATAACAAATATATACTGATTGCAGAATGGGTACAGTACAGTACAGCTCAATACACTCAATTGTTAAGGGGATGCAGATCAGAGAAAGACTTTCGTCTTGTTTACACCAGGGTCCCTCATTTTACGACATAAACAACATACAGATATAAGAATCTAATCTAATCATCTAAACAAATCTAATCATGACATTTAAGACATGCATGACATACAGATATATATATACCTGAAGCACCTGAAGACTGTGCTATTAAACCAGGAAGTGCAGCACTATGTCAGCAGAGTAGAGCCTCCACTACTGCAGTGCCCTGCGCTGCAACACAACTAACACAAGAGTGAACAAAAAACACTCATGGACCCGCGGTCTGTCGTTGACTGCTCGCTTGTGTTGTCGGCGTCGCTGTGTGTCAGACCCACCTCTAACTCTGATTGGCTTCCCAGATAGCAAAAGGTGTTAATTCAATGTTGATTTATGGTCAAAATGCTTGATTTTTGGTTAAGGTCGACGATTGATGGTGAATCACCCATTAACCGATGAAGCAATTGACTAATGTTGAAAACATGTCATTGAATCAATATTGTTTTGTGGTTGCATTTTAATGATTGAAATGCCAATATCTAATAAATGTTGAATCAACGTATGCTGCTCAACGTATGCTGTCGTCATTGTCTCATCACCCAGACTGCACTGCACTTGTGCCCCGCCTCCCAGAATGCACCTGTGCGGCAGCTTCCTGGCAGCTAGCTACCTCATGTCTCTCTGCATAGTTAAGACTGGTGAGTACTGCATGGCAATAATGTCGATTATGTTGTATGTTGTATGTTGTATGTATGCTTTCGATTGCAAACGCCAGTGGAGTAGTGCCGTGTTCGTTTTTACATGGTAGAGAATATTATATTAACCGTTATGCATGCCTGCTAGCTGAAGCTAATTTAGCTAGTAGCGTTAGCAGTTAGCTATAATGTTTCTTGATTTTGGTGTTTAGTGATATCCACCTGTTGCATATAAGAATATAAGAGGCCAGGTATCAACGTTAGCTCCCGGAACGATAGCCAGTTAGTTAGCACCAGCCAGGTATCAACGTTAGCTCCCGGAACGATAGCCAGTTAGCCAGCACCAGCCAGGTGTCAACGTTAGCTCCCGGCTAACTGGCTATCGTTCCGGGAGCTAACGTTGATACCTGGCTGGTGCTAACTAACTGGCTATCGTTCCGGGAGCTAACGTTGATACCTGGCTGGTGCTGGCTAACTGGCTATCGTTCCGGGAGCTAACGTTGATACCTGGCTGGTGCTGGCTAACTGGCTATCGTTCCGGGAGCTAACGTTGATACCTGGCTGGTGCTGGCTAACTGGCTATCGTTCTGAGAGCTAACGTTGATACCTGGCTGGTGCTAACTAACTGGAGCCTGCGCCGGTCTGTCTGTCGAAGACCGAGGGAACCGCATCAGGCTTCAGCTGATTAGTGGTCTTCTGGACAAACCTTCCACCCCCAACAACATAATCCGAGGCAATGAAATGTTCGCTGGAGATCTTCATTCCCTGTCCAACAGGCTGATCGCGCCGCCTGAGTGCAGCTAACAGTAGCTACTGTCTGTAACTGTGATGCATTTTCTGTTGCAGTCCAATGTTCACCAAAACACACACCCACACACTTATAATTTGTTCCTCAACGTTATATAGACAGGTCATGTTTTGTAAACTAACGTTATGTTTAGAATGGAATGAATACATGGGTCGGGAAAGATAGTTAGCTCAAAGCTAATCCGGCCTGTTTAACCACTAGCTTCTGTTAGCTAATGCTGGCTGAGCAAGGAAACTAACAGTAAACGTTTTTACATGAAATACAGCCCAAAAACCCTGCTGACAAACGTTTGCTTATTAAATACATTCTATACTATAATAATACAAACGTTTCATTGCCTCTCTGTGACGACAAAGTTGTTTAAATAAGGGGAGAAAAGTAGCTAAAACCAATGTATTTGGATGGGACAGGAAGTGCCATTGGCAACCGGAAGTCAGCCGGAAATGGCTACTTTGAGATTGTGCAAGTGGAGAATTATACCTTTTTTTGTAGGCTAACGTCAGTAACGTTTCAAAATGTAGCTTATGCTGTATTCTTTAACAGGATACACTGGCACAATCAGTTAGCTTAGCATTGCTGCTACCATTATGCTTGCTTGCTAAAAAGTCATGGTAAACCAACAACATGGCAGGGTGCAGGCATACAGGCCGGGCCTGTCTCTCTCCCTCCCTCCCTCATGTGTTTGTGCTTAAAACAGTGAATGATGACCGCATGTTCTCAGAGCATTTTCAGAGCACTGTTAAACTGTTAAATGGTCATTTTAAAACTAATATAAGAAATTAATGTATAGTGGTATATTTATGAGGGGAAAGCATATTTGCAACAACTTTTATTTTTTATTAACATTTATACAGGTAGGTTATTGATAACTAATTCTGTTATGAGTGTCATATTACAGTGACATTCATACAGTATCCTTTGATTTCACATAATTTAATTATTATTTCACAATAAAATGCTGTAATCAAAATCCTCTGTAATATCACATCAGATTTTGTAATCTCACAATAACATAGCAATATTTCACATTTAATTATTATTTCACAATAATAGTAATCAAAATCGAAAGACCATTTGCATATTATTGGTATCTAGGGACATCTATGGACCTCAGGGAATGTATTCACATTGTCAGAAATATTGTGTCTATTGCTTATTTTTATAACGTGATTTTTTCTGTGGCTTATCTAAATACTAATTTGATGCTATGACTATGTTTATATCGCTATTATGCTTCATCTCCCCTTTAAGCTTAGGCACTCTTTCGAAGTTGGTTAAGGTTAGAGTTTGTCTTAGAGCATGGCGATAGAACGCCAGGTAGTTTGCAGGCTGTTTGGCGTGCCACTGGTCCTGCTAATGTTGAATGAATGAATGAAAACTTTATTTAACAGATTGCAGAAGGGGTACAATACAGTATGGCTCAATACACACAATTGTTAAGGGGATGCAGACCAGAGAAAGACGTTTTTGTCTCGTTTACATCAGGGTCCCCCATTTTCAATTCATAGTGACATTTATGACATACACATGATGACATTTATGGCATAGGGAGGGACATACATGACATACAGATAGTATATAGTTAGACGTTTGGTTATATGCATGGTATTTTCTAATGAACAATATAACAATAATATAATAATGAACTCTCTTGATATTGATCAAAATGTAGAATTATGCAAGTGTTTCACCCTGCACATTGCAATGCAGCACATTAATCAGGACCCTCCCCCCTTTTTTCTTTCTTTTTCCAGAATCACGTACCAGTTTCAAGAAGCCGCACGTTGCAGCAATTGAAGCAAAGACCTGTTCTAGCCAAGTAAATACCACAATTTATGTACCATTACATTGACTATATAGTTAGACGTTTGGTTATATGCATGGTATTTTCTAATGAACAATATAACAATAATATAATAATGGACTCTCTTGATATTGATCAAAATGTAGAATTATGCAAGTGTTTCACGCTGCACATTGCAATGCAGCACATTAATCAGGACCCTCCCCCCTTTTTTCTTTCTTTTTCCAGAATCACGTACCAGTTTCAAGAAGCCGCACGTTGCAGCAATTGAAGCAAAGACATGTTCTAGCCAAGTAAATACCACAATTTATGTACCATTACATTGACTATATAGTTAGACGTTTGGTTATATGCATGGTATTTTCTAATGAACAATATAACAATAATATAATAATGGACTCTCTTGATATTGATCAAAATGTAGAATTATGCAAGTGTTTCACGCTGCACATTGCAATGCAGCACATTAATCAGGACCCTCCCCCCTTTTTTCTTTCTTTTTCCAGAATCACGTACCAGTTTCAAGAAGCCGCACGTTGCAGCAATTGAAGCAAAGACCTGTTCTAGCCAAGTAAATACCACAATTTATGTACCATTACATTGACTATATAGTTAGACGTTTGGTTATATGCATGGTATTTTCTAATGAACAATATAACAATAATATAATAATGGACTCTCTTGATATTGATCAAAATGTAGAATTATGCAAGTGTTTCACCCTGCACATTGCAATGCAGCACATTAATCAGGACCCTCCCCCCTTTTTTCTTTCTTTTTCCAGAATCACGTACCAGTTTCAAGAAGCCGCACGTTGCAGCAATTGAAGCAAAGACCTGTTCTAGCCAAGTAAATACCACAATTTATGTACCATTACATTGACTATATAGTTAGACGTTTGGTTATATGCATGGTATTTTCTAATGAACAATATAACAATAATATAATAATGGACTCTCTTGATATTGATCAAAATGTAGAATTATGCAAGTGTTTCACCCTGCACATTGCAATGCAGCACATTAATCAGGACCCTCCCCCCTTTTTTCTTTCTTTTTCCAGAATCACGTACCAGTTTCAAGAAGCCGCACGTTGCAGCAATTGAAGCAAAGACCTGTTCTAGCCAAGTAAATACCACAATTTATGTACCATTACATTGACTATATAGTTAGACGTTTGGTTATATGTATGGTATTTTCTAATGAACAATATAACAATAATATAATAATGGACTCTCTTGATATTGATCAAAATGTAGAATTATGCAAGCGTTTCACCCTGCACATTGCAATGCAACACATTAATCAGGACCCTCCCCCCTTTTTTCTTTCTTTTTCCAGAATCACATACCAGTTTCAAGAAGCCGCGCGTTGCAGCAATTGAAGCAAAGACCTGTTCTAGCCAAGTAAATAGCACAATTTATGTACCATTACATTGACTATATAGTTAGACGTTTGGTTATATGCATGGTATTTTCTAATGAACAATATAACAATAATATAATAATGAACTCTCTTGATATTGATCAAAATGTAGAATTATGCAAGTGTTTCACCCTGCACATTGCAATGCAGCACATTAATCAGGACCCTCCCCCCTTTTTTCTTTCTTTTTCCAGAATCACGTACCAGTTTCAAGAAGCCGCACGTTGCAGCAATTGAAGCAAAGACCTGTTCTAGCCAAGTAAATACCACAATTTATGTACCATTACATTGACTATATAGTTAGACGTTTGGTTATATGCATGGTATTTTCTAATGAACAATATAACAATAATATAATAATGGACTCTCTTGATATTGATCAAAATGTAGAATTATGCAAGTGTTTCACGCTGCACATTGCAATGCAGCACATTAATCAGGACCCTCCCCCCTTTTTTCTTTCTTTTTCCAGAATCACGTACCAGTTTCAAGAAGCCGCACGTTGCAGCAATTGAAGCAAAGACATGTTCTAGCCAAGTAAATACCACAATTTATGTACCATTACATTGACTATATAGTTAGACGTTTGGTTATATGCATGGTATTTTCTAATGAACAATATAACAATAATATAATAATGGACTCTCTTGATATTGATCAAAATGTAGAATTATGCAAGTGTTTCACGCTGCACATTGCAATGCAGCACATTAATCAGGACCCTCCCCCCTTTTTTCTTTCTTTTTCCAGAATCACGTACCAGTTTCAAGAAGCCGCACGTTGCAGCAATTGAAGCAAAGACCTGTTCTAGCCAAGTAAATACCACAATTTATGTACCATTACATTGACTATATAGTTAGACGTTTGGTTATATGCATGGTATTTTCTAATGAACAATATAACAATAATATAATAATGGACTCTCTTGATATTGATCAAAATGTAGAATTATGCAAGTGTTTCACCCTGCACATTGCAATGCAGCACATTAATCAGGACCCTCCCCCCTTTTTTCTTTCTTTTTCCAGAATCACGTACCAGTTTCAAGAAGCTGCACGTTGCAGCAATTGAAGCAAAGACCTGTTCTAGCCAAGTAAATACCACAATTTATGTACCATTACATTGACTATATAGTTAGACGTTTGGTTATATGCATGGTATTTTCTAATGAACAATATAACAATAATATAATAATGGACTCTCTTGATATTGATCAAAATGTAGAATTATGCAAGTGTTTCACCCTGCACATTGCAATGCAGCACATTAATCAGGACCCTCCCCCCTTTTTTCTTTCTTTTTCCAGAATCACGTACCAGTTTCAAGAAGCCGCACGTTGCAGCAATTGAAGCAAAGACCTGTTCTAGCCAAGTAAATACCACAATTTATGTACCATTACATTGACTATATAGTTAGACGTTTGGTTATATGTATGGTATTTTCTAATGAACAATATAACAATAATATAATAATGGACTCTCTTGATATTGATCAAAATGTAGAATTATGCAAGCGTTTCACCCTGCACATTGCAATGCAACACATTAATCAGGACCCTCCCCCCTTTTTTCTTTCTTTTTCCAGAATCACATACCAGTTTCAAGAAGCCGCGCTTTGCAGCAATTGAAGCAAAGACCTGTTCTAGCCAAGTAAATAGCACAATTTATGTACCATTACATTGACTATATAGTTAGACGTTTGGTTATATGCATGGTATTTTCTAATGAACAATATAACAATAATATAATAATGGACTCTCTTGATATTGATCAAAATGTAGAATTATGCAAGTGTTTCACCCTGCACATTGCAATGCAGCACATTAATCAGGACCCTCCCCCCTTTTTTCTTTCTTTTTCCAGAATCACGTACCAGTTTCAAGAAGCCGCACGTTGCAGCAATTGAAGCAAAGACCTGTTCTAGCCAAGTAAATACCACAATTTATGTACCATTACATTGACTATATAGTTAGACGTTTGGTTATATATATGGTATTTTCTAATGAACAATATAACAATAATATAATAATGGACTCTCTTGATATTGATCAAAATGTAGAATTATGCAAGCGTTTCACCCTGCACATTGCAATGCAACACATCAATCAGGACCCTCCCCCCTTTTTTCTTTCTTTTTCCAGAATCACATACCAGTTTCAAGAAGCCGCGCGTTGCAGCAATTGAAGCAAAGACCTGTTCTAGCCAAGTAAATAGCACAATTTATGTACCATTACATTGACTATATAGTTAGACGTTTGGTTATATGCATGGTATTTTCTAATGAACAATATAACAATAATATAATAATGGACTCTCTTGATATTGATCAAAATGTAGAATTATGCAAGCGTTTCACCCTGCACATTGCAATGCAGCACATTAATAAGGACCCTCCCCCCTTTTTTCTTTCTTTTTCCAGAATCACGTACCAGTTTCAAGAAGCCGCACGTTGCAGCAATTGAAGCAAAGACCTGTTCTAGCCAAGTAAATACCACAATTTATGTACCATTACATTGACTATATAGTTAGACGTTTGGTTATATGCATGGTATTTTCTAATGAACAATATAACAATAATATAATAATGGACTCTCTTGATATTGATCAAAATGTAGAATTATGCAAGCGTTTCACCCTGCACATTGCAATGCAACACATTAATCAGGACCCTCCCCCCTTTTTTCTTTCTTTTTCCAGAATCACGTACCAGTTTCAAAAAGGCGCACGTTGCAGCAATTGAAGCAAATACCTGTTCTAGCCAAGTAAATACCACAATTTATGTACCATTACATTGACTATATAGTTAGACGTTTGGTTATATGTATGGTATTTTCTAATGAACAATATAACAATAATATAATAATGGACTCTCTTGATATTGATCAAAATGTAGAATTATGCAAGCGTTTCACCCTGCACATTGCAATGCAACACATTAATCAGGACCCTCCCCCCTTTTTTCTTTCTTTTTCCAGAATCACGTACCAGTTTCAAGAAGCCGCGCGTTGCAGCAATTGAAGCAAAGACCTGTTCTAGCCAAGTAAATAGCACAATTTATGTACCATTACATTGACTATATAGTTAGACGTTTGGTTATATGCATGGTATTTTCTAATGAACAATATAACAATAATATAATAATGGACTCTCTTGATATTGATCAAAATGTAGAATTATGCAAGCGTTTCACCCTGCACATTGCAATGCAGCACATTAACCAGGACCCTCCCCCCTTTTTTCTTTCTTTTTCCAGAATCACGTACCAGTTTCAAGAAGCCGCACGTTGCAGCAATTGAAGCAAAGACCTGTTCTAGCCAAGTAAATACCACAATTTATGTACCATTACATTGACTACAGCACCTCATCACTATGTCATCTTATTCTCGGGCTAAAAGACGTAGAGTCAACAAATTACTGAGAGAGACAGAGCAGGCTATCCTCACTGATTATAAGTTAATTGTTGCTGCTAATTCAAGGACAAACCATCACTCTTTAGAGAACTACAACACCCCATCTGGTGTTTCACAGCGTAGACAGATGGCCGGCGATGACGGGCAGCTTATGAAAGGCAAGTCTATTGGACATGGTGTAATTCCTTGTGTGATTTGCTGCTTATTTTTATTTCTCACTTAATGATTTTAACTCTTCTTCTGAAGACCTTACCATCCAGAAGATGAATTCAATGCTTGCTGAATTACTTGTCGTGGTGAAGGATTTATCCAGAGATGTGCAGTTCATCAAGACCGAGTTGGCTGAGGGCAACATATCTGGTGGGACCAGGGGACACGGGGTGGCCACCACAACCACTATGCTCCCCTTCCAGCTGCCAATCGCCAGTGAACAAGACTTCAATGAGGCAGAATCATTACTGATGGAGCAATCAGTCCGTCAAAAGATGGTAATTTATTGAACTGCATTCATTTATCAAATGTAGATCGTTTCAGTGTGGTCTTGTTCAGGGGAAAAATGTGTTTAGCACTTTCTAGTTCAAAACGTGTTAGAGCTTGTATATCTGCTATTTATGAAACGTTTTGAAATTGTTCAAATATACCGTTTACATATGGACAGGAGGGTTAATGTGGTTAAACCTAATGACTGGCATGGGCTGGAATATCAGTGCATGCATAAAGTGTGTGTATAAACAAGTTGGTTGCTCTGTGTTCATAAAATAAACGGTATGCTGTTTCTAACGCAGGGCCTTCATTTTCTTCTCTCTGATTTAGATTTCTCGCCTGGCTTTGGTAGGAGGCACCAATTCAGAGAACCTGATCAGACTGATGTTGAAAACTGCTATGACCAACGCCCTGGCCAGTGGGTTCAACTGGGCTGGAAAGAAAGACAAGCGTTGTTCAGAAAGCAAGAAGCCATTCAAGCACACCACACTACAAGCTTGCATGTTTGGTGAGCTTCCTCCCCTGCAAACTACTTCATAGGTTAAGTTTAGGTAGTGAGGTGGTGATGCTGGTGATGCTGGTGATTCAGAATATAATTATGCTGTTGCAAAAACTTAAAAAAAAAGTGTTATGTTGGAATAAAGTGATGAAAGTGCAACCTATAAGAAATGGACAACGTAATTGGTGAGCTTTAGAGGTGCATGGATACACATTGTATTGCCTAGATGGTGTCAGGCTAGGCGATTGCTTAATTCTCTTTCCTGTCCAGTCTAACTGGATGCTGACTGTAGCTTGTTACTGTAGACCTACAGAGTGAGTAATTGAGTGATTAAAAAAAATCGCACTCATGTGAAGTGAGGGGTGCTCTTATCATCGTACATCATCTCACCCACCTCTCTTCCTCACTTTTTTATTTTTGTGTCTATCAGCTGCTGCTCGACAGTTTGACCCCAAGCTGACCGACCAGGACTACAGCGAAACTGTCAAGAAGTGGCTTCATTATGCGCCAGACCGGGAGGGAGGCATCTCAAGGAACCGAAGTGACCCAAACTTAAGTCAAGCGAACCAGAGTCAAACTTAGGGTACCCCAGCACAGCACACACTGTTTCCCTGGTTCATACAGTACAAGGAATTACCCTCATGGACACTGTTCTTCCATGGACGGCATCTACTTGAATGACTTGCTGCTTCAGCCTGTTCTTGGAACCGAAGTGACCCAAACTTAATTGTCAAGCGAACCAGAGTCAAACTTGGGGTACCCCAGCACACTGTTTCCCTGATTCATACAGTACAAGGAATTACCCTCATGGACACTGTTCTTCCATGGACGGCATCTACTTGAATGACTTGCTGCTTCAGCCTGTTCTTGCAGGTTTAATTTTTTTTATTTTTTATTTTAACCTTTATTTACCCAGGGTAGGTTCGCTGAGCACGGCTGCTCTTTTTCAGCTACGCCCTGCTTCACATTCACAGAGTTCCATTCACACCTGGGAGCTGCCCAGGCCTAACAAAATTAATAGTTGGTTTCAGGTTGCCGACCGACCCTGCCGATTTAGGTGCGACCCAATATACTTTATGAGTTTTTAGAAAAAATTATAAAAAAAAAATTATCTGTTTTTTTTTTTTTTTTAATAAAGTTTCATAGAAATCTTATAGTCAAACATTTAGTATTATGGATATTAAACATGCTGGCAGAGTACATGCATCCATGTTGTTGTGAATTATGCAAGTGTTTCACCCTGCACATTGCAATGCAGCACATTAATCAGGACCCTCCCCCCTTTTTTCTTTCTTTTTCCAGAATCACGTACCAGTTTCAAGAAGCCGCACGTTGCAGCAATTGAAGCAAAGACCTGTTCTAGCCAAGTAAATACCACAATTTATGTACCATTACATTGACTATATAGTTAGACGTTTGGTTATATGCATGGTATTTTCTAATGAACAATATAACAATAATATAATAATGGACTCTCTTGATATTGATCAAAATGTAGAATTATGCAAGTGTTTCACGCTGCACATTGCAATGCAGCACATTAATCAGGACCCTCCCCCCTTTTTTCTTTCTTTTTCCAGAATCACGTACCAGTTTCAAGAAGCCGCACGTTGCAGCAATTGAAGCAAAGACATGTTCTAGCCAAGTAAATACCACAATTTATGTACCATTACATTGACTATATAGTTAGACGTTTGGTTATATGCATGGTATTTTCTAATGAACAATATAACAATAATATAATAATGGACTCTCTTGATATTGATCAAAATGTAGAATTATGCAAGTGTTTCACGCTGCACATTGCAATGCAGCACATTAATCAGGACCCTCCCCCCTTTTTTCTTTCTTTTTCCAGAATCACGTACCAGTTTCAAGAAGCCGCACGTTGCAGCAATTGAAGCAAAGACCTGTTCTAGCCAAGTAAATACCACAATTTATGTACCATTACATTGACTATATAGTTAGACGTTTGGTTATATGCATGGTATTTTCTAATGAACAATATAACAATAATATAATAATGGACTCTCTTGATATTGATCAAAATGTAGAATTATGCAAGTGTTTCACCCTGCACATTGCAATGCAGCACATTAATCAGGACCCTCCCCCCTTTTTTCTTTCTTTTTCCAGAATCACGTACCAGTTTCAAGAAGCCGCACGTTGCAGCAATTGAAGCAAAGACCTGTTCTAGCCAAGTAAATACCACAATTTATGTACCATTACATTGACTATATAGTTAGACGTTTGGTTATATGCATGGTATTTTCTAATGAACAATATAACAATAATATAATAATGGACTCTCTTGATATTGATCAAAATGTAGAATTATGCAAGTGTTTCACCCTGCACATTGCAATGCAGCACATTAATCAGGACCCTCCCCCCTTTTTTCTTTCTTTTTCCAGAATCACGTACCAGTTTCAAGAAGCCGCACGTTGCAGCAATTGAAGCAAAGACCTGTTCTAGCCAAGTAAATACCACAATTTATGTACCATTACATTGACTATATAGTTAGACGTTTGGTTATATGTATGGTATTTTCTAATGAACAATATAACAATAATATAATAATGGACTCTCTTGATATTGATCAAAATGTAGAATTATGCAAGCGTTTCACCCTGCACATTGCAATGCAACACATTAATCAGGACCCTCCCCCCTTTTTTCTTTCTTTTTCCAGAATCACATACCAGTTTCAAGAAGCCGCGCGTTGCAGCAATTGAAGCAAAGACCTGTTCTAGCCAAGTAAATAGCACAATTTATGTACCATTACATTGACTATATAGTTAGACGTTTGGTTATATGCATGGTATTTTCTAATGAACAATATAACAATAATATAATAATGAACTCTCTTGATATTGATCAAAATGTAGAATTATGCAAGTGTTTCACCCTGCACATTGCAATGCAGCACATTAATCAGGACCCTCCCCCCTTTTTTCTTTCTTTTTCCAGAATCACGTACCAGTTTCAAGAAGCCGCACGTTGCAGCAATTGAAGCAAAGACCTGTTCTAGCCAAGTAAATACCACAATTTATGTACCATTACATTGACTATATAGTTAGACGTTTGGTTATATGCATGGTATTTTCTAATGAACAATATAACAATAATATAATAATGGACTCTCTTGATATTGATCAAAATGTAGAATTATGCAAGTGTTTCACGCTGCACATTGCAATGCAGCACATTAATCAGGACCCTCCCCCCTTTTTTCTTTCTTTTTCCAGAATCACGTACCAGTTTCAAGAAGCCGCACGTTGCAGCAATTGAAGCAAAGACGTGTTCTAGCCAAGTAAATACCACAATTTATGTACCATTACATTGACTATATAGTTAGACGTTTGGTTATATGCATGGTATTTTCTAATGAACAATATAACAATAATATAATAATGGACTCTCTTGATATTGATCAAAATGTAGAATTATGCAAGTGTTTCACGCTGCACATTGCAATGCAGCACATTAATCAGGACCCTCCCCCCTTTTTTCTTTCTTTTTCCAGAATCACGTACCAGTTTCAAGAAGCCGCACGTTGCAGCAATTGAAGCAAAGACCTGTTCTAGCCAAGTAAATACCACAATTTATGTACCATTACATTGACTATATAGTTAGACGTTTGGTTATATGCATGGTATTTTCTAATGAACAATATAACAATAATATAATAATGGACTCTCTTGATATTGATCAAAATGTAGAATTATGCAAGTGTTTCACCCTGCACATTGCAATGCAGCACATTAATCAGGACCCTCCCCCCTTTTTTCTTTCTTTTTCCAGAATCACGTACCAGTTTCAAGAAGCCGCACGTTGCAGCAATTGAAGCAAAGACCTGTTCTAGCCAAGTAAATACCACAATTTATGTACCATTACATTGACTATATAGTTAGACGTTTGGTTATATGCATGGTATTTTCTAATGAACAATATAACAATAATATAATAATGGACTCTCTTGATATTGATCAAAATGTAGAATTATGCAAGTGTTTCACCCTGCACATTGCAATGCAGCACATTAATCAGGACCCTCCCCCCTTTTTTCTTTCTTTTTCCAGAATCACGTACCAGTTTCAAGAAGCCGCACGTTGCAGCAATTGAAGCAAAGACCTGTTCTAGCCAAGTAAATACCACAATTTATGTACCATTACATTGACTATATAGTTAGACGTTTGGTTATATGTATGGTATTTTCTAATGAACAATATAACAATAATATAATAATGGACTCTCTTGATATTGATCAAAATGTAGAATTATGCAAGCGTTTCACCCTGCACATTGCAATGCAACACATTAATCAGGACCCTCCCCCCTTTTTTCTTTCTTTTTCCAGAATCACATACCAGTTTCAAGAAGCCGCGCTTTGCAGCAATTGAAGCAAAGACCTGTTCTAGCCAAGTAAATAGCACAATTTATGTACCATTACATTGACTATATAGTTAGACGTTTGGTTATATGCATGGTATTTTCTAATGAACAATATAACAATAATATAATAATGGACTCTCTTGATATTGATCAAAATGTAGAATTATGCAAGTGTTTCACCCTGCACATTGCAATGCAGCACATTAATCAGGACCCTCCCCCCTTTTTTCTTTCTTTTTCCAGAATCACGTACCAGTTTCAAGAAGCCGCACGTTGCAGCAATTGAA
Organism: Notolepis coatsorum; assembly: GCF_963971535.1. Classification (NCBI taxonomy): domain Eukaryota; kingdom Metazoa; phylum Chordata; class Actinopteri; order Aulopiformes; family Paralepididae; genus Notolepis; species Notolepis coatsorum. The sequence goes on along the minus strand of NC_140171.1, from coordinate 60,347,647 downwards.
GCAAAGACCTGTTCTAGCCAAGTAAATACCACAATTTATGTACCATTACATTGACTATATAGTTAGACGTTTGGTTATATGTATGGTATTTTCTAATGAACAATATAACAATAATATAATAATGGACTCTCTTGATATTGATCAAAATGTAGAATTATGCAAGCGTTTCACCCTGCACATTGCAATGCAACACATCAATCAGGACCCTCCCCCCTTTTTTCTTTCTTTTTCCAGAATCACATACCAGTTTCAAGAAGCCGCGCGTTGCAGCAATTGAAGCAAAGACCTGTTCTAGCCAAGTAAATAGCACAATTTATGTACCATTACATTGACTATATAGTTAGACGTTTGGTTATATGCATGGTATTTTCTAATGAACAATATAACAATAATATAATAATGGACTCTCTTGATATTGATCAAAATGTAGAATTATGCAAGCGTTTCACCCTGCACATTGCAATGCAGCACATTAATAAGGACCCTCCCCCCTTTTTTCTTTCTTTTTCCAGAATCACGTACCAGTTTCAAGAAGCCGCACGTTGCAGCAATTGAAGCAAAGACCTGTTCTAGCCAAGTAAATACCACAATTTATGTACCATTACATTGACTATATAGTTAGACGTTTGGTTATATGCATGGTATTTTCTAATGAACAATATAACAATAATATAATAATGGACTCTCTTGATATTGATCAAAATGTAGAATTATGCAAGCGTTTCACCCTGCACATTGCAATGCAACACATTAATCAGGACCCTCCCCCCTTTTTTCTTTCTTTTTCCAGAATCACGTACCAGTTTCAAAAAGGCGCACGTTGCAGCAATTGAAGCAAATACCTGTTCTAGCCAAGTAAATACCACAATTTATGTACCATTACATTGACTATATAGTTAGACGTTTGGTTATATGTATGGTATTTTCTAATGAACAATATAACAATAATATAATAATGGACTCTCTTGATATTGATCAAAATGTAGAATTATGCAAGCGTTTCACCCTGCACATTGCAATGCAACACATTAATCAGGACCCTCCCCCCTTTTTTCTTTCTTTTTCCAGAATCACGTACCAGTTTCAAGAAGCCGCGCGTTGCAGCAATTGAAGCAAAGACCTGTTCTAGCCAAGTAAATAGCACAATTTATGTACCATTACATTGACTATATAGTTAGACGTTTGGTTATATGCATGGTATTTTCTAATGAACAATATAACAATAATATAATAATGGACTCTCTTGATATTGATCAAAATATAGAATTATGCAAGCGTTTCACCCTGCACATTGCAATGCAGCACATTAACCAGGACCCTCCCCCCTTTTTTCTTTCTTTTTCCAGAATCACGTACCAGTTTCAAGAAGCCGCACGTTGCAGCAATTGAAGCAAAGACCTGTTCTAGCCAAGTAAATACCACAATTTATGTACCATTACATTGACTACAGCACCTCATCACTATGTCATCTTATTCTCGGGCTAAAAGACGTAGAGTCAACAAATTACTGAGAGAGACAGAGCAGGCTATCCTCACTGATTATAAGTTAATTGTTGCTGCTAATTCAAGGACAAACCATCACTCTTTAGAGAACTACAACACCCCATCTGGTGTTTCACAGCGTAGACAGATGGCCGGCGATGACGGGCAGCTTATGAAAGGCAAGTCTATTGGACATGGTGTAATTCCTTGTGTGATTTGCTGCTTATTTTTATTTCTCACTTAATGATTTTAACTCTTCTTCTGAAGACCTTACCATCCAGAAGATGAATTCAATGCTTGCTGAATTACTTGTCGTGGTGAAGGATTTATCCAGAGATGTGCAGTTCATCAAGACCGAGTTGGCTGAGGGCAACATATCTGGTGGGACCAGGGGACACGGGGTGGCCACCACAACCACTATGCTCCCCTTCCAGCTGCCAATCGCCAGTGAACAAGACTTCAATGAGGCAGAATCATTACTGATGGAGCAATCAGTCCATCAAAAGATGGTAATTTATTGAACTGCATTCATTTATCAAATGTAGATCGTTTCAGTGTGGTCTTGTTCAGGGGAAAAATGTGTTTAGCACTTTCTAGTTCAAAACGTGTTAGAGCTTGTATATCTGCTATTTATGAAACGTTTTGAAATTGTTCAAATATACCGTTTACATATGGACAGGAGGGTTAATGTGGTTAAACCTAATGACTGGCATGGGCTGGAATATCAGTGCATGCATAAAGTGTGTGTATAAACAAGTTGGTTGCTCTGTGTTCATAAAATAAACGGTATGCTGTTTCTAACGCAGGGCCTTCATTTTCTTCTCTCTGATTTAGATTTCTCGCCTGGCTTTGGTAGGAGGCACCAATTCAGAGAACCTGATCAGACTGATGTTGAAAACTGCTATGACCAACGCCCTGGCCAGTGGGTTCAACTGGGCTGGAAAGAAAGACAAGCGTTGTTCAGAAAGCAAGAAGCCATTCAAGCACACCACACTACAAGCTTGCATGTTTGGTGAGCTTCCTCCCCTGCAAACTACTTCATAGGTTAAGTTTAGGTAGTGAGGTGGTGATGCTGGTGATGCTGGTGATTCAGAATATAATTATGCTGTTGCAAAAACTTAAAAAAAAAGTGTTATGTTGGAATAAAGTGATGAAAGTGCAACCTATAAGAAATGGACAACGTAATTGGTGAGCTTTAGAGGTGCATGGATACACATTGTATTGCCTAGATGGTGTCAGGCTAGGCGATTGCTTAATTCTCTTTCCTGTCCAGTCTAACTGGATGCTGACTGTAGCTTGTTACTGTAGACCTACAGAGTGAGTAATTGAGTGATTAAAAAAAATCGCACTCATGTGAAGTGAGGGGTGCTCTTATCATCGTACATCATCTCACCCACCTCTCTTCCTCACTTTTTTATTTTTGTGTCTATCAGCTGCTGCTCGACAGTTTGACCCCAAGCTGACCGACCAGGACTACAGCGAAACTGTCAAGAAGTGGCTTCATTATGCGCCAGACCGGGAGGGAGGCATCTCAAGGAACCGAAGTGACCCAAACTTAAGTCAAGCGAACCAGAGTCAAACTTAGGGTACCCCAGCACAGCACACACTGTTTCCCTGGTTCATACAGTACAAGGAATTACCCTCATGGACACTGTTCTTCCATGGACGGCATCTACTTGAATGACTTGCTGCTTCAGCCTGTTCTTGGAACCGAAGTGACCCAAACTTAATTGTCAAGCGAACCAGAGTCAAACTTGGGGTACCCCAGCACACTGTTTCCCTGATTCATACAGTACAAGGAATTACCCTCATGGACACTGTTCTTCCATGGACGGCATCTACTTGAATGACTTGCTGCTTCAGCCTGTTCTTGCAGGTTTAATTTTTTTTATTTTTTATTTTAACCTTTATTTACCCAGGGTAGGTTCGCTGAGCACGGATGCTCTTTTTCAGCTACGCCCTGCTTCACATTCACAGAGTTCCATTCACACCTGGGAGCTGCCCAGGCCTAACAAAATTAATAGTTGGTTTCAGGTTGCCGACCGACCCTGCCGATTTAGGTGCGACCCAATATACTTTATGAGTTTTTAGAAAAAATTATAAAAAAAAAATTATCTGTTTTTTTTTTTTTTTTTAATAAAGTTTCATAGAAATCTTATAGTCAAACATTTAGTATTATGGATATTAAACATGCTGGCAGAGTACATGCATCCATGTTGTTGTGAACATTTTAATTAAATAAAGAAATTCCCTATCCATAGTCGCCGTGGGAAAGAATAAAATTAAAAAATAAAATAAAATAACCTACCTACCCATGGCCAAACTGACAACCAACCTGAAACCAACTATTAATTTTGTTAGGCCCCAGTACAACCACAGTCTGACACTGTTGGCCACTGAGCAACTCCACTGGAGCAGGGGGTTTAGTGCCTTGCTCAAGGGCACTTCAGCGGTTGGTGTTAAGGGTATGGGAGAGAGTTATATGGGAGAGAGTTATAGAAACATTAGGGGTGTAACGGTACACAAAATCCACGGTTCGGTACATACCTCGGTTTTGAAGACACGGTTCGGTATTATTTTCGGTACAGTGGGGGGAATCCAAAAAAAATTGCTTTTCATTTATCTATTTATTTAACTGTATTAAACAATATAAAACGAATTGGCCATAATTGACTGAGCAAACTAATGCTTACTGCTGTAACCTACTAATAACACTTAAGTAAATCTGAAGATTATTATATAGCAGATGCCTTGGAGGATAAGTCGTGTACAACTGTAGATCATCTAAGCTCCACTGTGTTTAAATTCAAATCCTCTGCCATTGTTATTTAACCCTTGTGTCTGAAAACTAAAGTATTATACTCTTATTAGGGGACTAAATTGAAAAACTCCATAAAAAGATTATGTTGAAATAATTTCCCACTTTCTTTTCCATAAATATTTTATTCAACTTCAGCCCTGATCATAACAATTTTTTATATTATTTTTGTAATGAAATACTCCCACTTTTCTGAAAAGAGTTGTTAAATATGACAAAAAAAAGAATATGTGGTGGTTATGATCGGGCTGAAGTGGAATAAACAATTTATGAAGAGTAAAAAAAAAAATACAAGATAATTAAAAGATTATGCAACATATTATGTTGGCTACAAACATAATCACTGCAAAGTTATCAAACAAATACGAATCTGATCAGACACAAGGGTTAAGTTGTTGTTCCCTTTCTAATTTCCTCAAACATCTAGTCTAGTTAATGTGATCAATATTATTTGACAATTGATGCTTTTTGGTGGACATTTCAGTCAGTCAGCTCATACTTTGAGCTCATACATTTATAGTTAAAATGATTGAGACAACGCAATCTTGTCTTCGTTGTGCATGAATGCGTGTGCTCACCACACACAATATGTGTGTCACTATTCTGGCAGTGGCTATATATGTATTGTTAATGAAAGCCTGTTATAAGGTCTGTTATTTTTTTGTGTGTAAAAGGTATGGTCACTGGAAGTATGATATGAGACCCTAGAAAAAAAAATATTTCATATTAAAGCCATGTTGTCATTTTTGTTCACACATCTTTGGAAATATGGTCATATAAGAATTTTATTATTATTTATTTAACAATAGTGTGTTTAACAGCAGGAAAAAAACATGTAATGTTATGATGTATACATATCAGCAGCAATATTTTAATGTAAAATGTACATTAATCAGTATTGATTCCTTAACTTTACAAGTTACAAGTAGATGTACAAGTTACAAATGTACAAGTAGAGTACCATTTAGATTATGGTTGAATAAACATTGATGTCTAACATTGATTCAATATAAAATCAACTAAAATGTGCATGTAGATTACCATTTAGATTATGGTTGAATAAACATTGATGTCTAACATTGATTCAATATAAAATCAACTAAAATGTGGATGTAGATTACCATTTAGATGATGGTTGAATCAACATTGATATAGTATCAGTTATGGTTGACACCTAACGTTGATTCAACATGTAAGTCATAGACAACGATCTGTATAATTTCGATGTCAGGCTTCAACATAGATTCAATATTTCTGCCGAACCCTATTTCAACGTTGATTCACTCATTTTTTGCTATCTGGGTTACCATGACATTTTACTCAACCTCATCCAATCGCGCGCTGCCAACCAAGGAAGAACAGTATGCCTATCGGCGCAGAGATCTGTCTGATGAAAAAAACAGCTTCAATCATAGACTATGATTAATAGTAACGCGCCCCTTTTTTTGGCAGTAACGTTAACGGCGTTATTAAGATTGGAAGAGTAATCCGTTAGATTACTTGTTACTGAAAAAACTAACGCCGTTAGTAACGCAGTTATTTATAATGTCGTTATTCCCATCACTGGCTATTGGTAAAATAATGTAACCTAATATACTTACTTTTTTTTTTTTTCACTGACACCTAAAATTCTTGCTGTAGATATTTCTAGATAAATCACATCGAGATAAGTAAGAACCCATACCTTCCAGCACATTTTATCCGGTTGAATCCACCGTGATGCTATCAGCTTTTTAGCAGCTGTGAGACCGGATAAAACTAGTCTCTTTAGCTGTATAGGTGCTGCAAACTGAAAAACATCATTCAAGAGCAATACAGAGGGATGTACAGGTATGTTCAGAAATAAGAATTATGATAATTGCTGGGACACTTCTTCCCAGATTATCTTAACCGGTAGGCAATCCCAATGCATGTGCATAAATGTACCCTCATCCCCATTTGTACATAAGGAACATAGGGAATCTTGTTTAAGTCCCATTCTGTTCAATCTTATAGGAGTCAGGTATGTCCTATGAATATAATTAAGATTAATTTGTTGATGGTCCGGGTTACGTGACGCAATTTGAACGTTTGCCCAGACTTCTTGCCAATCTAAATCTATTTCCAAGTCTGGTACAGTATATCCCTTTTCCAGACTGAGTCTAGGGGGAGGATTCCATACGAAGACGTTAGTAAGTGATGATAAAAATCAGATACGAAGCCTCTCGATGTCTCTCTTTCATAGAAGAATTTGTGATATCTGTGGTGCTCAATTGGTATCCTTAATGGGACTCCATGAGCCTTCAAACAATCCAATAACTGTGCGTAAAAATAATATGTGGAACTGGTGAGGTTACATTTTTTATGTATATCTTGATAGCTACAAAAAACCTGTTTGTTGAAAACATCTCCCAATGTGTGTATGCCCTGCTTTTCCCATTTGGGGTATCTTATAGGTCGTTTTCCAATAAGGAGTGCATTGTTTTTTTCTTTTTGATCTTTTTCCCCCTCCTTTTTCCTCCGATTTTCTCCCATCCCAATGTTAGTCGTTATGCCAATTCCCGATCCCCTTCCTGGTCGCTGCGCACTTACCCCCCACAGTCGGTCTGGGAGAGTGGAGGCTATCACGTGCTTCCTCCGACACACGTCTAGCCAATCGACCGCTTCTTTTCACCTGGCAGCGTGGACTCTCACTGAGAGGGCGTAGCGTGTGGAAGGATCACACTATCCCACTTAGATCCTATCCGCGCTTAGCAGGCGCCCCGACCGAACTGTAGGAGTCGCTGTTTACAACGACCCGGACCCACCCCGCCAGCTTCTCCCACCCTCTAATACTGCCAATTGTATTAGTGTGAACGGCCAGCCAAGCTGGTGACAACCCCGGAGCTGTGAGCTGGACTCGAACAGGCGAATCCAGCGTCTCCGGGGTTGGTGACGAACGCAATCTCCGTTACGCCACCTGACCGCCCATAAGGAGTGCATTGTTATTGAATAGGGGAGTATTGCTATGCCATTTATGTTGGTTAGAATATTTTTTTTGTGTTTCACGCCATATCCGGATCACATGTGTAATACGGGGGCCAAATTTCAATTTGCATTGCTTAATTGATAATATGGTGTATACTATGTCCGGCAGTCTATGTGGTGCTACTATATTTTCTTCTAAGTTTCTCCAGGATACAGATGCTTGGGAGTCAAACCAGGTTGTCAGTGGTCTTAAAGTTTCAAGTTTCTTTAATAGTTGTCATACAGAAGTACTGAATACTTTTATACAAAATGCTTCTTACTAGGGATGTCCCGATCCGATCACGTGATCGGAATCGGCGTCGATCACGTGCTTTTCAGAGTATCGGGGATCGGGAAAAAATAATAATAAAAATCGGCAGTCAAAAAAAGAAACATTTTATTCAACAAACATGACCATGTCCACGTCTTAAACTCATACGGAGGCCTTAGTTTTGGTTTTAAATTACATATAATATATCATCATTAATGTATTTATTGTCACACAGAGCAGAATAATTATCCACAACAAACACATTCCCCTTTAATTTTCACCGTTGCAACAAACATTCCCTTTAATTTAGACGCTACACGCTACACGCGACCACAACAACAACACGTCGCTCCCGAAACACGGTTAATATCCACTGACTTGAGCAGCTAGACTTAATGTCAGAGGTTTGGAACTAAGCATTTTAAAATATAAAGTCAAGCCAGTTGCAATGTTTGCAAGGAGGAGATTCCGCGTGGAGGAAAAACTCATGAAGCAGCAGGCTGGAGGCGAAGTTTTCAGACTAAATTTTCACCTGGAGGATAACGTTACGTGACTGAGGTTTATCGTCGGCGTTTCAGACCAGAATGGACCATTACGTAAGTCGAACACTGAATGTATACTAATGTGCAAACATATATTGAAACTTTTAATATTTCTTATATGAAGCAGAAGCACATTTCTCAGGGTGAATGTAATAACAAACGCCTCCGCGCTCGCGCCCCCGGACTATTATAGGCAACAGATGGGCTTGTCTCACTCTGCCAGTTTCTGACAAAAATGCGTCAAAATTGATTACTAATGTGAAAGATCGGATCGGAAACGATCGGATCGATAGATATTTAAAATCACATGCTCGGGATCGGATCGGAAGCAAAAAAAGGCGATCGGGACATCCCTACTTCTTACTGTTACGCTCCAGAGACTGTGTTAGACAAGATAAGTATGAAATAAAATAGTATAGCATGTAAAATAGAAGTAAAAATAGAGATCACAGTGTTCAGTATAGACATATGTACAATGTTCGATGCAGAATAGAAGTAACTGAGTTACCATACAATATACAATATACTATACAATGTACTAATATAAAATACTATATAGTGCAGAGCAGAAATGGGATGAGGTACAATTTAGGTACAATTTACAGTAAGGTGTACGAGTTGTAGTGCAAATCCTTTACCAATAAATATAAAGTGTAAAGTGTGTTTAGGTGTTCTAAAGTGTGTAAAGTGGGTGCTGCAGTGAGTTGTTTGTTTAAAGTGAGTGTGTGCGTGTGGATGTGTGTGATGTGTGCATTTGATGGTTGTTGCATAGTGTTTATTGTTCGTTGAGCAGCCTGATGGCCTTTAAAGAGTATGCTTTAAAATAGTGGTAAAAGTCTGGAAATGCCAAACCTCCGTCGGATTTGTTTCCTTGTGCGGTGGATCTTTTTATTCGTGGAGGTTTGTTATTCCAAATAAATGTATATGCGGTGGAGTGTAATTTTTTCCAGTAACCATCAGGAGGGGGTACTGGTAACATTGAGCTAATGAAGTTGATTCTAGGTAAATACCGGATACCGCGATACCGGAAAGATTTCGGAGGTGATTATACCTGTTGTAATCATGGCCGATGGGTCTTTGTATAATACTTTTATCATATCAATGAATCCTTTTCCTAACACCATCCTTTCTAGTACTGCCCATAAATAAGACCATTCCAACCTATCAAAGGCTTTCATCGCATCCAGGGACAGCATCGCTATAGGTGGGGTGTCATCCTTGCTGGCATCTAGCACATGTAATAACCGTCTTATATTATCCGTGATCAAGTGGCCTCTTATGAAGCCAGTCTGATCAGGATGAACTAAAGACGTCATATGCTTTTGAAGTCTGATGGCTAATACCTTGGAATACAGCTTGATATCGGTTCCGAGGAGGCTCAAGGGTCTATAACTACCGCAATCGGTGGGGTCTTTGTCATTTTTACGGAGGACTGTTATGAGTGCAATATTGTCGATCTTATGGAAATTCCCCTCCTTGATTGAGTATAAAATCATATTAAGTAATAGGGGTCCAATTACATCCCAGCATGAGAGGTACATTTCTGGTGGGATACCGTCCCTTCCAGGAGCCTTACCACTTTGCATTTCAGATATGGCCTCCCTAAGTTCATCTAGTGTGATGGGTGTTTCTAACTGTTTAGCGTCATCCTCTGATAGTTTAGGAAGGTTAATTTGATTAAGATATATGTCCATTTTGTTTTGATCGAAGGCCATTTCTGATTTGTACAAGTTGGAGTAAAACTTTTTGAATGTCTTGTTGATTTTTTTAGGGTCTGTAACAAGTCCTTGCTGTGCCTTAATAGTAGGGATATCTGCAAATTTTGCATTGGCTCGTATCTGCATAGCTAGTAGGTGACTTGGTTTAGAACCGTGAAAGTAATACTGTTGTCTTGTGCTTTGAACTTCAGATTGTTGTTTTAAAATGACATTAATCTCTTTTTTTAACACATTCATTTGAGATTCCAATCGAACCGAGTAGTTGTATTGTAAAGAGGAAAATAACGTAGAGTAAAGCGTTTCCAGCTCTGCCAGTTTTGAACAACGATTCTTGTGTATTTTGGAGGAAAAGACCCCGGTGAAATCCTTGATAAATCCCTTTACCGACATCCATAATATTCTGGAATCCTGTACCGATTGCGCATTCTCCAGCAGGAATTCAACAAGAGCTTCTTTGAATTGTGTAATGAATTCCTTGTTTTTCAGCAATATCGAGTTAAATCGCCATCTTGGGGCTCGGGATGACAGTATACCAAATGCTCCTTTTAGGAGTAAATAACAGTGCATTGGGTACCATTTCCACGTCATAGTTATCAAATAGTCTAGGGGATGCAAAAACATAATCTATTCTGGAGAATGTGTTGTGTCTTGCAGATCGAGTACTTTCGGGTCGTTGGGTTGAGTGATCGCCATAGGTCATTTACACCTGTATTCTTAGACCAATCCTTTAATGCATTAGATGAATTTTTCTGATCATTGGAAAAGGTGGGATACGATTTATCCATCCCGGGATCCCAAATGGCATTAAAATCTGTGCCAATTATAAATGAGTATTCAGGAAAGTTTAACATTGTTCTGGTAAGTGTAGCGTAGAAGTTAGCCTCGTAAAGATTTGGGGCATATGCTGCTCCCAACGCTATTTTCCTGTTCCTGTATACAATTTTAGCTATGGTTATCCGACCATCTGTATCAGACCATACTTCCTGCAATTCAATATTCAACTTCCGTTTCACGACTATAGCAACTCCACGGGATCTCGTTCCAAAGGAAGAGTGGCTAATGTTATGATATATGTTGTCCGCTAGCGTTACTTTGTCTTCCACTAAAAGGTGCGTTTCGTTTAGAAGAGCCACATCAACCTGTTTGTTTTTCATCAGTGTGAGCACGCTTTTGCGTTTATGTTGTTTATTTATTCCCCCAGTATTCCAAATCATTATATTCAAACTAGCCATAATCTATACATGTTGTTGTGTACTTGTTAGTAATGCGTCTTGAGTACGAATTCACAATGGATATATATCCAATTATTGAAGTCCCGTTGAGAGCCGAGCTTAAAAACATACATATATACAAATAATCCCCTAAACCCCCCTCCCTCAAAGAGCCGTACAAGGTACCTGTGTTCCTTTGAGACCCCCTTCGCGTACAACTCCACCCTCCCTTAAACCACCGGTTAGCCCAGAATGAGCCATTTATCCTTAACTTCCCTATGCCAATTGCCATAGGATCTAAAACTTTAATTCTAATTTAATAGAATGTCACTCGTGGCCTAGCCACTCTCTCGTTAATGTAATAAAATAAAATAAAAAATATGCCTCAATTAGTATACTCATTTGAACCTTCTACTAACATGTATAGGTTGGAACATTTCAGAAAACAGAGAAAAAGAAAGAAAGATGTTTAGAACTAAATTATAGAAATCCCTAAAATTAGGGAACAATTGCTTAAATTTTTTAATAACTTTGCCAAGCTTACACCTCTAGATGAAAATGAGGTTTTTAAATCCTTGTATGCAGTACGTCCCCCGACAAGGGTGGGCTTTAATCCGTTATGAAGGTTTATTGATCTTCCATATCTGGTTCATGTGCAGGTCACATACCGATGTTATTGTACCCGGGCCTTCATTGTAAAAGTCCAGTGTATTCCAGAAAGTTAGCCACCGATCATGACTTGTGTAAAACTGATGTTATGTTCCAGGGTATTCTTCCTGCCATAGAGTTATGTCATTCCAGTGTATTCCAGTATATTCCAATATGACACAGAGCGTTCGAAAAAATCCAGAATGTTCCAAAATGTCGACATCAGATCATGACCTGCACAAAACCATAAATCTATAAATATAGTGTCTAGCGTTTCGTATTAAACTATTTGTACCTCAATGTTGTCAAAAAGCTTGTTTGATGCCGTTTTTGATGTCCGAGCCATAGCAAAGTTATCCAACATAGATTAAAAAAAAAAGATGAATAAACTTGTCATCCACAATGTATTTCCTTCATGTATTCTTCGGCCACTTCAGGCGAACGGAGCCCGAACCTTTTTCCATTTCCCTCCGCAATGGAAAGATTTGCTGGATAACGTAGGATAGGACAGAGATTTTTCTCATAGAGCTGATGCATCACAACCTTGTAACGGGCTCGTAGAGTTATAGCCTCCCTGCACATATCTTCGTAGAACAACATTTGTTTTCCTTTGTATGTCAGTTTTCCCCATTTCTTACGTGCATCCCTGATGATCGTGTCTCTTATTTCAGTTTTACGCAGGCTAGCAATGATCACCTTCACTTTGTTGCCGCTGTAGTCTCGGGAGCCGAATCTGTAACGTTGGTCCACTGTCGGTGTTGTAGGGAGGGTCTCTGAACCTAGAATTTCAGTTAACACTGACGGGAACGAGTCGTATGTGCATTTGACTGATTCATCCAATCCCACTATACGGATATTAAATCTACGGGAGTAACGTTCGAATTCGAGCAACCTATCCGTTGTTTTCTCGTTGTTGTCAAGTATCTTCTGCAAAAGCTCCTTGTCACCCTCTTGCATCTCCACCGCTAGTTCCGCGATTTCGACATAAAGAGCCTTGTTGCCCTCATCGAATTTCAGTGTATATTCGCTCAGGGTATTTTCAACTGCAATAATGCGCTCGGTTTGTGCTGCAAGCGTTAGCATTAGGGTCAGCCCTATCAGCAATATTACCAGCCTTGGCGTCAGCATTATCAACCTTGTCGGTTAAGATCTTTACCTTGTCGGTCAAGTTCTTTATCAGATTAGTCAGAGACTCGAAATCGGGTGATGTATTCTCCATGTCTGTCTCGGGTGCGGTTGCAGGAGCGCTGGAAGCGATGGTATTGTCGGTTGTTTTATTCTCGATCTCGACTGCCCTATCCTTCACGGAGCGCGTCACCGCAGGGTCTCCCGTTAGATTGTCTGCTCCGCGTCTCTTTACAGGTTCTTTCTTTGATGTCATGTTGATTCTTTCTGTTGATATAGTTAGTAGAAGGTCTTAGTAAATATATACGTCGATGTTTAAACACATTAGTGTTGTAAAAAAAGGGTTTTGAAGCAAAATTAACATGAACGGGAGCGGAGCTCGTGACCAACGTGACCGCTACATGCCGTTGTCAAACCGGAAGTCATATACTTACCTTTGTACCTTATCTGCTACACTTAGTCTACCAGTCTAGATAAACCCAACTTCCTTTATACTTACCGGTCATACGTAGCTATATATAAAAAAAAATACAGGTAAAAAAATGTAAATGTTACTTCCGTTTTTTTTGGTGCCCCCCCATACTAGCTCATAGTTAAGGCTATTATGTAAGAACATAAGTACTTAATATTATTGGGTACCAACTCCCTTGAATTACAGCATCGCCCTTTAATTTACGTCATGACGTGAGATGACGTGAGTGAGATAGATGTCACGACAGCCATGCCTTGCTTTACAGCAGGTGAGTCTTGCTACTGCGCAGATGCAGACACAATCCAAGGAGATTCAACACGCAGTTGAACAGAGCTAGATAACGAGATGAGATAGCATGATAAAACCAGTTATCAAACAGTTATAAAAGATTCCCCCAGTTGCAAAACCGAAGAAGCGTTGCAGTAAAGTAGCTGTAGCCTGCGGTTTTGGTGAGTTTCAATCAATATTGTGCTATTCAATTGTCGAGTGCAAAAATGGTTAGCTCTATGCTACAAGCTAATAACGTTAAAGCTAATTAACGTAGCTTCATTCTGAGTCATACACGAACTGCCCCAAGCTCAATTGGTTAAATGAAAACTAGGAAGGAACCATTTCAGAAGTACTTATAATTGTATTGATATGCTGTACGATAAGAACAAGGTCTATATACATTTTGAATGTTTTTGAGAGTTTTATATGAACGTGGGGAATGTTCCATATGCTAGCGCACTTTAGCCTAAATTAGCATGTGGCATATGATCCCACATGCTGGGATGAGATAGCCTACTTTAGCTTAGCATAGCTAAAAGTAGCCTGATTGATTATTCATTCTGAAAGCAATGAAAAGATGATGAAGCGATAAAAGATGGTAAATAGCTTTTATTTTCGGAATGCCTGCTCACAAGCAGGCCAGGTTTTTCTAGCACCCCGTTCCACTCTGGGAGCAGTTCCAGGACTCCAGACCACCCATCACCACGTGTGCCCACGAGGGGACGAGGCGGTGTGCCGGACGATGCAAGATGGCAAGCCAACCCACTGAACCTCTGATATAGCTCAAGGCTAATGCCAGCCTGATTTGAATACCCCTGTTGCTCAACTCCTGTTACCTCAACAGTCCGGTAGGGTTGAACTGATTGAACTTGAATCATAAGAACTTCCACGGATTGAACTGACCTGAACACAAGGACATTCCAAGGGCTTCGACCCCGTTCACCTTTTGTTATTTTGATATTGTATTTTGTATTTGATTTGATTTAATCTGATAAGATACTGATAATTCTCCTACAAGAAGGGAGACTTAAAGGGTAAATACACCCAGTAAGTTATTTGAACTACTGATGTTCTCTTGTAAAGAGGATGAGTTAATAGAATTCAAGTGTACCCATTGATGACATTGATTATAGTGAATCACTGATGGTTCTCCTGTAAAGAAAGAAGGTTTAAAGGGTAATTTCACCTAATAAGGTATTTGCATTCCCATAACCTAGAATATTCCATTTGGTACTTTTGTTGTGTTACACCTTCAAAGGAAGAGTTTAAAGGAGCATTTCACCTATTAAGGTATTTGCGTTCCCTGCACATTTAAAGGTTTAAATTAATATGTTTAAACATTTACCTATTGAAATGATAAACTGAAATAGAGTTTACTGACGATAAAAGGATACATCCAATATCCAACCTTGAATCTAGCTTTTAGCTATAGATAACCTCAGAGAAGTCTGAACCAAACCTAATGTGTTGATCCAATCAATCTAGGACTTGATATCGAAGTAACCCTCCCGAAAGGAGAGGTTACTGAACGAACCAAAAGGGATACTTCAAACCGTTACTTGCACTTTACGTCTGTATGTATTATGTATGTCTAGCTACCGCGCATTTGATTAAAACACCGGTTATTATTATAATTCTGTCTCTGGTCCATTATTCTTTAATTGTGCATATTACTCCTCTCCTCATTCATACCTAGAACTGTGCCCGTGGCGAACAGCTGTTACAAGTAGGTGACACAAGTGCTACATAAAGCAACGTCTGTTGCTTTATATGGCAACTGTAAAATATATTTAGGAGCATGTTAAGGCGAGACACTGCAGGTGAATAGGCAAATATCCTTTTTTTGTTGCTTCCTTTTTTGCTTCCTAAACATGTCTTCTATGAAACTAGTGACAATAAAACGTCAATAACACACATTTAGTTGTTTATTTTACTTAATTTTGCCTTATTGCATCCATAAATGTACACATATTTAATGGGGAAGTGCCTCATTTGCATATATAAACATACATTTCAGAAAACTTGCAATATATTTTTTCTTAGTTTATATGTACATAACAAACTGGGAAAGTTTCATAGTGATATCTATTTAAATATGTTTTGCCTATTAGGGGGTACTACACTGTACTACACTGTTTGTAGCCTGTGTGTAGTTCTGTTCAGTTCAATAACATCATTATTATTATTATTCAGTTATCAGGCATGTGTTTAGGTTGTCTATTACTAATGGTTTGATTAGATATTGTGTTTGTAAATATCTGTTTAAAAAAAAAGAATGGCATTTTACAATACAGAACTTTGAAGGCGTTTTCCCAAAAATGAGTTTTAAGAGTTTTTCCTCATACTCTGAGCCAGAAATCTCCACTTCAGTTGCACTCACATACACCAAACCTTCCAGTTCTATTCATATCTATGTTCTGAAGGTATTTACAGAAGGGTTTGTTGATATCGCATTCATACCCTGATTTATATCACATTTTATTCCTAAAAACATGGCGAAATATGGAATTTTACCATAAAAATTGACTGAATGGAGTATTTTCTGATTTATGGGGTGATAAAAAGAGATATCCAAAATCCCCTCTGTAATAACCTTTGGCTCTAATATGTCAACAAAATGAAACTATAATTTTGAAAATGGCTTTATCCAATGTTCAGATTTCTGTCCTGGAATTATATGCAAATTAGTGCATATTTAAGTAGATAATGCCTCATTTGCATATTTAAACATACAATTTCAGAAAACTTGTAATACAAAAAAGTCGTGTCTTAGCGAGACACTGCAGGTGAATAGTCAAATATACTTTTTTTGTTGATTTTGAGATTTTGTTATATTTTGCTTCCTAAACATGTCTTCTATGAAACTAGTGACAATAAAACGTCAATAACACACATTTAGTTGTTTATTTTACATCATTTTGCCTTATTGCATCCATAAATGTGCACATATTTAATGGGGAAGTGCCTCATTTGCATATATAAACATACATTTCAGAAAACTTGCAATATATTTTTTCTTAGTTTATATGTACATAACAAATTGGGAAAGTTTCATAGTGATATCTATTCAAATATTTTTTGCCTATTAGGGGGTACTACACTGTACTACACTGTTTGTAGCCTGTGTGTAGTTCTGTTCAGTTCAATAACATCATTATTATTATTATTCAGTTATCAGGCATGTGTTTAGGTTGTCTATTACTAATGGTTTGATTAGGTATTGTGTTTGTAAATATCTGTTTAAAAAAAAAAAGTATGGCATTTTACAATACAGAACTTTGAAGGCGTTTTCCCGAAAATGAGTTTTAAGAGTTTTTCCTCATACTCTGAGCCAGAAATCTCCACTTCAGTAGCACTCACATACACCAAACCTTCCAGTTCTATTCATATCTATGTTCTGAAGGTATTTACAGAAGGGTTTGTTGATATCGCATTCATACCCTGATTTATATCACATTTTATTCCTAAAAACATGGCGAAATATGGAATTTTACCATAAAAATGGACTGAATGGAGTATTTTCTGATTTATGGAGTGATAAAAAGAGATATCCAAAATCCCCTCTGTAATAACCTTTGGCTCTAATATGTCAACAAAATGAAACTATAATTTTGAAAATGGCTTTGCCTTTATCCAATGTTCAGATTTCTGTCCTGGAATTATATGCAAATTAGTGCATATTTAAGTAGATCATGCCTCACTTGCATATTTAAACATACAATTTCAGAAAACTTGTAATACAAAAAAGTCTTGTCTTAATATAAGTAATCAACTGGGGAAGTTTCATTGTGATATCTATTAGTTAATTTTTTTACCCTATTCACCTGCAGTGTCTCCCCTTAATATAAGTAATCAACTGGGGAAGTTTCATTGTGATATCTATTAGTTAATTTGTTTACCCTATTCACCTGTAGTGTCTCCCCTTAAGTTGTATAGAAGTAGTGGCCTTGCAGATTGTAAACAATAGCCCTGCTGTATCAGCATGATGAGGATTGTAGTGGAATGTTGACACAAACAAACATTTGACCATATTGCTGTTGCAATCAGACAAAATTGTGGAGTTAGTTTTATTATCGAGCACCTTTCTATGGGTGGATGGATGGATTTAACATATTATGCATCACTGGCAGCCCCATGGGAAAAGGCTAGAAGAAGGCTAACGTTACCAGGTAATATATGGTGTTAGCATAGCGTTGTACTGATGCACAAAAACAAATGATTTTTTGTTACAACAACATAGTGTAACTAAGCAGGGTTGTGATTATAGATGAAGTATTTCCAATGTGCATGTTTCTGGTCAATGCGAGGACCAATATTATGGCAAAAGAGTATGCTGGAATCATTGATCTGTTCATTTATCCGTGATCATGAAGATATGATCAGAGAAAGTTGTCCTTTGTGTTCTAGTATTGCGACAATGCGATGCCTGATTGAGACCTTTTTATGTCTCATTGTGGCCCTCAGCTTGCATTTCTGATAGCAGACAGGCATATCGCCTGGCAGAGACTTGTCCTCTACTGAATGCACTCTTCTAGTTTGTTTACAGTAATTATACACAGGTATCACAACCAAAATGATATATTTTGTTGAAAATTCTCCCCGTAGCAGCTTTTAAGTGGATGGATTTACCTTGGGAATGTCCCAACTGTGAGATGCTTCTCTCACTTGCTATATCACATTATAGTGCTGTCTCTCCTTCCCTCCTCCTCTCTCTCTCTCCCTATCTCTCTCTTTCTCTCTCTCTCTCTCTCTCTCTCTCTCTCTCTCTCTCTCTCTCTCTCTCTCTCTCTCTCTCTCTCTCTCTCTCTCTCTCTCTCTCTCTCTCTCTCTCTCTCTCTCTCTCTCTCTCTCTCACATTTAGCTGAAAAACTCCAAAATGATATAGGTGTTAGCCGGCTGGTAATTTATTCATGTTCTTTTGGTGCATTAATGATGGCGTTCAGGGAGTTAGAGGAGAGATACAACATCAGACATAAGTTCAGTGACATTTCAGTGAAACAGCAGCTAAATTATGGCCTTTCAGAATGTAGATTTCTCCGGCTGCAGCGTTCAGTGATTTGTTGCTTCTGACAGAGGCTCCATGTCGCATTGGCATCCGGCGGCACCAGTGTTGTTTCTGTAAACACGCTGGGAAACCAGTTTCAGGTTGGGTTTTTCCCCATCGCTCTCTGCCAAGGTTGCTTTCATCGGGGGAGAGTTATGTTTGGGAAAAATACATAACTCAAACCCATTATGGCTTGCTTTTAGCGTTAAGTAACACAGAGTGAAGTACACTGGTGTCACACTTGATGATGCATTATCGACTCTCAAGTGGGTGAATTGTGGCTTTGGCTGCATTCAAAACTAAGCCATTTTCAAAGGCGGCTTAATTGATAGCGCAGGGAAAACATTGGTTATATTTCAACAGGCTACGCTTTCTGCTTTGCTATGGGATATCCTCTGTGCACACGTGCACCTACTTGAAACTTCTCACATGTACCTTCTCATCTGTCTGATCACGCCCACCTCCAGCCAGCATATAGGCAGGTGTAGTGATCAGCTCCCCCTTCCTCATACTTTCAAAACGATACGTTGTGCTCACAAGCCTTCGGCAGTTCGGAAATATAAAGTTTAGTTAGTTAGTTAGGTAAGAGATGTAAGGATATTCCACCGGAGTCCTTTTTTCAGGACTCCACCAGTGCGTTCGGAAAGGGAAGCGCTTGGGGTACCGCTGCTCGTTATGGAGTTTTCCTAGCAGACCAGCAATTCCTCGTCTGGGGACTGCTGGTATGCTATCGCGCAGTCAGTGAAAGGCTTTCGAGCCAGCGGAAAGACTTGTTTATCTAGCGAAACCCCCCACATTAGCAACCGACTGACCTTCATCAATGAAGCGGGCAAGAGGAGGGAAAAACGGAATTGTCCCGCGGCGGGGATCATTAGAACAACGACCCATTTCAGCGTCAAGATTAGCATTAGCAGTAGTAGCATTAGTAGCATTAGCATTAGCAGCGTGCTCCAGGATAGCCAGGAAAACAGGCTTTGGTTGTGATTACCTGTGGTAAGCAAACCTCTGGTAAGCTTTCAACATTACGTAATTTCTCTAATCTTTTCATAACAACTAGTTAACATAAGGTGCACTGCATCCGCTATGATGGAAATGAAAATAGAGGAAGAGTGTATTGGTGACCATGCCTACTGTCTTATAGGCTACGCCTCCATAGAGGCAGGACCCGGCAGGTGTGGGTGTACTGGTTTTTATTCGTGATGGAGTACAATAGGTACATGAGATGAGGTATGTCTCGATAGGCTTAAGAGCGGGACGCGATAAGCCAAGTACGATATATAACTACGTCTTCATAATAAAAAACAGACAGAAAAACTGCTTTAATTCCTTCTGCTAAACATAGGACAATTAGTTTTGTTTCTGTACAGAAAGCCAACCTACTGATTTACTTCAGTTTAATTGATTTACTACAGTTTACTTACAAGATTATCTACATGGCATTTACATGTACATTTCTCATCAAGCCAGATGCCAAGATATTTATATTCTTTAACCCCTTATGCTGGGGGCACATTTAGCATAAAATGCCTGATGATTGCATACCAAAACTAATTTGCGATGTATTACTTGAACCACTTATAGCACATGCATGAGTCTGGTCTCTTTTGAAAGGAAACATTCTGAACCTTCTTCCACAACAGGAGAACAATCACTCTGAGTACTAATGTAATAGAGTTAGCGGTTTGAACACACTGAAATAAAAATAAATGTGTGTTTACTTGTTGCCAGATGCCTGTTTTTGAGTTCCAACTGAGAGCAGCTGGTAGCAGCTGGAAACATAACAGTTCCATACAGGGTGACCAAACTTCCCGATTTGTGTGGGACAGTCCCGCAATTTAGCCCTCTGTCCTGCATGCCGCAACAGAAGAAAAACATCCCGCATTTCAATAAACAATTTAAAATATATGAATCATTATTGTTTTTGTCCTCTCATTAATCCCCAACCATGCACTAATGCACCGCAATTACTGTACGTTACATAGCCTAGTCTAACCAGCGCGAGCGCATATACTATACATAGCACCTGGCGCAAGCTGTTTATGTTATGCCTAGGACTACCAATGCCATTCTATTTCATTGCATCTGATGCGTCTAATCACAGGACGAGCAAACTCCACTCGCCGTGCGCTATTGGACTCCCAAGCTGGGAGTCAGTTCAAGTTCAAGTTCTTTAATAGTTGTCATACAGAAGTACAGAATACTTTCATACAAAATGCTTCTTACTGTTACGCTCCAGAGACTGTGCTAGACAAGATAGTATCAAATAACATAATAACATAATATAGCATGAATTTAGAAGAAGAAAATGAGGTCACAGTGTTCGGTATAGACATATGTACAATGTTCTGAGTTACCATATAATATACAATACACAATACTATGCAGTGTACTAATGTACAGTACTATCTAGTGCAAAGCAGAAATGGGATGAGGTACAATTTTAGGTACAATTTACAGTAAGGTGTACGAGTTGTAGTGCAATCCTTCATCCATAAATATAAAGTGTGGGGAGTGGGTGCTACAGTGTGTTTGTTTAAAGTGGGTGTGTGCTATAAAGTGTGTGGAGT
Source organism: Notolepis coatsorum (assembly GCF_963971535.1). Classification (NCBI taxonomy): domain Eukaryota; kingdom Metazoa; phylum Chordata; class Actinopteri; order Aulopiformes; family Paralepididae; genus Notolepis; species Notolepis coatsorum. The sequence goes on along the minus strand of NC_140171.1, from coordinate 60,326,494 downwards.
GGGTGCTACAGTGTGTTTGTTTAAAGTGAGTGTGTGCGTGTGGATGTGTGTGCTATGTGCGTTTGGTGGTTGTTGTTGTGTAGAGTCAGGAACCAAGGGCCCTCATTTATCAATGTTGCATAGAAAGTGTTCTATTTCCGTTCCTACGCACGGAATTTAGAATGTGTGTACGCACAGAAAAATTGGGATTTATCACACGTGCGTAGACGTATCCCACGCACACCGGCAAGTACTCCATGTTGATAAATGCCACTTGTTCTACGCTCCGCGCTCGTGCACAATTTTAAGTATTTACATTTACATTTACATTTAGTCATTTAGCTGACGCTTTTATCCAAAGCGACTTACAAGTTCTGTACGACAAGCCATCAGGAAGAGCACAACTCTATCAGCTGAGTAACAATGTTCATCAAAGTGTTGAGTGCTACAGTGTAGGTTAGTTTATTAGGACAAGTGCATGACAGTATGGTTAGTTAGGGTTAGATTTTTTTTTTTTTTTTTTTTTTTTTAATTCAGATAATGGTTGAAGAAGTGCGTCTTTAGTCGACGGCGAAAGATTGGACGTGTTTGCATATAGAACCGCCCGTAATTAACCATATACGGTAATGAACACCCCCATGAAATGTGGAAAATTTACTAAACCGAGCAAAAGCGTGTTATGGGAGAAATACACGACAGGCTAACAGACATGTACACGGTGATGTCGGATATTATATCTATTAACTTCCTAAAAGACCATTGCTGCCTGGACACCGCAAAACACTAATAAAGACCGTTAACCACTGTTTGCCGTTGCCCGTTGGTGTCATTAATGCATGCTGGAATATGAATGCCTTACTTCATTTCGTTCTTTTAACGTTCGATTAATACCCAGGGATTAAAGTTATCCGTACATTTTCTACCTGCATGGTTTAATATGATTCGTAAGATATTCCTTTATTAATCCCCTTGGGGAAATTCCAGCGACACACACATACAGCTCATCGTCTCATTAATAATAATAACAACATCACAATCATTACATTTTTTACAGTAACAATGGCACAGCATAAATTCAAACAAACATTTGTTGACACATGTCATCTACAGAATGCCTGAGACGCCATATGCGATAGTCAGGCTGCATCAACAACAGAGTAGTTAAACAAAGTGTTGTTGCGCCAGGTGGGCGGGAGGGAGGGAGGGATGGACAGGCAGGGTCGGGAGACAGTCTTAGGATCCACTCCTACAGCGCGCATACGTGGCAGCCGTCCAGATCTGGTGGGGGGAGGTGAGGTGTTGGGAATGGAAACGCTGCATTCCAGTTGTTATCTCGTCTGACTCCCTTTTCCGAGGCCGCGAGACAGGCGGGCAGACCTTGGCATTCCACAGTTTCACACCAGACTTGAGAGTGTGTGGGGGGGGGGGGGGGGGGGTGCAGTAGAAGACAATGACCCCTAAAAGCACCATTCTTGACTCAAATTCGATCCGTCGCGCTCTTAATGTCCTGCGCGACCCCCAGCAGGACTTGACCTCTCAACTGTTCGTCAGATGAATGGACAGCAAGTCTTTTAACCAATTCCATGTGGGTTTTAATGAGTTCCATGTGGGAGACTTCCAGTCTGGCCACAGCTCTCAGGCAGCGGTCCACGCGGTTATCATCCTTTTGTTCGTCTCTTTTCCCGATTATTCTTGTACAAATCCAGATCCAGATTGCGATCGCTCCCAAGCCGATCAGTAGGATTGTGATGATGTACACATCTTTAACATCCTCAATTTCAAGAGAAAACAGGCATATTGATCGCCATTTATTCCAACTGTCAATCGCAAAGCCCGCTTGATATGTCCCGATTGGACACAGCGGATCAGCTGCGTTTTGCTTCCTTGAAGAGAAAATTCGATCAATTGCTGCAAATGACCAGCTTACTAGTTGATCCATTGTAGTTGAGTAGGGAGCCAAGTCTGTTGAAGAGAGTAGAATCCACACCGTCAGGGAGGCAGTTAGGGCCGGCGACAGACAGACAGACAGACAGACAGACATACAGACAGACAGACAGACAGACAGACAGACAGACAGACAGACAGACAGACAGACAGACAGACAGACAGACAGACAGACAGACAGACATACAGACAGACAGACAGACAGACAGACAGACAGACAGACAGACAGACAGACAGACAGACAGACACTGTTCCACAGGGGGGGGTGAGTCTCTACTAGGAGGTGGTCCAGAGGGGGGGGGGTGAGTCTCTACTAGGAGGTGGTCCAGAGGGAGGGGGGGGGGAGTCTCTACTAGGAGACTAGTAGTCACACACACGCGTGCGCACGCACACACACACACACACACACACACACACACACACACACACACACACACACACACACACACACACACACACACACACACACACACACACACACACACACACACACACACACACACACACACACACAGTGTCTATCTGTCTGTCTGTCTGTCTGTCTGTCTTTCTGCTGTCTGTCTCTCTGCTGTCTCTCTCAAAATAGTATAAGTGGCTATCTTGGCCCTGAGAGCGCTGCTCTCCGGTTATGCAGCTGGACCCTTCTCACATAAGCACGGAAAAGGCTATAAGCTTATAGCTCCAATTTGGGTCCCAAATTGCGGTACAAATCAAGGAGGTGTCTCGGGTATAGCAGACTCTAGTTAATATTATGTTCTCTCTGCAATTAGACTGCCCCTCATTCATTCATTCATCCCTATCTGCTATATCTGAAAACAGTTCCCCGCGAGTGCAGTCAGTGCACACGATAACGCTATATATAAACCATGCTGCATTCATTCGAAAAGAAAGACCTATTCCAAATGCTATATTTATAGGGTTTGACAATAATTACACTACTGTCGCTATTTTACAATGAACTATAATGAATTATAGGCCATACAGAACACGCCAGTGTTGAAACTAATGCACGGAAGCTTATTTCCGCGGTGCAATATTCATATTCTACCACCGGGCGCCAGGTACGCACAGTCGGAGCTGTGCGTAAATATACACACAAAGTCAAGCACAAGTTCAAATTGATAAGTCTCACACTTTGCTTAGAAATGATCGTACGCACGGGTTACACACATATCTGTGCACCTTTATGAAGACCACAATGAAATGTCAGACGCAATCCACAGCCAGATCACAAGCAGGCTTCATCAAAATGGTCTGGGCTTAGACCGCATATCTGCATATGCGGCGGATAATGCTAGTGTTGTTAACTATGGAAAACACAAATCTCTGTACAAAAAGCTTCACGACAACCACAACAGCATTGTGAAGGCAAACTGTCTTGCCCACATCATTCACAACTGCGTGCAAGTCAGTGTAGACAATGTATGCACTACAGTATCACATTACACAAGAGATCACAGGGTACATCTGTTAAGCCGTAAGGTCCCCCAATTGGGGGACCCTGCTTTTCTTTATCATAAATTGATCAATAGAGACCATATTAGATCACCAATTATCATATCATGGGGTATCATTGGAAAGCCACACTCATTTGCTACAACCCTGTCCAAAATGTTTCGAGATCGCCAAATGATTGACGGAGCTAGAGCCCCCGGAGTTCAGGGGTGGTAATGTGTACTTTGGTGCACGCCTCACATATCGGCATGTAACTCGAGAACCGCTGAACGGATTTTGTCACCTGAAAAGGCAATTGACAGGCAACAAATAGGGCTTTCATTCTATCTATATATTGTATTAAAAGAAATGCACACCCGAGCCGCTAGAGGTCGGCAAAGTGGCGCGTCGCGAATCGTCCACATGAGGGCCCACATGTGGGCCCTTAGATGTTAAGAGTTTTTTTTATTTTAATTTTTTTGTGTTGCCAAGAGTAAATACCATAACCCTATCAAAACAGCAGTCAATGTGTATATTTTCATTTTTACCGATGTTTTGTAAGATTTACAGAAAATAAGAATTTATCGGGAAAATGCTAATTATATCTCTTTTTTCGTAAAACCATGAGGAAATGACTAAATCCAGATTTAACCCTGCCATTGGAAAGAGGAGCCTTTTCCCTATCCATAGATGTATGATTTAGCCATAATAAGGTCAAGGTCAAGTTCAAGGTCAAATATGAATTTATAATTAAAATCGATTATCATTTATTACTGTATCTACAAATTCTTCTATTTAATCATCTTCCCTTTATTAATTTGCTTAGATTTTGTGTACACTTGATCTCAATAAGGTGGTGAATGAGCTCATGGAGCAAAATCTCTTTGTTATAATTGTAACATGGTGTTATTCACCGGCACAGATTTCCTTACAATTTACTCAAGCATAGTAACAGACACAATATTTCTGACACTGGGAATACATACCCCCAGGTCCCTAGATCTTCCTAGACACCAAGAACATGCAAATTGACCTTGTAGAAGTGGAGCAATCTTCCATTTACTTAGGCATGTACCTTTAGGCGGAATTTCTGAAAATAGGGCTACAGCTTAACAGGTTAACTAACTATAGCCATAGGACTCGGGAACCTCTAGGAGTCACTACTGTCGCGGTTGGTAGGTAATTTAACAGCATGTTGGATTGCATAGTATGATCTTCTATATAATTATTAGTATAATAAGCAATTAAGACGCAACAATATTGTGTTTTTAATACATTAAATGCTTATATTTTGATCAAAATGATGAATACATTATGTAAACATGATTATTGCATACGTATTCATTACTGTACTGCAATTTTAACAAATGTCCTGCAAAATCGACACGCTGTCCTGCATTTGGATCATACGGATTTGGTCACCCTAGTTCCATAGCCTGACGTCTTATCTACAGTACAGGTCCAAAGTTGTATCTCATGTAAGATACCGTTGGCTCCATAATGTCATTGGCTACAAATGTGGTCAATCATTTTTGCCATCAGAGGTGACTGGTCCGTTCAGGACCTGGCCAAACCGGACATGGTCAATTTTCCGAATGGCTTGTCAAATGACATTCATCGGATGTTTTGTCTTGTAACTCGAGACTGGAAGCACACTATAGGTCAAGTAGGGGGACGATCGAAAGGCAGCAAATTCTACTTTCCAACAATGTATTGGTTGATCGCCAAAAATACAGAGCTAGGCCGATAGACGAGGGCAAAGTGCCACAAAGTGTGCATGCACCCCAAACGTTACTCTCTCGATATCAGATCCATTCAGAGTGGATATATGCAAATCATTACAAATTGTACCTTTGGCTCTAGAGTACAGAAGGCACTTTGTTTTATTTGCATGTCATACCAGTTTAAGTTTAATAAGCGCATCCTGCATAATATTAAAGGAGAGTACATTTTCAGCGGCTAGAGTCCGCAACACAATAGACAATAGTGTCATCTGCATAGAGATTAGCCTGACAACTCCTCAATGAAGAGACAATATCAGTAATATAAATAGTAAATAAGACCCCAGGATTGAAGCCTGCGGTATGCCTTTTGTAATGGGCAAGCACTCGGATTAGACATTTGCCGTTTTCACACACTGAAGTCTCTCAGACAGATAGCTCTTAAACCATTTGCAGGCAAATGTGTCAAAGCCAACATTCATTAACCTTTGCAATAGAAGACAGTGATCAACTGTGTCAAATGCTTTTGACAAATCTACAAAAAGGGCAGCACAATGCTTTCTTTTAGCCACACACAGCTTCAACATGGTACACCTTGCAGGCCCAGTCCGAAAATCCCTGAATTTGAATTTACATCGGTTTGTGATCGATTATTTGTTAGTGAGTATTTAAAATACCTTGTATATAGTACAATTTTGAAGATAACAACTAAGGCTTTCAAATGATATAAAATATGTGTATAATAATCATGAATAGTATTGTGATTATTCTTCATATGTCACAGCAAATATTTTTGTTGAACTTGAACTTCAACAGACAAATGCATTTTCAACCACTTTATTTACTTGGGATTAGAAGAATTATGGAGTGTATGGAATTTAGACAATTTTGTGGGCAATATAGAACAGCTAACAGATTAGAAATATCTTCTATTGTTCAAATGTTATAAATGAATAAAACTAAATATGAAAGCTCCATGATATTTTTTTTATCGTATCATTACACATATGTGAAACATTTTATTCAAACTTACTCCATTCTCTTCCTCGAGGTACTGTACCACTGCTCTCTCCCTCTCTGTCGGCCTGAAGGGGCTCAGCTCTCGGGTCGGGGGGTCGGTTATGAGCTAGCTCAAAGTTAGCTCTGCTGCCGTCTGCTGCCGGAAGGAGTGCTTGCTGCGGAAGGCGCGCAGGATACTCAACCATCTCCATATCCGGCCTGGGTTGATCAAATAGAAATATATATAGAATATGAGCCAGTAATCAATACACTAATAACAGCAGAAAAACATTAGAAAAACATTGTTATGCTGTGTCAATTGACGGATGCCCGGGGGCGAACCCCCACACGAGCACCTACATGAGCGCCGGGGACGAGCACTGTTTCCGGGCTATTATTTCCCTAGCCTTGTGGCTTATTGAAATGTTTGCTGAAGGGAAACAGAATCAACAAAATCACAGCAAACACTGTCGGAAACTGAACAAATGCTAGAATATATCCAACAACGAAGTATAATTATAATAATATAATAAATAATATAATATAATATAACAGCTCAGCATTCAAGACCATAGTCCCCTCCAAACTCATAGCCAAGCTCAGGGACCTGGGCTTGAACTATGACCTCTGCCAGTGGGTCTTGGACTTCCTGACGGGCAGACCCCAGGTGGTAAGAGCAGGCAACTGCACCTCCTCATCCATCACGCTCAACATAGGGGCCCCCCAGGGCTGTGTTCTGAGCCCCCTCCTCTACTCCCTGTACACACATGACTGCGTGGCACAGCGGAACAACAACACAATCATCAAATTTGCTGATGATACAGTAGTGGTGGGCCTGATCTCTGCCAATGACGAGAGGGCCTACCTGGAAGAGGTAGATAATCTGTCACAGTGGTGTCAGGAGAACTGCCTCTCCCTGAACGTCAGCAAAACAAAAGAGATGATTGTGGACTTCAGGAGGTCGGGGGTCAAGGACTACAGCCCCCTCAGCATCGACGGGGCACCGGTTGAGAGAGTGAACAGTTTCAAGTACCTCGGAGCCCACATATCCGAGGACTTGACATGGTCCACACAAGTAACAATTAATTCATATGGCCAATCAAGTTAAGATTAAGTTAAAACTAGCTAGATAAATAATATTAATCCACCCAGACACAATCCACACAGACTGACCTAATCACACACTAGTTTCATGTCACACACACACACACACACACACACACACACACACACACACACACACACACACACACACACACACACACACACACACACACACACACACACACACACACACACACACACACACACACACACACCATTGTCACAGTGACCATTGTCTAAACTAACAAGACAGACTGGTTAAGTGGACCACACACACTGATGAATGACACACACACCCAGTATTGCAGGTGACCGAAAGTAGAGCTCACACCCCCTCATCCATTAGAATATCACGCAGACAGAGACCAAAACCAGTTTACCCAGGTAGTGATAAGCAAATCACATCACAGCATTTAGATTCGGTTGAAACACATATAAACCACACATCTTGACATTAGAGGACACACACACGACAGGACAAGCTGTGTGTCAGAGAGATCCTTTGTATCCTGTGAATTTGCTGTATTTCTACCGCTGGTGCCCTGCTGAATAAATCGACTGAGAACGTGAAGCCATTGACTTTCAAATTGTATCCAGCGTCTACTTTCTTGCTCTGAAATTGGTCATTCCATAACTGTTGTTTACAAAGTCACAGCTGATTTGTAACATCATTAATGGTGCCGAAACCAGGGACGATAAACCAGAATTAGGACCGAACCAACCAGAAGAAACAAACAACTTTTGGACCTCGCCAGCAGAACTCTTCAAAACAACTAAGGAGGACATCGCTATTCTCTTCAAACACTGAGTTTCCTTTCTTCAAAAGCTGATGGTGAGTAGAACTCCAAACATGTTAACAAAATGTGAAATTGCCAGAAGGAGAGAATGACTGATTCGGGGAGGAAAGTAACATGTTGGCAAGACACAACAGAGTTTACCGAGAATCACAGAATAAAGAAAATCTATCTTTAAAGTTATCTCGTTTTTAAGCGTTTGGCCAAAATAGTAAGCAAATAGTATAGGTTAATTACAATTGGAGTGAGCCGCAGATGTGCGTTGTTAAAACAATAAAACAAAATAATTACAATTAGAGTGAGCCGCAGATGTGCGTTGTTAAAAAATAAAACAAAGTATTATAAATAATTACAATTGGAGTGTTCCTTATGACTAGCATAGGTAGTTAATATAGATCTTACTATGAAAACGAGGGAAATAACATTGCAATTCGCATGTAATGTGTAATCTGCTGAATTTAGGAAGTGGATTTTTAGCGATTTGGAAAATATAGACATCATTAGGGTGGCTTGAGAAATTACGTTAGGTACATGCATATGCCTGGTAGCTCCGGTAATGTATGTATTCAAATGTTTAGGGAAATTGGCTAGGTTAATTACAATTGGAGTGTTCCGCAGATGTGCGTTGTTAAAAAAATTAAACTCATGATAAATGAAAAATCACATTACAGGGCGAAGGAGAATGAGAAGAGAATTGAGATCCGGATATTGCTATACTTGTTGGCCAAGAAAAGACGTTTTTTTGGGTCAATACGAATGTGAAATGCACTTAATAATGTTAAATCCTTTAATAAGGAGACTATGTAGTACTATATGATGTGTAAAAAACTGCGCGTGATATGAGAAGACATTGAATGCACTATATTACAAAGGTGCTGTCCTTGGTACTGAAGAACTACGTGTTTTCAAGAACGTTCAAAACTATACTTAGGTACAAAACAAGCATTTTAAGAACAGCATAAACATGTATAATATAGTTTATAGCAATTCACGTTAGAATAAGGATATGATCTTATGATTTCATGTGATAAAAAAGCGTGCTCCACTCGACGGGGTTGGTACCGACCCCTTTTGACATTATTATCATATAGGCATATTTTTATGAATGATGAAAATAATTTGTGATTTTAAAATCAACCGTTTTCAAGTATTAACATCACTACTATGTCACAAATGCATGTAGAATGTAAAACGTTAGGTTGGCAATAGTTTAGCAATAGGTTAAAAGTGTACTTATATCATTTTAAGTTTTCTATTTGCGATCGTCTATTCTGACCCGGAACCGGAAATGGAAATGTTGAACCATGGGAATTGTAGTTTTTTGCGGCCATTTTGTAGAGGAGATCGCTAGCTATCGGCCAGCGTTGAAATTTCTCCGATCTACACTTCCTGTCACATACTATGGTGGTTCAAAGTTCAGCATTCTGAATGAATCATATTAATAATTGTTATGATTCGCGATAATAAGCTACAAAAGGTAACGTTTTTGACAAATATTGAAACGCAGTCAGTTTCTCCACACTATTGTTACCATGTAGGAATAATTCGATCTGAAATTAGTTTCAAAATGGTTACACTGTGGGGGAAATAAAATAGTACAGTCGATTACAGTAAATATCATTATCTGTTATTATGCACGCCTGGTGATACTATATCCAAATTGAACTCGGCCATTTGAAAGATACTATATGTATATATATATAAATGTGCGAATTGGCTATAATAAGGTAATGTATAAGCATATATTCTATATTCTATAATAATATTTCAAATTGCATTGGTCCGGATGGGAGAATTCAGTACTGTATATACAGAACCTTCTGTTTGATCATCTTCCCTTTATTAATTTCCTTAGATATTTTGTAAACATGATCTCAAGAGGGTACTGAATGAGCTCAGTGGCAGTTTTTTAAGTTTGGTCATTATTATCATGGTTTTATTCACTGTCAAAGATGAAAAGAAAAATCATAATTCATATTTTCCTTTGTTTCATCACAATTTAAGCAAGCCTAGTAATAGACACAATATTTCTGACACTGAGAATACATTCATTGAGGTCCATAGATGTTCCTAGATACCAAGAATATGCAAATAGCCCTTGTAGAAGTGGAGCAATATTCCATTTACCTAGGTATACATTTTATGCAGATTTTCACCTGGGGTGGAACAGGTTAAAGAAATCACAAAACGAACGTGTTTACTTCCGGTATTTGATGAATGGAGAGTTTGCATCGAATATCGATGTCTCTCATTGGTCTGTGTGTTGTATAACTGTGAACAATGTGAACGCCCATTGGCTTAAATGAATGAGTGTTACGTCAGCACCGCCAGTTCCCACAGGGAGAATAGGTTTCATTGATCCAAATGACTAGTAGCGTTGATAATGTTGGACGAATGTTTTATATGTATAGCCTGTGTGGGGGAACTAAAGTTTGATTTGAGCAGTATGCTTACAAATGCAGTTGCTTCTGGATGGAACATCCAGGGTTTACAGTGAATGGAGCAGTTGTTTACAATATATTAGCTCTTTTTACTGACAAGAAGTTTGGCAAATATACCGGAATACTTTGGAGACACTGCCTATGCTACAAAGCAAATAGATCTGTCAAATAGAAGATTCCTTTACATGTTAAATGATATGGAAGTTAAAAATAATTACAGATAAATAAATAGATAGATATGGTTATAGAAACTAGAAAACAGCTTCACAGGACAGTTTTGAGCTGTTGAAACGCTGTATTTCAGTAGAAATATTGCATCCTGATTGATCACATTGCAAATGTAATACACAAATATACATACACAGAGTATCAGGTTAAAACTCATGCAGCTAACACATAGAAGTGACTTGATGTTGGCAGAGATTAGAATGTTAAAATGCGGGAGGAAAGGAGGCTATGTGTCTAGTCTGACCAGATAATTATTTTACTTTCAAGCTAGATTGGATGTTTTATTTGTTATAAGAAGAACTAATTTAATGGGGGTGCCATTTGGGGTGTGAAGACCGTTAATGTTGGGTAAAGTGGGGAAAATATTGATGTTCTAGAGTAGATGTTTTTATTATGCTCTTGTGGATAAAAAGGAGGGAAGTACTGTAACTTTCCCCACAGGTGGTGGGTTTATTTCAAAGTGTGGATGGTAATTACTTGATTGAATGAAAGTGAGAAAAAGTGTTGCTGCAATGTTTTAGTTACTTTTGTATCAAAGTGGCATTAGCTCTTTAAGACTATGTAGATTGTTGTTTGTAAGGAATTACCCTTTGTTAATGTACATTTTTGGAAGGTATGGAATGGAAAATTTGATAAATTTTTCATGTGAAGACTGGTAGTAATGAATGATATTGTATTAATTATGGGTGTTTTAGTACAATAAGGTGTGCCTGTTTTAAGAATTATGTTTTATATTTTATTGTTTTTTAGTGATATTTATACTGTATCAAAAGAGGCATTAGCTCCTTATAACTGTGTAGAGGGTTGCTTATAAAGAAATTGCCTTGCTGTTAAATACACACAGATAAAGGACAAAGAGGACACTGCTATTTCTGGAGTATAATTAGTTATTAGATAAAGGACATTGCTTTGTCCTTACAGATAAAGATAGCATTCGACTCACCATGTTATCAATGCTCAACTAATCAGTCTTGTATGGGCCAGAATGCATTGACGTTGACAAGAGAGAATGTATTCTTTGCAGCAAATATCATGACTATACTAAATGCATCACTGCGCAGCGAAGGGCTTCTAGAAGAGACGCCCAGCTGGCACACAGTATTATATCCTTGCCGACAATCGGGTAAAAACAAACAGACAGTGGACACTATTTAATTTTTCTTACATTCACTACTTACAGTATTGGGAGAGGTTAATTTTTATCTTATATATGCGGATGGTGTATTTCCAGATATAGATTTTGGAGTGAGACTACCGCCACACTCCCGCCAGGCTTGGGACATGAATAGGACAAGGAAAGCAGCAGACAAACGGTGTCAGACCCAACTTTCAAGAGCTTGGCCTGGACCAGATTATGTGTTCAAACAAAGTAGAGTAAGCAGATGGGTGTCTGTGTCTATGTGTCTGCCTAGAATTGAGGACGACGGAATATATCCAAAAATGGTGTCTATAGAATATGCATGGCAAACAGATTTAAAGGATTTAAGGACAGGAAATACATCACACTGGATTTATTGGCAAAACAGTTCTATCTTAATTACCGGGAAACCATACAGCCACACAAGAACTCAGACTTTATCTTTTGTGGGAATAATGGAGGTAACTGCAGCAGCTGTAGAATTAGAAGAACAAATTGTAGGTGAAGATTTGCAGAAAATGAGTACAGCTATACTGGCCCCATTCTACACCATACTACATTTTCTACAGTCCTGGGCAGTCAGGATAAGCATAATTGTGATGACAATAGTGGTGGTAGGATTAATGATAATTCTGCTGTTACGTATTGTGAAACTATATTTAATGTCACGCCGCCCTGACCTGGAGAAGTCTAAACGTTGACTTCTCAAACAAAAAGGGAAGGCGGAGTTACAACAAGCGTTATTGATGGGCTCAGAAGACCTGTCCAAATAAAAATGACAGGTGTTGTTGATGGTATGGTACAATAATCAATAAGATGTTTCAAAATATGTGGTAATAAGTGAATGAGTACACATGACACCAAACAGTATTTACATTTTGATTCTGTACTAAGGACAGAGTCAAAAAGAGAGGATATAGAGAATCAATTATTAATTAAAAATGCAAAAACAAGCTGAATCCTTTTCCAACAAGGAAAATATAGAAGTAGACAGGACTAGAATAAAATGTATTCAAATATAAATCTTGGAAGCGAATTAGGAAATGGAGCTAAAATGGATTTGACATATTTCGCGAATATGAAGAAATCACTTTTAGGCTGGTGGTTGATTAAAGTGAATTATAGTTGATGTCATAGATTCCGACATTGTAGTATCCCTTAATTTGGCTGGACCAGACAACAGGGTTATGTGATACAGGAAAGTGAGACATCAAATATCATTAACGGAGGCTTATAACCTCTTACGGTTGTGGCAACAGGAAGACACAAAGGTCTGAAAAGAGAAGAAGATTCTATTTGAGCACAGTTTAATACCCATAGGAAATGAATGATACTGTTTGAATGACTAAAACGCGTGACTAACATGTTCTTCTGTCTTTAAGAAACTACAAGTGGAGAAGGCTGAGGAAATAAAGGAGAAAGTGAAAACAGAGATTCATATTCTGAACATAACCTGTGTGTTGTATAAATAAGACAAACAACGAAAACAAAACAGTATCTTTATATTTCTCACAAATTCTCTCAATAAAAATAATGTTAAAAGAACAACATTTATGCAAAAGAAGAAGAAATTGTATCTGAAATTACAGTTGTATATATAGTAAAACATGTCTCTTTTTGCCTTGTTCTGCTTCACAGCGTCTTGCCAGGAGAACAGAGTTTGTGACAACCTCCATCAAGAAAATAAGGTAAAAAATATAACGGATCAAGAGACAGGGAATACAGGAAAAAACAAGGTCACCTAACTGAAGGCTTGTGTAAGAAAGACAAGGACTATATTAGAAACAATATAAAAACATGTATACATACACACGTACATGTGCACACACAAATTAGAAATTACATTTTTTCTTCTTCTGCCTAATTACAAAGGAAGTCTCTAAAAAACAATCTGAACAGTAATTTGAAAAGGAAATAGGAGAAGCCTACTTAGCGACTACATCACACTTCTGCAGCAAAAAGGAAAATGTTGAGAAATCTCAACTCAGACAATGACAAAGCAGGCCATTAAATCAGCAATGGCAGCACGCAAATATGCCTCCCCTCAACAAGCGACGCGGTCCCAACGAGTACGCTGAAAACAGGCCGGTATGGAAGAATGATAATGAATTAATTCATTATATAGCCAAAGACGGGTAAGACTGCACAGAGAGAAACCAGCGGCAACCTAAGGCAGGCGCATTCACGATTACAGGAGCCGTAAAAATCACTGTGAGCAAAGACTCACTGAAAGAGTGAACACAGAGAAGGGGAGGTGAAGAGAGTGAAACACAGAAATTGCAATAGGCATTGAGGACACTATCAACACCGAATAAGTGACATCTCCAGACTCATATCTCTGGACTAATAATGCACCAGACAAAGTGAATACAAATTCAAAGATCTTGTGGGAGTGAAAAAGCAAAAAGCTGTCCTGCAATTAGGTTAGCCCAAAACTGGCAAACTATAATCATATTGACTGAAAATGTTTAATGACAGGAGAGAAAAAAGAAATACACAACAAACAGAGAGTAAGGCCACTTAAGACACACATAAGAATAGAAACATGACACAGTGAGAGTTGATATAAAAACAAAGTGAACATATAAGACAAGTTAATGGAATAAAACAAATCAAGGATATTTGTCGCCGACCCCGTTTGCCTGGTGGGAGCTGCTGGAAAGAGTGCACAGGACAAGAGAGGTAAGTACAAACGCAAGTGAAATAATAGAAAATTAAGACAAGGTAAAGAAAATTAGGAAATATAAACTAACTTAAATAAAAAGCACAATAGACATAGTATACAATTCAAAATAGCATAGAAGTAGTAATATGCCAGGTCTGTGCAACTGAGCTGAGGTAATCAAACAGACACTAGAATATACTAATCAGAATAAAATAACACTACAGTGAGAGTCACCGTCCAGGATCAAAGTGTAACAGATGGACCATGTATTGTTGAAGACGGGTACAAATAATTTTAGAAACAATAAGTAGGAAATAAGAACGTTGAATCAGAAACTATTCTATAAGCAAATGGACAACAGGAAAATGATTTTAAGTGATGGAGAAATAACTAAAAATATAGATTAATTAGCTAAAGAAATAGTTAAACAGGGATGAATTCTCAGACTGTATGTTGGTGGAGAAGAGAAACAATCTGGAATAAAAAGTGAAATTATAAAACTGAATATTTAAGAAAGGAAAAACAAATTAAGGAAAAGCACACACAAGGTTGAATCAGAATATGAAATGATCTGTACTATAGTTAGTTAAGTATTGTTTTTATGAACATAGAGTGAGAGTAGATAGAGTAGGGAACAACTAACATGGCCAAGGAGTCTCTACAAGTTATGTGTCCACAAGGAGACTACACAGAGCTGAGAGAAGGCAATCCACCCAGAAGCCAACCATGCACAGAGGTTCAACGACCCAACACGCCAACAGGGGATGACAAAAGTGTGACAAGAGAGGTGGAGCCAGTGACAAGAGAGGTGGAGCTATATACCACATCGCGTCAGAAGCTCTGGGGGGCCGAGACGACACCAGGGGCCACAGAAGGTGATCTGCAACAACTGGCACCACGCTGTCATTGGGAGCAGCCCTCAGCCAGAAGGACCATCATCGGAGGACAACGGTGGAGATTGAGGGCATGGCAGAGAGGAGACACCTGACCGACGGCTGTCGGGAGAAAGAGAGGAGACACCTGACGAGGGCTACACTGCATTGGAATTTGACAATGCACCTGTCGGGGTGCAGATACAGCAAGAAGACATCGAGAGGCCACAGAGGCCACAAAGAATGACAACTAGACCCAAAAGATACAGCGAGCCTTGATGAAAAATCAAGGACGCCTCTATCCCTATTGATTGGGGGGTAAGATTCACCTCTCAAGAAACAAGAGAGGTAAAAAAAAATAAAAATAAAAAAGATTGTCATGAAATTATATATTTCATAATTTTTTGTTTACAAATTCAATTAAAAAATGTATATACTCGCCACTGACATTCCAAAGCGCCGGTCAAGACCCAACAATGGGGCACCACATCGCCACATCGGGTACCAAGGGACCAGGCAGGAAGCCCAGCTCTCACGGATTGTGAGCTCCGGCCAACGCACTGGCCAGACGTCACTGAGGCCTGCGGTCATCCAACCGGGGTTCCGAGCCCCGTCCACACAACAGGCTGCCATCCAACCGGGGTTCCGAGCCCCGCACACAACAGGCTGCCATCCAACCGGGGTTCCGAGCCCCGCCCACACTACAAGCTGTCATCCGACCGGGATTCCGAGCCCCGCACAAACATCAGGCTGACATCAGACAGAGGCACCGCACCTCTCCCACCTGCCCCAAGAGAGGAGGAAGTGTGGGCCATGAGACGATGGTTGATTGCCTGCATGACAAAACACAATATAAGAGAAACAAAATACTATATTTCTCTTAAAGAGAGGAGATGGACAGATGAACTACAAACACTACAAAATGAACAACAGATGACCAGCAAGACCAGATCGTGAAGAAGAACAACGGCAAAGATCGACCACCAATTTTTATTTAAAAATTTTACAAATTCAATTTATGACAAATGGACTATAATTCGTTTACTAATTTCTTGTATCATTTCTATTGGTAAACATTCTTTCTTTATTTCCTTTTTTTATTATCTTTCCCGATATTATTGTTAGTATTATTAACTTGATTGGTAGTTCCTTCTGTTTATTTTTTATTATTATTATTTGTGTTATTATGAATTTTAGAAATTACTCTTCTGATTGATATTAATTTTCATTTAAAAAAATGTCTAGGAAAACTGAATATAAATGTTATCTTACTATTGATAGGTTACATACATTGAAAGATATTAATGGTTTAATTTAGTTAAGCTAAATATAGGAATAATTTAAAAATAACGGTAACCAATATGGAAAAATGCAAATTAGGATATGCGATTTAAACATAAGAAATTCTGTTTGTGTAAATCCCATTGAGGAATTTACAAGAGAGGAATGAAGTAACAATTAATTCATATGGCCAATCAAGTTAAGATTAAGTTAAAACTAGCTAGATAAATAATATTAATCCACCCAGACACAATCCACACAGACTGACCTAATCACACACTAGTTTCATGTCACACACACACACACACACACACACACACACACACACACACACACACACACACACACACACACACACACACACACACACACGCACACACACACACACACACACACACACACACACACACACACACACACACACACACACACACACACACACACACACACACACACACACACACACACACACACACACACATAGTGACCATTGTCTAAACTAACAAGAAAGACTGGTTAAGTGGACCACACACACATATGAATGACACACACACCCAGTATTGCAGGTGACTGAAAGTAGAGCTCACACCCCCTCACCCATTAGAATCTCACGCAGACAGAGACCAAAACCAGTTTACCCAGGTAGTGATAAGCAAATCACATCACAGCATTTAGATCCGGTTGAAACACATATAAACCACACATCTTGACATTAGAAGACACACACACGATAGGACAAGCTGTGTGTCAGAGAGATTCTTTGTATCCTGTGAATTTGCTGTATTTCTACCGCTGGTGCCCTGCTGAATAAATCGACTGAGAACCTGAAGCCATTGACTTTTAACTTGTATCCAGCGTCTACTTTCTTGCTCTGAAATTGGTCATTCCATAACTGTTGTTTACAAAGTCACAGCTGATTTGTAACATCATGAAGAAGACACGACAACGCCTCTACTTCCTCAGGCGCCTAAGGAAGTTCCAAGTCAGTCAGAAGATCCTTAAGAACTTCTACTCATGTACAATAGAGAGCATCCTGACTGGCAACATCACCTCCTGGTTTGGGAATAGCACTGCACAAGACCGTAGCAGACTACAAAGAGTAACACGTTCAGCCGAACGCACAATTAGAGGGGGGCTTCCCACCCTCCAGAACATTTACAACAAGCGGTGCAGGGGTAAGGCTAAGAGAATCATCAAGGACTCCAGCCACCCGAACAACTGCCTCTTTGAACTGCTGCGGTCAGGCAAGCGATACCGGAGTCTTAAGGCGAGCAAAGAAAGACTCAGAAGAAGCTTCTATCCCCAGGCCATCAGACTGCTCAACGAACAATAAACACTATGCAACAACCATCAAATGCACACAGCACACACATCCACATGCACACACTCACTTTAAACAAACAACACACTGCGGCACCCACTCTCCACACTTTAAACACACTTTATATTTATTGGTAAAGGATTTGCACTACAACTCGTACACCTTACTGTAAATTGTACCTACATTGTACCTCATCCCATTTCTGCTTTGCACTATATAGTATTGTATATTAGTACATTGCATAGTATATTGTATATTGTATGGTAACTCAGTTACTTCTATTCTGCATCGAACATTGTACATAGGTCTATACTCAGGGCCGCCTGGGAGAAATGCGAGGCCCTGTGCAAGATTTAACGCGACCCCCCCCCCCCCCCCCCCCCAAAAGGTTAAAAAAAAATATATATATATATATATATATATATTTTTTTTTTTGTTTTTTGTTTTTTTCATACAGTCAACATATTCTTAAATAATAGCGCTGCCCGAGGCGGGGCATGATACAGTCAACATATAGCAAAAGAGAGAGCGAGAGAGAGCTCCCGTTCTACAGTCAATATACAGTGTACAGAGAGAGAGAGAGAGAGAGAGAGAGACACATTGGAAAGAAATTGAAATGCTATTTGGCCCTAAACAGAGAGTACACAGTGGCAGAATACCTGAGCACTGTGACTGAAGATCCTTGACTATACAGACTCAGCGAGCACAGCCTAGCCATCGAGAAAGGCCGCCATAGGCAGACTGTGTGTGTTAGAAAGAGAGAGAGAGAGAGAGAGAGCATGTGTGTTAGAGAGAGAGAGAGAGAGAGAGAGAGAGAGAGAGAGAGAGAGAGAGAGAGAGAGCATGTGTGTGTGTTAGAGAGAGCATGTATGAGAGATCAAAAAGGACAAAGATCAACACTTAAATCCAAAGAGAAGAGGGTCTATAGAGAAACCAAAGCAGCAAGGAGCCAATGGCCGACATCAGCTAAATAGGCTAGCCAGGTACTGTGACACACACAGCTTTGGCCAACGGCCCAACGCTACCCAAGCTACACAAACGACCAAGACATTCACACACAGCACATGTCATATCTCCAAATGTTGTGAAGTAGCATATGTTTTGCCTGGAAAAAAACATCGTTATTAACAAAACATTCGGGAGGGGAAGGAAGGAAGAGTGGGGTAATGTCATGACATTTTCATTAATCTTACCTGCACCAAGGAACGCAGGGCGAAAGGCCGTAACACAGGTCTCCACGTTGACGAAAGGCCTCTCGCTGTCGGGACAAAAATAAGCTGCTGCCAGAGCCTTGTCATGGTGCAGGCCCGACTACATCTTCTGTCAAAGATGATGTCGTAGTCAGAGTGCCAGAACCCCCTGCTATTCTCACGGCTAATGTCAATGGTCGTAGCACAAGCTAACAGCTAACTCAAGGCTAACTGATAGCATCAAACGAACGTTCCCAGCCGAGCGCAGCCGGCAGTTAGCCAGTTAGCTGTTTAGCTTCGACGTTAACTGCCGGCTGCGCTCGGCTGGGAACGTTCGTTTGATGCTATCAGTTAGCCTTGAGTTAGCTGTTTAGCTTCGACGTTAACAGTTAGCTCAACCAGGCTATCGCTAACCATTAGCTAACGCAGAAGCAAGCTATGCGGCTACATACAGCCAGGTGCTGACACCAGGCACACACCGTTAGCTACTAGTAGTACTATTAGCTAGTCGACCAGTTTGGCTCCAGAGAGAGAGAGAGAGAGATAGGTCCACGGCGGGAATATAATAATAGGTTGACTCACCATAACGCAGTATCAATGCGGCGCCAATGGTAAAGTTGGAAGGAGACTTTCTTGGCCCACGGTGTAATTTCTTCTGATCCATGCTGCTTTTGAAAAGACATCCACTGGCTCCTCTGAATAGCGCTGAATTAGATCATCCCTCTACCTCGTGTCGTGTGTCTTCTTCTTCTTCTTCTTCTTCTATTACGGCGGACGGGAGAAGAGACCGGAAACACTATCCTAAAATCTGTAGAGCAGCAAAGCCGCAGAAACCGGAAAACTGCAGTCTGTAGAGCCGCAGAGGCAGGAACAAGTCAGACACATTCTACAAACGTGTCTAATGTGAAATATATAAGCATATAAGCAAAACTAGATTTTAGGTCTGTGATGAAAAAGGGCCTCGCGGGAAGGGGGGCCTTGCAAAAAAAAAAAAAAAAAAAAAAAAAAAAATTATTTTGCGAGGCCCCCCTTCCCGCGAGGCCCTGTGCGACCGCACTGCTCGCACACCCCCTGAGGCGGCCCTGTCTATACTGAACACTGTGACCTCTATTTTTACTTCTATTTTACATGCTATACTATTTTATTTCATACTTATCTTGTCTAGCACAGTCTCTGGAGCGTAACAGTAAGAAGCATTTTGTATAAAAGTATTCTGTACTTCTGTATGACAACTATTAAAGAAACTTGAAACTTGAAACTTGATAATTGATTCAAATCACTACTTACACGCTTGTCTGAAAATGCACGCCCCACGCTCTGTCACTGTGAAGAATTCAGATTCTTCCCTGCTCCCTCTATTGGTCTCTCCAAATAACAACAGTGACTTTCCGACCAATCCCAGGCAGCGGCCCCTGGGATCTCTGGAAAAAGGTGTACATCAAATTAACTCATTGAGTGTCATAAACGAGAAATCTCTTTTTTTTATTTATTTATTTTTATTTTATTTTTTTGGATTATTATTATTTTAAACAGTCACACAGATCTTAGGGCGCTTTCACATATAGTTTTCATGGACTCGGTGCGGACTCTGTGCGGTTCTGGGGTGAAGTTACAACATTGTTGCATTCTTCATTTGGTTCGTCTGCATTCACATTGCAATTTGTCAAGCGCACTAAACATTCTGAACAATGTCACGCGGTCGAAAAGGGCGCTCGTCTATTGGACACAATAGAGTGGAAATGTGTGTGTGACTGCAAGCCCTAACGTGTGTGCGCGCGCACGTGTGTGTGTGACTGTGAGCCCTGTCTGACTCCAGATCAGCGGAGGCGTCACAATTTTCAGTCGGTGGTAGGGTGACCAGGTGTCTCGCTTTTGGTTGTACTGTCCCACCATTTGACCGAATGTCCCGCGTCCTGCATATTGAGAGGATGTCCCTCTTTTCGAAGCAAAAAAAAACATGGGTCTAAAAGCCCCTCTCTACAGTAAATGTAGTAACCCGCTTCTTGTCCACACACATTGTTCTGCTTGTGACGCTACCTCATATCGCAGATCTGATTGGTTAGGTAGTAATTTAGCGCTCTGCTCGTGAGAGTCGTGACTCACTTCCTATATTTAATCCGCGTTTGGTCCAATGAAGTGAACCGAGACCTACGTTTCCAGGCGGACCAGAGTTTGCGTGTTTGGTCAGCACCAGAGTTCGACTGAGCATTCACACCACCCCAAAAAAAGCGGACTATCCGAGAAAACAAACTGAACCCGATACTCTGAACTTCCTTAACTGTCTCAGGTGGTAGAGGCGCTGCTTCGCCTTCTTTACGACTGAGTCTATGTGTGTTGTCCATGTCAGATCCTCTGAGATGTGGACCCCCAGGTACTTGAAGCTGCTCACCCTGTCCACGGTAGCCCTGTTTATCTTCAGTGGTGTGTGTGTGTCCCCTGCTGTGTTCTCCTAAAATCCACGATCAGCTCCTTGGTTTTACCAATGTTCAGGAGCAGACTGTTGTCCTGGCACCAGTGTTCCAATACCTCAACCTCCTCCGAGTAGGCCTTCTCGTCATTGTCAGAGATCAGCCCCACCACCACTATGTCGTCCGCAAACTTCACTATGGAGTTGGAGCTGAACTTGGCCACACAATCATGCGTGTATAGCAGGGGTGTAAAAAGTACCCAGAAAGTATACTTAAGTGAAAGTATGGGTACCGTCTCAAAATCGTACTCAAGTAAAAGTCAGAGTATCTGGCTAAAAACATACTTGAGTAAAAGTCAAAAAGTTTCTACTTTTAAATGTACTTAAGTACTAAAAAATAAAAGTTAAAACTTTTTTCTGACTGTCTATTCTTCTGATAGCAGGTGTTTAATCAAAGATCCCCGCTTTCTAGTTTTGCACAAGGACCAATCAGCATGGGTATGGGCGGGTACATTTTCCAATGATGGGCACAAATGTAATCCTTAACCAGCCTCTCAAAACATTTCATGACCACAGAAGTGAGTGCCACCGGTCTGTAGTCATTAAGACCTGTTGGGGAGGATTTCTTTGGTACCGGTATTATAGTGGAGACCTTGAAGCAGGCAGGGACCACGGATTCAGCCAGGGATAGATAAAATATGGTGGTGAACACTGGGGCTAGTGTAACGGGGAAGCCTGTGGGTATGTCCACAGTCACGGAAACAGGTGTGTTGACGAGTGACTGTGGCAGTGCGGGCTGGTAAGTTAAACTCACTTCCTCATAACAGGGTTAACAGACGCATAGGTACGGTAGTTAGGAGTGAATTCACTTCTTAGTGCAGCGGCCTGTGTCGTCGCCCGTGGCGCGGGAGCCCCCTGTTTGACTCCCCCTCGGGACATTAACATTTAACATCAACACAACGCAGACCAATATGATCCGTCACAGTGGTGCCCAGTGACCCGGATGTCCTGAGGGGCGTGAGTTTAGGGAGGTGAGTGTAACGGGGAAGCCCGTGGGTATGTCCACAGTCACGGAAACAGGTCTGTTGACGAGTGACTGTGGCAGTGCGGGCTGGTAAGTTAAACTCACTTCCTCATAACAGGGTTAACAGACGCATAGGTACGGTAGTTAGGAGTGAATTCACTTCTTAGTGCAGCGGCCTGTGTCGTCGCCCGCGGTGCGGGAGCCCCCTGTTCGACTCCCCCTCGGGACATTAACATTTAACATCAACACAACGTAGATCAATATGATCCGTCACACCAGCTGCCTTTCTGGTGTTCACCCGCATAAATGCTCTTTTCACACTGTGTTCCGTCAATGAGAGAGTGCCCCCCCCCCCCCCTGCGGATGCCCCCCACGGCCGTCCCATGTTCGACTCCCGGACCTGGCGACTTTTGCCGAATGTCTTCCCACATCTATCCTCCCATACTTCCTCTCTCTCTCTGCCGGACTGCCTGGAAAAAAACCCAATAAAATATCTACCAAAAACATAATAATAATAAAAAAATAAAGAATAGCAATAGTCAGGTATCTGGTCAGGAATCAAGTACACAGAGAGAATCTCGTACAGTCCAGGGAGCGTTTGTGGGGCAGGGTAGTCAGACAGGTAGGGGTCGATAATCTAATGGGTTTCTCTTCCAGTCCAGGGAGCGTGTGTGGGGCAGGGTAGTCAGACAGGCAGGGGTCATACACAGGTTTCAGGGTCCTCATACGTTCCGGGAAAAGGCAAGGAGAGTAGTCAGGCAGGCGGAGGTCAGAACACGTTATCCAGAGCCAGAGATCAGGGTGACGAGCCAGGTATCGGAGTCCTATTTTATCGATGCCGCTGATACAAGGCAGAGGAACCAAAGACAAACATATTTTGCTCATTTATGCTGTACAGTATGGACGATGTGACAAATAAAATCAGAATCTGAAATAAATTATTATTATTATGAAATTAATTCAACCAGCTCTTGTATTTTAAAGAGGCCATACAGATGGAACCCTAGTTGCAACAAAGAACCATATGTCCCTTTTTTTCCTTTTTTTTTTTTTTAAAGTTTAGTTCATAGAGTAATATCTCATTGGATGTCTGCTTCATAGAAATTGTATATTCTTTTTGTCCAATGAAGACTTGTAAACATGTGCTTGATATATGCTAACATAACAATTGGCAAGGCAGGCCTCCTTCTACTTGACACAGATCATAGACATTTGTCAGGTTTCAAATGCTTTTTATATTTTCTCCATACCTTTAGTATTGTATATACTGTAGCAGGAGGTGCATGTAGAACATCTGCCGAGTTACAAAATCCAAAATCCACAGCAAATGGGAGTTCTCTCTGACAGAAATAACTCTTCCTGAACTGCTTGAAATCCCTCGTTTTTTAAGTCCAGCCTTTTCTTCCGTTAATATCTACCAAGGCCAGACTGAGTGAGACAATAATTCAGGCCCGGAATCATACACCCACCCAGGCCACCCTGCCCACACACTGCACATGTACACACACACACATACACGTGACACAGCCTTAGTCATGAACAGTGCTTCAAACCATAACCATATAGTTCATTTTGGTTGAGGTGCTTCATTTCCTGTAAAATGAAATAATAAAATTAAATCTCATATGGGCCTAATGGTTACTACAGCATTCCACTAAGGTCACAGGAGCACTCCATATGGACCCAATAGTCACAGCATTATTCCATTCCACATATGGGTAATATGTAATCGCCAAAGCTCATTATTCCATATAGACTGACAGTCACAGCCATAACAACAGCCCTCCAGTCCAGTGTTTCTCTCTACCCAGCATACCACTAAATCTTAAAATAAAATGTAAAAAGGGACTACTACTATTACCAAAATGTGCCCCTCAATACACTAGTCACAACAGAATTCCTGAACTAAAACAACATGATCATATTATTCTTTCAGCAAATCATTTAAATGCCAGCTACAGGTCAATGTTCAATGCAACAACAGTGTACAATACAATATATACATATATAGATTCAGTCACTCCAGGTCAACAGTAACTTTAACTTAACTTATGTAATCTTATTTCAGTAACATTGTCCAGCTAGGCAAAGTCAACTGAACTGAGACAGATATGAGACTGTCCTAACTTAGAAAGTCAGCAGGCGGCATGTCAGTTCGCTGGTCTTTGCAACCTTGTCAATGATGCCATCGATATCAAGTCCCATGAGTATCTCCTTCTCTGTTGACATCAGCATTAAGGCCTCTATGGTGGTCCTGGGTCACTGAGGCCCTGAGTCGGTTCTTCACAAATTTCAGTGTAGAGAAGGTCCTTTCACAGGCCACTTGTGTTAGAGACAAGGTCAGCAGGAACTTGTATCCTACCTAGACCAATGACATGGTAGGCATCTGTTAACACGTTGTAATGAGACAGGATGAGATGACAGCATAATGGAACAGCTCCTGCTCTCCAACTCCAGGCCCTCAGTATGCCCACCCTCCTCAGACAGCTCACTGACTGTCTTAACTTTATAGATAAGATCAGATGTTCCTTTATTAATCCCCTTGGGGAAACTCAGGGGTCATACTGTAGCAGCATGCGGGAGGGGGATGGGAAGTACAGACAGGGTAAAAGCCATCCAGAGGTGACATAGTTAGTGTCTCCCATTGATTTGCAAGGCTAGTCAGTTCTGCCTGCAAGGTCCAAATTTCAGCAGATATTTACTAAGCTCCTCTAGAGCCAGTTTCCGTAGTCCTTTATTCCTTATTTCAGGGACGTTTTTTGGATCCATACATGTTAAATCTGTAAGGAGCACTGCATGAGCTGCACATCGATGATGAATGCAGTGTGTGACAGTGTCGAGGATGACATTATAGACTTTGATCTTGTAGTCTGTCTCAATATCTGAAACAGGCTCATCTTGTGCCAGTTCAGCAGGGCTTTTTTTCCCTTCTTCGCTGTGCTCGTTTCTCTGGGAGGGCAGTCTGAACATCACTTAAACATCACTCCACAAATCCATCTGCTGCTTTCTTAACACCATCAAAGTCCCTGACTCCCTGGAACACTTTCTTCAGTTCCCATCACTCAGTAATGGGGAGTTAGTATGTCCATACCACTGGCCTGAAGATACTTTGAAACGGGGGGGGGGCTGCTCGAATATCCAGAGAAAAACCTGTGCTGTGAGTATGGATATGACTTCACACATCCTCTGGCTTTGACTCTCACAGAAGGCTTCATTGTGTCATCTTGCTCTATCCTTCAAGTTCAAGTGTTCCTTTATTAATCCCTTTGGGGACATTCAGGCGTCATAGGAGTATGGGGGACGGGGGGGGACGGGGGACAGGAAGGGGAAAAGATAATAATACAGATATAAATTACAACAATAAGATAAAATAACATAATTAATAATAATAATTAATAATAATAATTAATAATAATAATAATAATAATAATAATAATAATAATAATAATAATAATAATAATAATAATAATAATAATAATAATAATAATAATAATAATAATAATAATAATAATAATAATAATAATAATAATAATAATAATAATAATAATAATAATAATAATAATAATAATAATAATAATAATAATAATAATAGAATGGCAGCACTAGCGGACTGGCCATCAGGAGCACCGGGAGTTTTCCCGGTGGCCTGGCAGACTGGCATGGCCTGGCCCTGTCAGACTGGCAATGTTTTTAATTTTATTTATTTGTATATTATATTATTTTGTTGCCCGCAGTCAGGCCACTGAACTCCGAAGCAGGCCATGGTCAGTATAAGTGTTTCTATTTGCGCGGAGATGTGCTCTCTACACGTTCGGCAGGCAGACAAGCAGGCAGGAATGAGTTAACTTGTCAGTTGTCATTCACAAAATCACAACCCAGCATGAGGCAGCGCAGCGTGCCTGTGCGGGCATGTCAGATTGATGTGTGTAGCTAGCTAATCCTCCGTGGAGCACTGCTTTCCAACATGAAGAGAAAGGGTGGTGCAGAGAGGGAAAGACACACACAAAAAGGCACTAGTCAGAGATGCTGCTAAATGTGGCAACATCTGTGACACGTTCGCCACAATTGCCAGAAAGGCAGGTCAGTCAAAAAAATATAAAATGCCATTGGTTAATGTAAACAGTAGTGGGCGCTACTAGCTAAACTGTGTTGCGTTCTTTAGATTGACCTTGAAGGATGAGGAGAGGGTTTTAGCAATCAAAGATTTATTACAGAGTAAATATTCAATATTACAGTATAATATTCAATATTCATATATATAATATGTAACGTCATATTAGCATTCCTACACAACAATAAATAAAGTTATCCAAAAACAAATACATTTAATTCATGAATTCGTTTATTTCAATTGAGACACTAATGGAAACAAATAAAAAGATAAACATTTTAAATAAAACGGCAACATGTAAGAAACATTGTAAACATTGTAAGGTCACTACGTCAGGGAGGAACTAATCATGTGTATCTGTTGGTTTAACGTGTTCTTTGTTGTCGTAACACACAGCGGCTCTGTAGCTACAACTTAAGCTAGAGACATTTCACACAAAGCTGACCACCTCTCAACAAAAGAAGATTATGTGAGCGCCACCGCCTGGACATTGATGCCCTAATAAAGACCTTCATCAGCGGCAACCCGGAGAGAAAGGCCACATTTGGAGTTGGAGATGAAGTTGTGGGATGCATGCAGCAGGTGCGGCGCATCTAAGGTAAAGGACAATATATAATGTTGTCGTTTAAAACTGCTGCCGTGCAGGTATTGGGATTATTGGCTGTGTTGGCACTTTCTTCGTCTGTTACCATGGTGATCTGATCTGTGGTCTGTGCTGCCCTGCTAAACTGTGAGTTGTTCAGCAAACTTAACAGTCAAGTCATTCCTGCTCGTTAATGACAGCGTCTGTTAACACAAGATTTAGCACACATGCGTAATGCCATATGTGGACTTGGTTGGGAGACTACAGTGAGCAGTGCAGAAAAAACATTACAGTGCCCCTGCTTGTTAGCAGCTCCATCGGTCAAGTAACCAATGCATTTCTTGATGTCAAAATTGACAGGGACATACTATCACCAGCATTCAGAAGTTCATATCCCTCATGAGGCCATACAAAGATGCATTTATAGACTTGTATAAACTGATAAATCTTTGAAACTTCCGGTCACATCAGTAAGCTGTGCGCGCAGTTTCTTTTGTTGAGGAACAGCAGTGTGGACTCTTGTACCAGTAACCTGGCACTGCTGGCTAAACATTGAGAAAACAAGGGCCTTCTACAGTGACAAAATCATTGATGCCTTCACACCCAACCACAGCAGCAGACGCATTGTTTTATTATTAAGACGTTGTGACCAGGGGCGGGGCTAGGGGGTGGGTACTTGGGCTCAAGCCCAGAATGTTTTCTGAAAAGCCCCGAATCTATTTAATTTTTTTTTTTTTTTTTTTTTTTTTTTTGGACAATTCATCATTGTTACATGAAAATATGTTTGCACCAGATTTAGCAGAAGCTAATTTCCATCTGTGGTCTATCCAGCTGCTAACTGTATTTGAGTGAGTTAAGTATTGGTGTTATGGTAGACTCAGACCTAAGCTTTAAATCACAATCAACAAGTTGACAAAAACTTAATTCTTCCACCTTAGAAACATAGCTAAAGTACGGCCATTTATAAATCAAAAGGACGCTGAAAACCAGATCCATGCCTTTATCTCAAGCCAACTCAACTACTGTAATGCACTCCTTACCGGCCTC
The DNA here is from genome assembly GCF_963971535.1 of Notolepis coatsorum. Lineage (NCBI taxonomy): Eukaryota > Metazoa > Chordata > Actinopteri > Aulopiformes > Paralepididae > Notolepis > Notolepis coatsorum. Next base: position 60,298,211 of record NC_140171.1, on the reverse strand, counting down.
CCGAAAAAATACGATGATAACTATTTTATTGCAATGCACTATTGCATTATTTTATTCTATTTTACTAACTATTTTATTGCACTGCACTATTTTACTTTGTATCAGTGAATCATAGACGCCTGGCCATAAGAGCATTCGGAGCATCTCTGCTCTCCCACTATTGAACTTGGGGGAGCAAAGGTATGCTCTTGCTCCACCACTTTTTGATCATATGAAAAATATGATATATCCCCCCCCAATATATAAATCTAACCATAACTACGTTATGGTTAACTGAGTTTCATAGTGAAAAGAGCAGCTTTATTGGTCAAGATTGAAGGCTCTATATTGCAGGAAATTGCACGTACAGGTTCATTAAATTAAAAAAAAACTGCCGTGGAGGGGGTCGTGCCTGACACCCTCCAAACCACCCCTTGCCTGCCAAAATAAAAATAAAAAAAAGCGGGCACCTATCTGGGCTAAGCCCCGGATCTCCTACAATCCTAAATCCGCCCCTGGTTGTGACGAGCCTTGTGGTGTTCAGGCTCAACACAGACCAAAACAAACAATTCCAATGTCCACACAAGCACAATTTCAATAAACAGCGATATTTATTGATCAATAGTACAGGTCCGATGGGCAATAGAGTAGTCAAATTACAGTCCAGGGTCAAAACATGTTCCAGGCTCTCGTACAAAAAGGTAATGTTCAATACGTTTGTCATCCGGTCCAGGGTCAGTTTCACAAGGTGGTATCTCAGCCAGTCCAGGGTTCAGTACCACAAACACCTTCTCGCTCTAACCTCTCTTTAAACTACCTTTCACCTCACAAACTCAGTATAACACACTCCATGATCTCTGCTCCTTCCTCACCTCCACTCAACTCTTCTCTGTCTCTCCTAGGGTTTTATGCTATGCATGTCTTGTGTGTGTGTGTGTGTGTGTGGGATGTGGGTGATCACGTGGTGCACAGGTGTATTCCATCAGTCCTAATCAACTCCTCAATTAACTCTCCTCTGCCCATGACAATAGTGTCTCCCTTCCTCCACGTAACCACGTGACAAGGGATGATATCTGCCACAACACAATGGTAAGTGTGTGATTTCTTTCCCTCTCTTGCCTATTTTTTTTGTCTACTTTTTGTCCTCCTTTTTCTGTGATTTTTATCCCATCCCAATTTACCTCTCGTGCCAATTCTCCCTCCCCTGTCCTGGTCGTTGCTCGCATGTGCCCCCCACTGGCCGGTCGTAGGGAGGATAGAAGCCCATCACATGTCCCCTCCGATACATGTGGAGGCAGCCAGTCACATCTTTTCACCTGCCAGCACGGACTCTCATTGACAAAGAGTAACATGTAGGAGGCTCACAGTGCCCCTGCCATTTTCCTGTCTTTGCTGTGCAGGCGCCCTGGCCGACCTGTAGGAGTCACTGTTTACAACGACCAGACTACCACCCATCGACTCTCCTCCCGCTGACTCTGCCAATTGAGTCAGTATGACGGCCGGCCCAAGCCGGAGGCAACGCTGACAGCCAGATTCGATACTGGTGTATCTTGCGTTGGTGACGAGCGCAATGTCCGCTGCGCCACCTAGCCGCACCCCTCTCTTGCCTATATTTATTACATTTAATACATTTGGTGGTTGAGCCAGAAATTCTGACTGCTTGTATAGTTATCTCTATGTGATGCTCATTCATATAAAATCACAGTAGGTCTATGGAATGGAATACTATTGATTCATTAGTTGAGGTGATGTTAACTGCAAGAGTGAATTTGTGATCTGTGAATCTGAGGCATCTGTTAATGTGCACAAACCTGTGTCTGTTGCTTGCTGCCTGTGTGCAAGCTCTGTCTGAGGCATAATTGTGTTATGTTTTATATTCATCTGTGTGTTTACGTAGACAGGCTTGTGAACCTTACATCTATATCCTACAGTTACAGCATTGCAAATTGAGGTCCCTCCTACCGCTGTTTCAACGCCCTCTGCCGCCCGTTAACGGCTCTCGTCAAATGGTTTTATTAGGGTGGGTGCGGTTTCTGTTTTGTGCCGCCAGGAGGCGCAAAGTCAAAGTCAATTGGAATTATATCCTTCCTTCGAGACAACCGAACTTGCTATGCCTCCTAAATGTGAATCGGAAATACAAAAATACCGGCTACAGCAAAGACCTATGGCTATTCCAAATGGCACGTAAACCCCATTGTTTTAGTGGTTTGTCCACTAATGTCCATTATTGAGGACCAAGTACGTGCCCTTAATCGGCAGCGTGTGCCGGGAACAGTGCAGGAGTGGACGACCAAATCGACCAGGGTAAATACTGGCTGGTGTTCGGGTCACCGGAGACGCTTGTGGGGAATGAACGTTGGATTAAGTGGTAAGTCAAATGATCTGATCTTCACTGTTTTATCTGCCGCTTACGTGACGTGACAGGGGCTACTGTTTCATATGATCTAACGAGTGGTGGTCACTGCTGTTTTCAATTCCAATTGATCGTCAAATGCGAGGGGAGCACACAAACAAGAACAACTCCGTTATAATCCCATACAAAGAGCAAATTGACTGGCTTAATGCACAAATAAAACAACACATTTCGAGTAGTCTTCCCTTGTACACATACTGTAAACAGTACTGTATATTCTCGAAGTCAACTTCCTTTGACTGGGTAGAGCAGACGGGAGAGTCGACCAAAGCAGACCCTGGTCCCCCAAGTCAAATTCTACGTATGTCTGCTCTACCCATTTCATAACAGGTGAGAATAAGGAACACATATTTATATAGTAAATTAAGTTGTATTGGCTGTGAGGCTGTAAACAGCAGATGTTAGCTGCTAGCTGATTGATTGATTAGCTAGCAGTCTCTGCTAGCTACTTCCCCATAATAGTCCATTCTCAGTGTAGCCTACATGCCTTTTTCATTTTTATATGTTACTAGTATACTATTTATCAATCACATTCAGTGTTGTTGTCCTTGCTCTAAGGACTTGTTATTGAATAGTCGTATTGCTTGTAATATACATGTCATATGTATATACTCTCTGTCAGGATCTATGGGGTAACAGTACTGTATATTTGCATATCATATTATGTCACAAATGTAACAGTACTATATACCTGTATGTCATGTATGTCCCTATGCCATAAATGTCATGATGTCATGTATGTTGAGTATGTCACAAATATCACTATGAATTGAAAATGGGGGACCCTGATGTAAACAAGACGAAAGTCTCTCTGGTCTGCATCCCCTTAACAATTGTGTGTATTGAGCCGTACTGTATTGTATCCATTCTGCAATCTGTTAATAACGTTTTCATTCATTCATTCATTCATTCATTCATTCATTCATTCATTCATTCATTCATTCAGGTGCAAAGGTCAACGACCAAACACACCCAGACTACATTCCATCTGTATTCCCTTCAACATCACAGTCTACACCATCTACGTCAACGAACATCAGTCGCCATGAGCGGCGTGCAAAAGCAGACCCTGGTCCCCCAAGTCAAATTCTACGTATGTCTGCTCTACCCATTTCATAACAGGTGAGAATAAGGAACACATATTTATATAGTAAATTAAGTTGTATTGGCTGTGAGGCTGTAAACAGCAGATGTTAGCTGCTAGCTGATTGATTGATTAGCTAGCAGTCTCTGCTAGCTACTTCCCCATAATAGTCCATTCTCAGTGTAGCCTACATGCCTTTTTCATTTTTATATGTTACTAGTATACTATTTATCAATCACATTCAGTGTTGTTGTCCTTGCTCTAAGGACTTGTTATTGAATAGTCGTATTGCTTGTAATATACATGTCATATGTATATACTCTCTGTCAGGATCTATGGGGTAACAGTACTGTATATTTGCATATCATATTATGTCACAAATGTAACAGTACTATATACCTGTATGTCATGTATGTCCCTATGCCATAAATGTCATGATGTCATGTATGTTGAGTATGTCACAAATGTCACTATGAATTGAAAATGGGGGACCCTGATGTAAACAAGACGAAAGTCTCTCTGGTCTGCATCCCCTTAACAATTGTGTGTATTGAGCCGTACTGTATTGTATCCATTCTGCAATCTGTTAATAACGTTTTCATTCATTCATTCATTCATTCATTCATTCATTCATTCATTCATTCAGGTGCAAAGGTCAACGACCAAACACACCCAGACTACATTCCATCTGTATTCCCTTCAACATCACAGTCTACACCATCTACGTCAACGAACATCAGTCGCCATGAGCGGCGTTCAAAAAGGAACTCCTCTTCATACCATCGTAAGTGATATCATCTAGTTTTCAGTTATGTGCCAAAATCAATGGGTTCCTAAATTGCAGTTTCTTATTAGTATGGTTTTTATTTCATTTAAAGTGACTCCCCACAAGAGGACTAAACGTTGCAGCCAAGACATCCAAGTTGAGGCAGCAGCCCAAGTTGAGGAAGCAGCCACACCTCCCATCACTGAGCAGTCTCTGTTTGACGAGATGCAGTCTCTCAGAGAGGAGAGGGATGCAGCCAAGGAGGATGGTGACCAACAGAGAACCAAGGTCGAGTCGGACAGCAACAACACCAAATGCAAAATGATGACAGGTGTTACCTGGCCAGTGCTTCAGAACTTGTTTTCTTACTGTCACACAGAGAAGACAAGGAGCACCATAATCTCACCCATAGATCAGCTATTTATCACCCTTGTCAAACTGCGTCACGACATGTCCTTTGACCTCATTTCCCACATCAGAGGTGTGTCAAAGGCAACAGTCATCAAAGTGTTCTGGACCTGGATAGACCTGATGTACGTCAAGCTTGACTTCTTGATTAAATGGCAGTGCAGGGACCAAATATTCTCAACCATCCCCCCAGTATTCAAAACAAAGTTTCCCCGTCTCACATTACAGTTCTACTTTTGTTTTGATGTGAAAAGTGATGCTGCATAAGATGACTGCACTTAGCACTGATTGAGAAAGTACACATTACAGTTCTACTTTATAAAATGCTAATTGTAAATATGTTTGTCAATGTCAATGTTTGTCAACCACATACCAGGGGCACAACAACTATAGCAAACATCATTTTGAAAGAATAACCTTGCTTTATTGTTCAAATATACAAATAAGAATGACATTTTCTGTTCTTCTATTGCAGTTTTATCTGTGAGTGCTATTTCAGCATGCACAACAATGCAAGTAAAGAAAATGCAAAACTAACTTCTGCTATTGCTTTTTTTTAGATACAAAAATACAAAAAATGTATTGTCACATTAACTTTCTGTGACTGAGTGCTATTTCACAACAATGCATGTAAAAAATTGTTATTTTTTTTAGATACAAAAATACAAAAGTGCTATTTCAAGTTTAAACATGCATAACATATGCATAACAGCAGCATTGGCAGGCCTACAATTTCAACATGCACAACAATGCATGTAAAAAATGCTTATTTTTTTATATACAAAAATACAAAAGTGCTATTTCAAGTTTAAACATGCATAACATATGCATAACAGCAGCATTGGCAGGCCTACAATTTCAACATGCACAACAATGCATGTAAAAAATGCTTATTTTTTTTATATACAAAAATACAAAAGTGCTATTTCAAGTTTCAACATGCACAACAATGCATAACATATGCATAACAGCAGCATTGGCAGACCTACATTTTCTCCAAGAAGGAAGCCATAACATAAAACTTCAAAAGGGCTAAAAACTAAATTACAAACATCACAAAACAAACTGGTCAGACTACTGCTTGACCTTACTCCTAGAACGCACCTCACCCCTGCCCACTTTGACAATATAGGATGGCTTAGAGTAGACGACAGAGTACAGCAACTTAGTTAGGGTTAGACTTCTTTTTCTTTTTTCTGCACTCCGGGCAATACCATGTCTTGCTTTTCGGTAGCCTTTTGAGGTTTAGACACCTGGGATGGAACCAGTCATCACAGGTGTCACAGCCAACCATGCTCTCTGATTCTGTTGTTGTTTTACACAAGCAGTAGACTGGAGTGCTTGTGCTGCTGGCCGCCTGTTGCTCCTGTTGGGTGGGTAACACTGGTAAATTTGTGGCAACATTCTTTTTATTATTTATTTTTTATTTAAAAAATATTATTTTGTATAACTCACCCTGCCATACAGTCACAGTGACCTGCAACCACCTTTCCCGTGCCATCTAAGGCCACCCAAGGATGATGTGGATCATCATTCACTCTGTAGGATGGTCTGACATCCGCCCGCAACAAGGTGCACCTTGTCAGTTTCCGGTGGAACACAAAGAAGCGGTATGCCTCTAAAGACTTATAGTTCTCCATGGCTTCTGATGAGAATACACCTGAAATAATAATGTAACTCTGGCCTGATCAATATTCTTCAGTTTTTTTTATCTTATCTCCTATCGGTACTGTTGTCATTATGAATTGAAAATGGGGGACCCTGATGTAAACAAGACGAAAGTCTTCCTCTGGTCTGCATCCCCTTAACAATTGTGTGTATTGAGCTGTACTGTATTGTACCCATTTTGCAATCTGTTAATACAATTTCCATTCAATTACTGTATCTATGGAGGACAAACATGTCATGTCCAAATGTCATATCTAGCTACAGGCTATTCAATGGCACATTTTCATATTATTCCTTGCACAGGGCTTAATATTTCTCTTTTCTAACAGAGAATTGAAATAAAATATCCCTATAGGCCGTAAAGTGAATGCTGTATCGTTTCACCCCTTTTTTAAGTTTTAAATAGACAATAATAAAAATAGTAGATGTAAACAAGACGAAAGTCTTTCTCTGGTCAGTATTGTACCCATTGTAGTGGAATATACTATGGAATATATTACATTGGATGCCATTTTGTCACAGGAAAGATTAGCCTCTAGGATGGAACTGTGACCGTACTCAGATGCATTTGACACCTCCCTGCCCCCTCTCCTTGATGAGGTGTTAATAGGTGGGTAGGTGGGGTGGGGGGCTGTACATTGATGGTGGGGGGGGGGGGGTTGTCTCAACACTGTTTTTTTCAAGTCAGGTCAAGTCAGCTTTATTTGAACTCTGCAGAGGAAGGATGAACTTTGCAATGTACAAACGTCTTTCTCTGGTCTGCATCCCCTTAACAATTGTGTGTATTGACTGTAGTTTACCCATTCTGCAATGGTAATAAAATTCTCATTGTAAAAAAATAAGTTGTATCTATTCTATTCTACTATTTTATTGCACTGCACTATTTTACTCTGTCTATTTTATCTTACTATTTTTTAGATTGCTGGACAGTAGTCCAGATGTGACAAAACTAGTGATTGTATGACTTGCTTGGTACAGTAGCTGTGTCTGTTAAAAAATAGGCATTCCGTCTAATAATTGAAATACTTCTGCTCATTTTTGTTACAGTATTGTAGTGGCCATACTGGTTGTTTACATCAGGGTCCCCCATTTTCAATTCATCGTAACATATATGACATACACGACATACAGATAGACAGTACTGCTACATCTATACATTTATGACATACCAGATTTGCAAATACAGTACTGTTTGTGATACATAGTAGTATAGACATAGCAGCATAGGTAGTACTGTAGTAGTAGATAGTAATACATACTGTACTGTATTCTAATGATATTCCTACTTCTGCAGTAGTTGCATTTATTTTACAACATATTCAAAATAGTTTTGGGAGCAGGACTAAGTGGATTATGACTTCTGGAATCTATTCAGTTCATGACAACAATACATGACAACAATAACAATACACTTTTGTATTTATTAATGTCCAGATGTGACAAAATGGCATCCAATGTAATAAAAAAAAGTCAATCAACGAACTCGATTCTTGTACCGGATCTCCTCCCTGGTAAACAAGAATACCCTGAAGACTCTGGCAGGAGCACTCATTCAAGGGTACTACAGTACGACTATGCTTGCACCTCATGGTACCAAAGCACCTCAAAGGCACTAAAAACCAAATTACAAACATCTCAAAACAAACTAGTCAGACTACTGCTTGACCTGACTCCTAGAACCCACCTCACCCCTGCACACTTTGCCAACCTAGGATGGCTTAGAGTAGACAACAGAGTACAGCAACTTGCAATGGGCCTGGTCTACAAGATACACTACACGACCAAGGTACCCATGTACATGTCAAAATACTTCCCAAAGGTCAGTGAATACCACGATCACAACACCAGAGGGAGCTCCACAAATCATGTAAAACCCAGATTCGGCTCAAACAAGGGACTAAACACGTTTCGCAATTATGCCACAACAATGTGGAACGCCCTACCCAAAGCTGTAAAGGAATGTAAATCACTACCCACCTTCAAAAACACTCTCAAAGAACACCTACGGGAGACTGCAATTCAAAACTGGCCCCTACAAATGTCCTAACCCAGTTGTACAATAAAGACCAAGCATGGCTTTGTCAGTATTCCAATGTACAGCCCCACCCAACCCCACCCCACCTACCCAACCTCCTCCAATGTACAGTTTCCATGGCAAATGTATGTCAGTATTCCAATGTACAATGTCCCTAGTAAGAGATATGTACAGATATAGATATAGTATTAATATGTACAGTGATACAGGTATAAAGACACTATGGTAGTAAGTCATACTGACCAGCAGTGTAACTAGTAAGAGTAGGTAAGAGATATGTACAGATATAGATATAGTATTAATATGTACAGTGATACAGGTATAAAGACACTATGGTAGTAAGTCATACTGACCAGCAGTGTAACTAGTAAGAGTAGGTAAGAGATATGTACAGATATAGATATAGTATTAATATGTACAGTGATACAGGTATAAAGACACTATGGTAGTAAGTCATACTGGCCAGCAGTGTAACTAATAAGAGTAGGTAAGAGATATGTACAGATATAGTTATAGTATTAATATGTACAGTGATACAGGTATAAAGACACTATGGTAGTAACTAGTAAGTCATACTGACCAGCAGTGTAACTAGTAAGAGTAGGTAAGAGATATAGTATTAATATGTACAGTGATACAGGTATAAAGACACTATGGTAGTAAGTCATACTGACCAGCAGTGTAACTAGTAAGAGTAGGTAAGAGATATAGTATTAACATGTACAGTGATACAGGTATAAAGACACTATATGGTAGTAAGTCATACTGGCCAGCAGCGTAACTAGTAAGAGTAGGTAAGTGATGTACAGATATAGATATAGTATCTACAGATATGTAAATGTCATTAACAGATTGCAGAATGAGTACAATACAGTACAGCTCAATACACACAATTGTTAAGGGGATGCACAGACCAGAGAAAGACTTTAGTCTTGTTTACATCAGGGTCCCCCATTTTCAATTCAGTGATATATATATTTTTGGGCATACACTTACAATATAAGCAGCTGGGAAACACATTATATGATGTATTCAGGGCCATTTCACGTTGATTAAACGTTACACATTACATCCTGCTAAATGAATGTTAACTAATATTACGCGGCCAGTGTTGAAAAGCCTTGAGGTCGCATTCAATTTTCGAGAGACCATAACGTTAACTTGACAGCAATGTGGATACAGCTTTATTTGAGCAGTTGCTACTGTAACGTTACCTTAGTTGACTACATAACTGTAGTAAACAAACTAACGTTAAACCTAATTTAATTTACCAGTAAATTCAGTACAGCGACAGCTGAAATCCACAGGACAGCCTGATCAGAATAATCGACGGGCCAGTTACATTTCCCCCAACCAGAGCCTAACTAGAGCCACATTCTGCGAATCAGAGGCAGAGTAGGGCGGGTCTTCGGTGCCAGCACGTTGGGTTGTCTCGTAAAGAATAATACTGCACTGTATCTGAGTATCTAGATGATTATCCATAAAAAACGCACGTTAATTGAAAATACCACACCATTACTGTACCAATGACAGTCAAATAATCTACAGAAAAGCATTACATTGCAAAATAATATGTCCAAGACTAGTGTCGCATGCACACACACACACAGATTGTAGAATAGCTCCCTCTCTCCACCGTGTAACTCGACTCCCCCTACTGGTTGAACCAGGCAGAGCAGCGTAAAAAGACGTCATCTAGCGTCATCTAGCTTGCTACCGGCGGTAGACGCCTCGTTTTCCAGTCCCACATCTGTATGAGCTGAATATCTAGCTTTGTGTTTAACACGGAATGACATTGTAACTGTGACCAGCACATTAATGGGAAACCCTCAATTTCAGAGCATCCTAGCTGAAAAGTATTTTGCACAAGCAAAATAAAATATCAGGCACTGTCACTTAATAAGCGAGCATTTTGCAAATAGTATCTTCTTGTTTTGCACATCAAAATAAACTAAGATATTAAGGGCAGAAAAGCTCCAGGGAATGTGTGTATTTTTGGACCAATGGACTAATGGGCTTCCTTTCTAACTATTCGGAGCAATGGGACTCAGGAGCAATAGGTTTAGTTTTCGGATGACGGTCTGTCAGACTAATGGACTTTCGGTCCAATGGGATATTCTTTGGACTATTGGGCTGCAGGAATAATGGGCTGTCAGTCTCATGCAACATCTTATTCTTCTTAATGCAGTCATTGACATGTTCTTTATAGGCAGACATCATATTTGCTCAGCAGCAATACGATTTCCAAAGAATTCCCAAGGCCATGTTTTCACGGCTGTATGCGGCTTCATGTCTATCGCAGCTCTAGCTAAGACCACGCTTTCTAATTACTTGGAAGACATTAAGTACACGTTCCATGATTCTCTGTGGACATTTGTTTCTCTCTCAGTCGGCTACTGATATCAGCTATGCTTGCCCTCAGGAAATATGCCTCTTCACTATCTATATGGATCTTGCTTATTTCATGCTCCTCAATTCTTTAGTGAACATGCTTCCATGCCTGCATGCCTCCTTTAATGAAAGCATTATCACTGGCAGAAGGCTTGGCAAACATGAGATATGCCGAACAATATATAGAGAGTGAGATGATTCACAGTAAGTTAACACTTTTCTATTTGTCCCATCCTTGCCGTAAAATAATTTTGGAATGTCTTGGGAGTTTGTTGTGGGTGCTAATGAAACAACAGGTCACAATTTGGACTGAGGGCAAGCACAATTATAAAAAGGCCTCTCTCTGTGTCAACTTCCTGTGTGTCTCTTTCCCTGTCTCTCCCCTCACCTCAGTTGACATTCTTCTTGAGCTGGACCCTGAATCTGTCTTTCTCTCCTCAGGATCCTCAGCATCTGCTGGTACTGAGTAAGAAGAACCCGGGTAATCATGCCCTTATTAACAATAACAGTGGCAGCAACATGAGTGATTACACAGGCCAGGCCATGGGGAAATGTCCAGTCCGGGCCTGATATACGTCACTATGTTGTTTACTCTTGGCATATATGTCTATTGATGTTTATTATTGTTCACGCTTGCAATAAAAGAAACACAGATATGCTCTGGTGTGACTGTTGACTTAAGTTTTTTCATTTGTAAAATAATTAAATAAATAAATAAAAATATAATCTATGTTTGTCAAGATGGTGGGTCATAAACGTTCTATTTTTCCACATACACAATTTAGTAAAATATGTTTCTTTAGGTGATAAATAAGATTGCTTAATACAATTGCTTGATAGATCTGCAATACCTAGTTTTACAGTTTGATCTGAATTTTGTGAACCAGGGAGTGCCTGTTTGAGGCTGCTGCTGAATGACAGTCTGTACAGCTGTAAGTAGTTTTTTTAATAATAGTATCATAAAATCATGCAAATGTTTGTAAATAGAACACACAAATGGAAATATTAAACTGAGAAATGGCCATAATATGGGCACTTTAACCCTTGTCTGGTGTTTGCATTTGTGTCACTCACCCAATGTTCATGGGCCTGGTGGACCCACAACATTATCAGGATTTTAAAACAATTAAGCCATAACAATTAATGTATACATACCAGTGTTAATTTTGTCAACAAAAATTATGACTAAATATGGTCATCAACGAAGCATTTTCCCCTAACGACAACAGGATGAAACGTCACGTTTATGGAGATCATGTGACACTAACGTGACAAATTCATGTAATGTCGTTGACTAATAATGACGACACAAAATGTAGTTTGCAAAATAGAATCTTGCTTTATTCAACGTCAAGACTGCTTACTTGCTAGTTAACAGGAGCTTGTTTGCCGACAGGAAAGTAACAAACATAATTGTCTGTGCGGAACCCTTATCGCCAACACATTCCATGGGTAGGGGGGGCACCGTGGGAAGGGGGTCACCACTGTTATGCTGGGTGTGTTGTTTCTGGGGGGACGGACTGCATGACAGATCGCTACATTATGTCGACCCACCACAATAGAACACATTAAATAGCTTACATAACGATAGGAAAACATACCTGCCCTCCGTCGTCATGGGAAATGTAAGATCACTGGTCAACAAGACAGATGAACTTTCGGCCCTGGTAAAAAAAAACAAGTGGAATACAGAGTCCAGCTTGCTACATTTCATGGAGTCCTGCAGCTTAATGGAATGGGAAATGGATATCCCAGACTGTGGTTAAACTGGATGGCTTTATAATGTATATATAATCCCGGACATGTTACCTGTCAAGGAACATACAGTATATGTACCCCAGACATAGAACGAAGGTTATCCTATAACCCTAGTTATATGAATATGGCGAGCGCTCTGCTCTATTGGAACTGTCCCTTTAATCATATGCTATCATGAAAACGTTCAACCACGTGCACGCACCACACCTGCCTGACGACGCCCACATTCACTCACATATAAGCGGGGTCATGGCCATACTACCAGCTCCTTCCCCAGTCTTTCACCACCGAAACGGAAGACACGTGGGGTCCTCAGTGAGTCAGAGCAGAGCGCTCGCCATATTCATATAACTAGGGTTATAGGATAACCTTTGTTATATTTCATATGGCTTTGCGCTCTGCTCTATTGGAACACAATAGCGGAGCAGAGCGGAAAGCTCGACAGATGTACCCGCTGAGGTCCCCTATAACCATCAGAATACCGGGGAGGATCCGGGCCCCTCCGCCCCCCCTAGTGAGGGACGGGAGGGAAATCGGACCCGACTGTGCAAAGAGGGTTCAGTACCTCAACACACAGGGCAAGTAGACCGCGGGACTCACCTTTGTTTAGAGCGCCACCAGGGAACAGACGTGAAGCAAAAAAAAACTGTCACAGCCCCCAACATCGCGGGGTCAGGGCCAAAAAAACCGACCCCATGGCAAGGCCGTAGCAGCGGGGCACGGAGGAGGCCCCATCCCCAGGCCACATCCCGGGGGCCAGGACCCCCTGAAAAAGGGGCCTGGCGAAGTCTACGAGACCGCGGCATCGAGACCCCACCAGACAGTCACTGGTGACACCACCCCCCACATCGCCAGCATATCGGACAGGGCCTACAATAGGTGAAAGCCCTTCTCCACCTGGCACGCCGCTCCAAAGCGCTCCATGGAGGCTTCCAGGGAGACAACCCTCCAAGGAGGTCCATCCCTCAATCCAGGCCGACAGGTCTTAACAAGAGCAGAACTCGACCTGCGCCTGGAGCACTGCAGACTAGACAGGCGCCTAAGGGGCTTACTGTAAGAACAGAATCCCGACGGAAAGCGTGTTCGGTATGCCATGCACCATGTCACAATCTCATGGGGTCACTAACCTCGTGGAGTCGGAGCTAACTCCGCCAGCGAACAGATTCCACCACACGAACCCTGACCCTGCCAATTTATTAATCCTGCATGGTCGAGGTTCAGATAAAGAGTTTGACGCAATTGGCAGACGTCATGAAACATGCGAGGGCATACTCTCGGGCAGCCGGGGTCAGACCCGGGCTCAACCGAAGAGTCGACTCTGCTACCAACACACTGGGGAGACAACCACCCCCCTATGTTTATTAACAGAAAATGGTTGCTCCCTTAACCCATTAATAAACCCCGGAAACATAACTGCGCATATACACAGGCTATACAATGCAGTTCAAGGCGTTTCAGGCCTAAAAAAGGGTTAAAGGCCAACCTTCATGTTTACGCTAGTGGTACACGATAGCTATGAGCTAACTAACGCTCCAGCCGCCGCTGTTGTCGCGTCCACAAGCTCCCCAAGCTCCCCGGCAGGACACACGCGAGAACGGGGGCACACAAAGAGGAGAGAACCACTATAGCTCCGCAGGGACGGCGGAGCTATAGGCTAATGTCAGTGTAGTGGTCCCGACTGTAGCAGGGATGGCGGAGCTATAGGCTAACGTCATGTTGTATTTTTGTTCAATAAACAATGTGGACTAGGCCGACGGTGACTTTCATGAAGAAGGAAAAAAAAGTATTGAAATTGACCCAGTTTTAGCGTTTTTATCACACATTTTGTCTGCCCAACACAATCACCACGCACGTGGATATTTTAATCAATGGTTCATAACGTGCGTGTGTAATCGAAATGATGTCGTCACAAGAGGTGCAGGGCACCAGGGGGCTCACCAGGGGGCGCTGAGAGTCACACACAGCTAGTGGCAGGCACTGAGAGCCTTGCTACTACTAGCCGAATGAAAATGTATCTGTTTCACCTAACAACACTATTGCTCCGTGATCATAGCCATCCATCTCTAAAGCTAACCACTATTTGTAAAAGCCACAACCACATTACCATATTTGTAATAATGTAAATCATTGTGTCGTTGTACATATTGTGTACACCGTTATAAGCTAACATAGCTTAGCTTGGTAGCTATTGTGCTAACAACATATCCCGACGTCCGGCTCACTGGCCGGCATGAACGCCTGACACAAAATGGTTCTCTCCTCTCTGTACACCCCCGTCCCCACGGGTACCCTGCCGGGGAGCCCATGGACGCAACAACGGCGGCAGCCGTAGGGTGCTCGAGCCCGCCGTAACGCTAGTGGTACACGATAGCTATGAGCTAACTAACGCTCCGGCCGCCGCTGTTGTCGCGTCCACAAGTGAAACCCCCCTGCCAATGTTTGATCTACTCTGTCATCTCCCCCCTGAGATGTACGCGAGTCCTCGAGTCTAACCTAGTGCACTGGCGCTCGGTAGAGATAAGAAACCCCCTTCCCAGCCGACCGCATAAAAAACTGCGTTTTTATGATGTTGGGCAACCAAGGCGCGCCGGCCCAAAAAGCGGATTCAATCATTGAAAAACACCCTGGGCCAGCGCTGATCCGTCTCGTAAGACCAAACGCTGATTTATGAAACAGCGTGTAAGCTCGCAAAGAACCCGAGAACAGTGATGACGAATTTCTAACAAGAAAGAGCCCCACAATGTATCTCCGTGCCGTCTCGGACGAACAGCAGGAAGTCGGTCTATTAGAGACACAGACACGGGCTCTTATACGACGAGCCTGGGAACAAAATAATTCGTCAATTCTGCTCATTATGTAATAGGGGAAGGCAGCGATTTTCCCAGAGAGACATCAACGTGAGTAAAACAATTGAAAAAGGTTCATGTAACAATTTGGACTAAGTAGACAAAACGGCCCAATATACACTACTGTTTAGAGAGCAGAGCAGAAGGACCAATAGTTCCGACTGCATCTATCCTTTACAATGACAGCGGTCTGTAGCACAGGCCCTGTAACTCATGGACACGTCTCTTGGCCAATAAGAAAACGTGCCTGTGACGTCTTCAATAGCCGGGGAAATCCTGTGTCCCACCTATCCTAATCTGGTGTGGGAGACAGGGAAATCCCCCCCCCCCCTGTTGTGATGAGAGAGAGAACACCCTCGTCAGGGAGACTGATAGGTAGAAAAGGCACAACCTCTTGACCAATCAGTTTCGTAAAGGATATAACTATATCCAGAAGGGGGGGGGGGGGGGGGGAGTGGGGGCAGAAGGGGTAAATGTCACTTGCGTCGCCCGCCGCACGCGGGGTGTTGTTTGTCCCCACGGGCAGCTGGCCCGGAGGGATGGTGCTGGTGAGCCGTCTGGCCACGTCATTCCCTACTGTTCACCCCGGGCACAGGATGACTGGCGGCAGTGGTGGCGTCGTCCTCTCCCCGTCCACGAGGCTTCTTGCTGGCAGGGCCAGTAGTGGCGGTGGCGACGGCTGAAGTCTTGCTCCGACGTCGCCTCTACGTCACGCCTCCGGTCGCGGTGGTGTTGGGCCTGGGGAAGAGGGGTTGCAGGACGGACCGCTGCTCTTCCAGGTCCTTGCAGGCTGACGCCATCTCCTGCATCGCCAAGCCGAAGAGCCCAGCGTCGGAGAGGGGGGCCATGAGGAGAGGGATCCTCCGTTGGTCCGAATAGCGCCGCCTGCTCGAGCCACAGGTGGCGTTGGATTAGAGTGGCCAGGGCGCGTTGTTTCCCCGCAGCTATTGCCTGTAGCTGCGAGAGATACAGGATGGCTCCCGTCGCCTGGGCGTGGATGTACCTCTGATGGTCATCTAGTACCACCCTGCTCGCCATCAGCCCCGACATGAAGCACGCTAGCTGAGCGATGTTGCTTGTCGCAGCTAGGCTCTGGGTCGAAGCGTTGTAAGCCTGGTCACTCCAGACAGCCAACTGCTTAGCCGACCCCCTCCTTCAACCCCTGGACCAAATCCACCACCCGCGTGAAAGGCACGTAGGTGGGGGTAAGGCCGACGATGCAGGGAATTACCTGTCCCCGCGACACGTAGGCCTCCATTGATGGGAAGAACGGGCAGACAACGCTCACCTCCCTCACAGGACGGCGTTGCCAGAGATGACCTATCATGTCGTCAAGAACAGGTGCCGGCAGTGGCGTCGGCAGCGACACACCGTTGGCACGGGCCGCTGCCGTCATGAGTTCGGGGAACAAAGCACGCAACTCCCTTTGCAAACTTTCTTCCGCGTCGCTCGCTTCCCTCGCGTTTGGGAGGCTACACTCACTTTCTCTGTAAGATAGGCGGAGGTGGTGACTTTAACCCAGTCTCGGAGTACGAGGCTCTCCAGGCAAACACAGCATCCCCTGCCACTCCCCGAGGGGGAGAATGCTGTGTTCCCGCTGGAGCGTCAAACAAGAATTCCCCCGCCCCCTCCATGTAGTCCTCTGTTTCCATTGGACGCGATGGAGAGGAACCCTGACAAACTTCACACACTTTGTTTTTAACACGTACTAAATAATTGTATGTTATGTATTAACGTTAGGTTATGGCTATAACCAAGTTCTGTTAGTTAGGGGCGACGCTTGGCATCACCTTACTGCACTATCTCGCGTACGTGCACGCGCACTGAATAAATTCCACAAATGTACCTTTAATACCAGTATTAGTCTGACCACACCCCTCATCAGCTTACCTTCATAAGCAGGTGTGTGGTCACCTGCTCTCCTCCTTCCCAAGCTTTCACCACAAGGTGAGGTCAAGGGCTGCAGCGGCCGTCTGATGCCAAGCGTCGCCCCTAACTAACAGAACTTGGTTATAGCCATAACCTAACGTTCTGTTTCGTTAAGGGGCTCAGCTTGGCATCACCTTACTGCACAAGGGAGGCCAAGCGGAGCCGCTGGCTGACAAATACACCCCGCTGACAGCCCCCCACAACCATCAGAACAGGGAGGGCCGAGCCCCCCCGACCCCCCCTAATGGAGGGTATCCCCCCTATTAGGGGCTTCACGGGAAGGCGACGGACCCGACCGTGCGAAGAGGCACTCAAGCAACTCAACGCACAGGGTGAGCAGACCGTGGCTTGACCCCACGACTACACACACGCACAACCCGCATGCCACCCGGGAACGAACGGAAGAACAACCTCGTTACTGCCCCCAGAATCACGGGGTCAAGGGCAAACCCAACCCCGTGGCTAGGCCGTAGCAGCGGAGCGCGAAGGAAGACCCAGACCCACCAAAAGGACTGGACTCCCTGGAATGGGGGCCCGGAGAAGTCCATGATGCCAGCATCAAGACCCCACCAGGGGGGCACCTAGTGACCCCGCCCCCCACATCGCCAGCGTATCCGGACAAAAGGCCCCTCAGCCGAGCGGGCCCTGTCCTCCCCAACAGCACACCGCCTGGAACACAAGCCCTGCAACAGGCAGACAGCATGGTCATAACACACAAGAGGTAACCAACGGAAGCAGGCAGTGCACCGGGGAAAGACCAGGCAACAGGCTGTCAACCCAAGCCTGGAAAAACTGCGGACGAGGCAGGCGCCAGAAAGGACAGCTGAAAACAGCCGCCCCGGCGGAAGGGGCGTATGCTGGCGTTGGCGCATAACCAAGCTTTCAAACAGCACGTCAGAAGTGGGATCCGTAGACCACTCGGCCCCTGACAGCTGCCCACAGAAAAGCCCATATGATCGGCAGACGTCATGAACGTGCAGGGGCACCCTCAACCGGAGAACCGGGAGTTGACACTGCAGCAACACACCAGAGAACCAACCACCCAGGAATCACCCCATGCAATGGTTGGTCCCATAACCCCTCAGGAAAGAAACCCCGAACACACCTGCGGCACCGCCGCAGCCCGCGTTCCGGTTCCCAACAGGGCTATCCCGGGCCTACGGGTCAACGAGCATCACCCCGGACCGGGCCCGGTGATACGGGGAGCACAGGGTCCCAGAGGAGGTTAAAAACCACCCAACAGGCTCCTCAGCGCCAAAACGCAAGAGAAGAGCGTAAAAATGGAAGACCAGCCCCAGCACCCCGCACTCGGTATTCCCAGGAGGTCACCCAACCAAGTACCAACCACGACCAACCCGTACAGCGGCCGAGATCCGACGAGATCGGACGCGTACAGGTCGGCACGGCCGTAAGCCATTACGACAGTGCAGAATACAACGCACCCAACAAGGGTCCCATAACGCTCAACCCTGTGACACCCGGATCGACCTAGCATTTTTCCCCCTGAAAAAACCCCAAGTCCCTCAGGGTACCAGAACAGCAGATCTGCATCCCCAGCGGACAACGGGTGCAACTGATCTGGGCCAGCGCGACCAGAACCAGTCCCGTGCCCTAATCACGCCGACCTGCCAACCCCCGGAGAAGGGGCAGATATGCGCGTTTGATCCCAACACAAAAAAGAAGGCGCCACCCAGACGTGTCGGTATGAACCGCGTCCGGTGGCCCACCCCTAGGGCGTGAGACCCTTCCCCATATGTCCAGACCCATTCCGTCATCATCCCCTGACATGAACGGGAACCCATCGACAACACACAGGATGTCGGAAGAGGAAAAACCCCCATCTCAATTGCTCCATAAAAAACGCTGTTTCACCCAAGCAAACAAGGCGCGCCAGTCAGCAAATGGCCCAAAAGCACATCCTGAACCAGCACTATGTGTGCGTTTTGACATACCCACATCAACAATAGGCCGTTTAGACCACCATATTGAATCCCCAAGACGCCCAGGGAAACGACAAGAGGGGCGAGATGCAATCAACTCCATGAATGAATGAATGAAAATATTTACCCAACAGACTGCAGTACAGGAATACACACAAAAAGATAAGGGGAGGCAGACCTGAGAAAGACGTTAGTCTTGTTTCCATCAGGGACCCTCATTTCCAATCCATCAAGACACATTCAACTCTTTATAAAATAAAGAAAAGGCATCACCCGTATGACCCAACTGCACAGCTGGGAGTAAAAACCCTGTTTTTCACATGATTTTAATCCAGTCACTCCTTTTAATCAGAGTGTAAGACCAGACTCCCCCAGAAACACCTTCCCACATGAGACTACGGTCAAGAAAAAAAGATATGTAAACTGTGAGACACGTGACCAATAGACTCAAGTTTGACACATAAACCGGGCGCAGCAGGCCTGTAAGCCCTGCGCCCAACCTCGACATCTTTAAGACACCAGCACATGGAAGGCGTCGCCATAGCAACAACGCTACAACGGGCGGGGAAAAACCCACCGGATCCTGTCATAACAGGAGTCGGTAGAATACCCCTTCCCCCCCCCCCCCCCTGTCAAGCACTGGCTTGGCCCTGACTGGCTCAGCAGAAAAGATCAAAAATCCTCTAAACCAATCAAGTGGGAAAAAGGAGGGGTTTATTCGACACCCCCTCCCGAAAACACACCCTTTATCCCTACACACAGAAAACAACCGTAGCCATCTTGAAAAACCTCCGGTAGAAACAATGCATAGCATAAGCTAATACAATGCCTGCTACCCACAAAAAGTGTAAAAGGGTTTACAACAAAACACAAGTCGCCTGTGCGTGAATCCCATACCCGTTGCCTATGTCATACATAGGAAGAACGCCGAACGAGAGTAACGGCTAGGCCGTGAAAAGTGTGCGTACGAGCGTTACTGCAACTAACAACACAGCATTGTGAAAACACATATACTTAGTTAAAGCAATGGAATAACACCAGTTCTAATTGCATGTGGAGCATCAAGCTAAATAGAACCTATTACCGAGTGTAAGTTGCAGACCTTGCTTAACCTCGTAACACAACACAACTCACCCCCCAACGTAAACAGGGTAGATTCATATATACACAACCCCACCATATGATTTGTATGAAGAAACACACAGTTTGTTCGGCCAAACACAGTCCCCCTTATGTCGGGGAACTTTTTTTATTAATTAATAATAAGTGTAAGGCACAATATCACAGAGGGGCCGGGAAGGGTGTAGGGGAGGGGACACAGAGGGGAAAAAGTCACTCCTAACGGTGTCTGCCACCTCGCGCCGCTCGAGTCTTGCCACCCCGGGGAGCCCCGGAGGGACGGTAGGTTACAGTCTGCTGGACACGACGTTCCCTACCGTCTCCTCCGGTCTGCGATGGGCCGGCGGTGGCCGAAGCGCCGTTTCGTCCCCTGGCCCTCTTGGCAGGGCCAGCAGCGGCGGCGGCGGCAGTGGTAGCGGCGACGGAGACAGCTCAACGTCGCGGAAGCCTTCTGCCCCCACCGGCAAGGACGGGAGGCGGAAAATGGGGTTGAAGGACGGATCTCTCCTCTGCCATTTCTCTGCATGTTGAGGTCATCAATTGCAGGGCCTTCCCGAACAGGCCAGCAAATCTAGCCAGGTGGGCGATGTTAGACGCCGCAGCCAGCGATTGTGTACCAGCGATGAATGACTGGTCACCCCAATAAGCCAATCGCCTAGCCGACTTCCCCTGGAGGACCGGCTTGCATAGGGGTTCCCACACCATATCCGGACAGAGGAGCGCGGCCATCGGATTGTCAAGCCGAGGCACGCCCTCCCCCATACCTTTGACTAACCCCGACACCCGCGTAACTGGTACGTAGGCGGGAGTTAGTCCCATGATGTTGGACACCGCCTGACCCCGACGAACATAGGCCCCCATCGATGGGAAAAATGGGTAGACAACGTCCACCCCTCTCACTGGGGGACGCTGCCAGGGATGGCCTATGAGGTCATCAGGGACAGGTGCAGGCAATGGCAGCGGCAGCGGCACACCGTTTGCGGTGGCGGCTACCGCCATGAGCTCGGGAAACAAGGCCCGCAGTTCCCCCTGCGAACCTTCCTCCACCGACCCCGCATCCCTCGCATACAGCAGGCTGCGACTGGTCAAGGAGCCACAATCCGATGCGGCCGACAGTAGGGCATCCTGCTGATGAGGCCAAGGTGGTTCCTCGACATCCTCGAACAAGGCGCCCCATGGAGCCATTTCTCCCCCCTCCGGGGTCTCCGGAGGAGGGATACTCTCCTCCACGGGACCATCATACAAGAATCCGTCCGCCTCCTCCATGAAGTCCTCAGTTTCCAGCAGAAATCCAGAGTCGGACGCATCCTCGCTGGTCTCCAGCAAGGCTGCACGCCACCATCTTGCGACGCGAGCGAGCAGACGCAAAAAGTTTTCGTCGCAAATCCTCCGGCTCCAAAACAATCCCCCGTTCATCAACGGGCGATTCCCCAGAACCAGAGGAACCAGAGTCGAGATCAGGCCATCGCCGGAGCGACGGCACCGAACCCTCGGCTCGTCGGTGAGGAAAACTATCCACCGGCAGTCTCCCGGGCTGGGTCGGCAACCACGAGAGTGGCAACAGCCCAGCACCGAGGCGCACGACGGAGGCGGGAATGGAGAACCGGTGGTGAAGAGTAGGTCTAGCGGGTCTACTCTCCGCGGAATACATTATGACCCAAACCTTTTCTTATACAACAAAGTGAGAGAAGAAAAGGTTAAGCACAATGTAAACCAGTCACAACTCTTTTCAACTTACAAACACGTCAAGTGGGGTACTACCGAGGCACTTTCCTTGTGGTGAAAGCGAGAAGGAGGAGAGCAGGTGACCACACACCTGCTTATGAAGGTAAGCTGATGAGGGGTGTGGTCAGACTAATACTGGTATTAAAGGTACATTTGTGGAATTTATTCAGTGCGCATGCACGTACGCGAGATAGTGCAGTAAGGTGATGCCAAGCTGAGCCCCTTAACGAAACAGAACTGTATTTAAATGGCTGTGGATGCTGTGATGGACACCTGAATCTCACCTCTGGGATAAATAAAGGTTTTCAATCAATCAATAAGTCTAACCAGTTAGCAGTAACGTTAGCTTTTTTTGTTTAGAAAAAACTCACACCAATTTATGAGGCTGTAACTGAGTGGTGAGATTAAACAAAAAATACTCTTTTATTTTTATTCTTTTTAAATTTAAGACTAAATCGAGACTAAACAAAGACTAAAATGCTCAGACCTGTAGTTGACTGAAACTGACTAAACGAAAAAATGTATGAAGGTGACTAAATATGATGAAAACGAAAAAGGAGCATTTGACATGACTAAGACTAAAACTAAAATTTAAATAGCTGACCAAATTAACACTGATACATACTTAACAGATGTTAACTTTTTATCAGTTACAAGCAATCTAGACAATATATATATATTAATTTGCTTGTGATAAAATGTGATATGAATGGAATAAATCGTGTTTATCTTGAAAAATATAAATGAAACAAGGTGGAGGCAGACAGTGAAGGTACCAGTGAACCGTTTTCTTAAAATTTTAAAAAAAAAATTGCATTTTTACAGCTTATATTGGTCACGCAGGACCGACAAAGGAGAGGGTGAATGGGAGGAGATGTGGGGAAGACATGCAGCAAATGTCACCGGGAGCGGGACGGCCACATATGTGTGCGAGGCACTATGTGGTGTGCCATGAGGGCCCTCTTTAATATTTTAAATATTAAGTTTACTTGTTTTCACCTACAATATATAATGTGTAATAATATTATACATGTGAGGTGGGGGATGCACACAGTGTGTTCTTCACAGAAGATTATCCAAGGCCAATGAGTCTCAGGCAAAAAAAAGTAATATATATAACTACATTGAAAATGGGTCCCACTGACAAGAGCACCACACAAGGGTTAAGAACAATGGAGCCATTGCAACGAATAACCATTTACAGTATGTACTTTTATAAAGTTTAGTTCATAAATCAGTAATTCAGATTGGATTTCTGCTTCATACAATATTATTTGTCTAATGAAGATGTGTTGTTGTAACGTGTGCTTGATACAGTACATGCTAACTGCATAGAAATTAGACGGGACAGGCCTGCTTCAACTGCTTGATCAGGGGCGGAGCTAGGGGGTGGCTACCTGGGCTCAAGCCCCGGATGTATTCTGAAAAGCCCCGAATCTATTTAAATTTTTTTTTTTTTTTTTTACAATTCATCATTGTTACATGAACATATGTTTGCACCAGATTTAGCAGAAGCTAATTTCCATCTGTGGTCTATCCAGCTGCTAACTGTATTTGAGTGAGTTAAGTCTTGGTGTTATGGTAGACTCAGACCTAAGCTTTAAATCACAATCAACAAGTTGACAAAAACTTAATTCTTCCACCTTAGAAACATAGCTAAAGTACGGCCATTTATAAATCAAAAGGACGCTGAAAACCAGATCCATGCCTGTTACAAAGGGTCAGATTAAACTGAATATATATATTTATTTTTTGAGATCCCTTGTATAATATTTGTATATTGTTTGATATCCCTTGTATATTATTTGTATATATACACGGAATATCCCTTTACCTGTGTACAAACCAGAGTAATATTCGCTCTCCTATTGGACAGCGACCCCTAGGCGCCAACGACCAAGCCCCCAACGGCAAGTTCAAAGGCAACTCCGGGCATGTCTCAACATGTCCAGAGTCTGCGCAGTAATACGAGACAGAACTGAGGTTGGCACTAGATAATTCACCTTACGTATAAATACGGCGCAGGTGGAAACAGCAGCACTTAGTTCAGTTCAAACCTTGATGCCTTCACCACGAGTCAACGTGCAGTGAAGTTAGCAACCTTGCATCTAAATAGAGTATTGAGAACCGCGTGCGAGTGGAATACTAAAGTGTCAGAGTTTAACGCAGTAACGTTGAGTTCGACTTAATCTAATGTGAAGCATTACCACCGGTTCGTCGTGTATATAGCTAGTGCACTTATCCAGGCTGGGCGGCCTAAATTCGTGCCCCCACCCGAGGAGTCCTAGGCGAGAACCGTTGGATATGTACACCGGAGAACCTACACCGGCGACTGCAGAACCATTTCTGGTTGGATTATATTGCTTTGGGACCGTGACCGCTGGAGCAGAGAACTGTCGATCCCACTGTCGTTTGGGATTTACCCCCGTGAGGATCATCACTCTGGCCCGCCTCTAGGAAGAGGCTGGCTAGCTGTCGTCCATGCTGGCGAGCATACTTGGATTACAACTGCTGCTTTGTCTGCTGATCAAGGGAGTACATGCACCGGCTCCTGTATCTGGAGCCTCGTTATTCCTCGTTGACCCAGACTTTGTACCCGAACATTCCTCTACCCCTGCCGGCCTTACACCCGGAGGGAACCCCCCAGTGTCTCCAGCTGGTACCAGTGTGCCCTATGTAATTGCTATACCACAGGTGGCGTCAGTTTAGACCCATCCTAGTATTCATACTATTCTCATTGACTTACGCTCTTGACTGACTTTACGTGTGTTCTTCGCCATACAAGCGTGAGCCTAATTCTCAATCTGTAACCTAACGTTGCTTAATAATAATAAATAACCTCCAAATAGAACTTTATGTGTCAATGCCGTATTCTTGTGTGGGTGTTCACCATATATATTCATGTACTGTATGGCCAGTAGTTAAAGTACATAACTAGTAGTGGTTTAATATATCACAATCTTTAATACAGTCAGGGAATTGTACCCGTCAGTTACAATTGGTCCTTCAGTGTAATATTTAATATAATTCAAGTTCAAGTTTCAAGTTTCTTTAATAGTTGTCATCCAGAAGTACAGAATACTTTTATACAAAATGCTTCTTACTGTTGCGCTCCAGAGACTGTGCAAGACAAGATAAGTATGAAATAAAATAACATAATAAAATTATAAGTAAAAAAAATAAAAAATAAAAATATTGATATTAACCATGGCCAGCGGTGAACACTCCCCAAGCGGCTCTCCCAAGCTAGAACGCCCGCAGCGCAAACGTCAGCCACCTCCCTATCTGGAGAAATACGCTGTCGTTCTAATACCTAGCTTTAACCAGACGTTAAATACGGATAAAGCGGATAGTCAAAGCATGTCAAATCCTACGGACCAGGCGACCCTGCCAGTAGAGACCCCAGTGGGTTCTAACGAAACTGACCAAGCTCACGGGGGGGACCAGGGGGGACAT
Source organism: Notolepis coatsorum (assembly GCF_963971535.1). Lineage (NCBI taxonomy): Eukaryota > Metazoa > Chordata > Actinopteri > Aulopiformes > Paralepididae > Notolepis > Notolepis coatsorum. Next base: position 60,272,694 of record NC_140171.1, on the reverse strand, counting down.
GACATGACTATACCCCCAGACAACGTCAACGGGATAGTCCCCGGAGAGCTCCAGGATAAAGAAAGCGCTCCAGGGACAGAACCCGACACACCACCAGAAGAGAAGCGCGCCCAGGAGATGGACCTCGGGGCGCGCCAGGAGAACAGATCTCCAACAAGCACTGTCAGAAGCCGATCACCTCCGTCAGTGTCATCCCCCAGCGAGGCGGACCAGATACTGGCGCAAGCCTTCATCGCCACCCTGACAGCCTCCACCGAACGCGATCGACTTCAGGGTGAACGCGATCGACTTCAAGCACAGACGCTTAGTGAGCGCGAACATTCTTCCATGGAACAAGAGCGCCTCCGGGCGCAACAATTAAGTGAGCGCGAACACTCTACCATGGAAAGAGAGCGCCTTCAGGCTCAACAGACGAGCGAGCGCGAACAATCTGCAGACCAACGAGAGCGCCTTCACTCGCAACTCCAAGCGCAAGCCCTTAGTGAACGCGAACACTCTGCAACCGAGCGAGAGCGCTTCCAGGCGCAACAAATGAGTGAAGACGACCGCATAAGACTGGAGACCAGACGTCTTCAGACGGAAGAGAACATTGAAAGAGGCCGCGCAGATGCACAGCGCAACGCCGCCAATGCACAGCGCGACGCCGCCAATGCACAGCGCGACGCCGCCCGTGCCCAGCGTGAAGCAGAGCGCGACGCCGCCCATGCCCAGCGCGAAGCAGAGCGTGACCGGCTGCAGGCGCAGATGATAGAACAATTGATTGCCAGGGCGACACCCCCTCTCTCCGCACGGAGCTCCCGGACATCATCACGACAAGGGTCTAGGGCACCTTCCCCTACCCGACCATGCGACCCGGAACCCGGCCAACAGAAGGATCCTATCTATGTCTCCGAACCCCCTCCCCGAACGGTCCATACGAGACCCAGCAACAGGGAAGAACCGGCCTACGCCGCCGAGAGACTGAATAGAAGACTTCAGGACCTAGAAGAGGAAGAGGAAGATGAGGAAAGTCAAGCCCACCAGCAGCAACGTACTCAGGACCAGGAGGCCCAGTACAGCCCAGACTTCAGCCCCGAGTCACTGCACTACAAACCCCCGACTCAACTCACGGGTGAGTTTGACGTACAGTCAGCACCGAGGAACAGCACCTGGGTACCCGGCCTCTGGTACCCACCAAGTACCAGCCCACGACGACACGTACGGGGAGACTCGCCCAGGAGGCCTCTTCCCCTACGCTCACCAATGTGCCAGCCATCCATGGCATCGTAACTTGGCACACCGACGTTTCCAGACTTTACGCACGAGGACAGAGCACAGTACACGGAATTACGGATGTGCTTGGAGACTATGATGTCCGACGTCCCTGATGAGTCGTACAAATATGCCATCCTCCTCAAGCATCTCAAGGTGCCCAGAGCGCATAATATAGCGCTGGCATATTCCAACTCAAGCACCCCATACTCCGCGGCTCTAGTGGCCCTCGACCAGCGTTATGGACGCATATGGGACTACGTGATACAGGAAATAAGAGATATCGACCGCCTCCCCCCAGCCAAAGACAATAGAGCATTGGATGACCTCTCTATCAAGGTACAGTCCCTGGTAGGGATGCTGGGGTCCCAAAAGGAGAAAGGGAGATATGAACTATATGCTAACTCTAATGTGGAACGAATACTAGAGAAGCTCCCTCCAGCCCGCCAAGAGCGCTTTCGGCGGCAGAGAGACCACCGTGATCCCGACGGTCCCGAGCCATCCCTCCTAGACCTGGCCGCCTTCCTCGCGAGGGAAGTCAGCAGCCTACGACTGGACACGTTCGTGTGGAGTGGACCAAGCCCAAGAGATGGACCTCGGAGATCTAATGATAACCGCCGGTCAGTGACCGTTATGCACCAAGCCGAGTCAGTACCGCAGCACAAGAACCACAGCACCCCCCCGACGAAAGGGAAGTGGAAGATTGTATGCCAGTACTGTGAAAAGGAACATTGGCTGTCTCAATGTGACACTTTCAAGAAGATGACCGCTGACGAGGTGAGTCAGTGGATCAAAGCCAACCGCCGCTGCTTCCGCTGCGCGCGCAGCCATATGGCAGCCGAGTGCCGTTTAAAGAAGAAATGCAGCAAGTGCGACGGCGCCCACTTGGATGTCTTACATGACAGCAACAAGAAGAAACTCGTACCCCCAAGCAGCTCGAGAGTGAACGTCATGTATATCGACCCTGCGAGCAGCGGGAGCTCCCGAGTGCTCTTGAAAGTGGTCCGAGTGATATCAAGCTACGAGGACAAGGTCATGGACACTTACGCCGTCCTGGACGATGGGTCAGAAAAGACTCTCCTCCTCGCATCCGCTGCAGCCTGGCTGGGTCTGCGGGGGAGCGAAGAAACAATGACAATCCGTACTATTAGAAGAGAGCTGAAGACCATAAAGGGCAAAAATATCTCCTTCACGATAGCAGCAGTCGGGCAGCCCGAGAAGCAGTATAGGATTACTAACGCCTTCACCAGCCAAGACATAGGCCTGTCACAGTACACCTACCCCATCCCCAAGCTGATGGAAAAATACGTGGACCTACGTCAACTACCTATACCGCTCATCGACGGCGCCACCCCGACCCTGCTCATAGGATCCGACCACGCACACCTCATCGTCCCAATGGACCGGGTCTACATCGGGCCCAGAGGCTGTCCAGCAGCAGTCGAGACCCGCCTAGGTTGGACACTACAAGGCCCCCTCTCCGGGTCTTCCAACCGACCAGCAGCCACTCGCTGCCTCCACTCAAGAATAAAAGAAGAAGACACCACCCTCTTACAGCACGTCGAGAGGCTATGGACATTAGATGCGATGCCCTTTAAGAACGAAAAGAAACTTGTTCGATCAAAGGAAGACACTTATGCCATAACCCTCCTCGAGCAGAGGACAAAGAGAGTCAAGGTCAATGGAGTGATGAGATACGCAACTCCACTCTTGAGGCGAGAGGGTATGCCCACCCTCCACGCCTCAAAAGAAGCGACAGAGCGATATCTACTGAACACCGAGCGGCGTCTAGCCAAAGACCCCACTCAAGCCACTGTGTACCGCGCTGAGATTGACAAGCTAATCACAGCGGGACACATAAAGAAAATTGACATTCAAGAGGCCGACCAGACGACCGAATCATGGTACGTGCCCCACCACAAGGTCCACCACAATGGCAAGGATCGCATTGTGTTCAACTGCAGCTACCAGATCGGACTACAGAATCTGAATAAAGAACTCTTGCCCGGCCCAACACTCGGCCCCTCTCTACTAGGCGTGTTACTACGTTTCCGCCAAGACAAGGTGGCCATCAGCGGCGACATCAAAGGGATGTTCCTGCAGGTGCGACTAGTGGAAGAGGACAAGCCCTTGCTGCGGTTCTTATGGAGAGAGAGGATCGGGGATGAGCAACCATCCATCTACCAATGGGAGGTCCTCCCTTTCGGAACCACATGCAGCCCATGCTGTGCTACGTTCGCACTGCAAAAACATGTCACAGAAGACCCTGAAGCTGACGAGGAGGTCAGACAAAGTGTAGAGAGGAGTTTCTACGTGGACAACTGTCTGCAAAGCGTCTCGACGCCAGAAGAAGCCGAAGCCCTCCTACTCAAGCTCCGCGCCTCACTGATCAAAGGCGGCTTTGATCTCCGGCAGTGGGCCAGCAGCGACCCTCAAGTACTTCGTAGCCTCTCCCCAGAGACAAAGGCAGCAAGCAGCGAGACCTGGATGGCGACCATCCCAGGTGAAGCACAAGAAATGACATTAGGACTAGTCTGGCGCTTCAAAACAGACTCGCTCCATTACAGATACACACCCCTGACCACGGAGCAGGGAAGGTCGACCGCTCTACCGACCACCAGACGGAGTGTATACAGAACACTCGCAAGGCAATATGACCCGCTGGGGTGTATCCTACCTTACACCACCAGAGCGAAAATGATTGTACGAGAGCTGTGAGACAAGGAACAGGGCTGGGACGACCCCATACCCGACCACCTCGCGTCCACCTGGAGAGAGTGGGAGAAAGAACTCGACTCGCTCCAAAATATGAACATACGCCGAAGCTACTTCCCACCCACAGTGCGGCTGGAGACGTGCCAGATGGACCTGCACATCTTCAGCGACGCCTCAGAAGTGGCCTATGGCTCGGTGGCTTACTTGCGGGCCCGGGGGGAGGGAGGAGAAATACACACAGCCTTCATCCTGGCTCGCTCAAGGATAGCCCCCCGCAAGCAACAATCGATCCCGCGTCTAGAGCTCTGCGCAGCCCTGGTAGGCGCGCAACTCGCCATGTTAATCCAACGTGAACTCACCATCCCGGTGCAAAGAACAATCTTGTGGTCAGACTCCATGACCGTACTCACATGGATCCAGTCCGATTCGTGTAGATACAAGGTTTCGTGGGAGTCAGAATCACAGAGATCCAAGACTTAACAGAATCAGCATGCTGGAGGTACGTGGACACGAAACAGAACCCAGCAGATGTCATCACACGAGGGATGTCCCTAGATGACCTCACACGTCACAATATCTACAGTGACGGTCCTGAGTTCCTCAAGCTCCCGGAAGAAGAGTGGCCTAACCCCACCCCACGGGAGGCTAGTCAAGAGGAGGCAGAGATCAAGAAATCTATGCTATGTGGGTTGACGCACACACCAGTCCCCACCGACCCTAACATAGACGACTGCCCCACCCTTGAGAGTGCGCAGTTAAAGACATTCCTGTGGCACCACCCTGAGGTTCCCCCCACTACCGACATTAATGCAGCTAACTACGAAGAAGCAGAACTCCTTCTGCTACAGCGAGCCCAAAGAGACTCGTTCCCCGACGAGCTAGACTGTCTGCAGGGATCAAAGCCAGTCCCGTCAGACAGCAGACTGCTCCACTTGGCCCCTGAGCGCGACGCCCATGACCTCATCAGGGTGGGTGGTCGTCTGAGACGAGCCCCGGACTTAACGGATGACGTCAAGTTTCCTATAGTCCTCAACAGCCGACACAAGGTCACCGAGCTCATCATAAAGAAATACGACGAGGATGTGCACCACGCTGGGGCAGAGAGAGTCTTCGCTGAGATCCGACGTCGCTATTGGATACTGAATGGAAGAGAAGCAGTACGTCGCTTCCAGCGGACTCGACCAGACTGCAGCTAGCACAGCCCAGTATACCCAGGAGGGCCGACCTGCCTCACCGCCACACCCGACCCGTGGCGAGGCTGATAGAGTTGCCAAGGCTCCCTGACTCCCTTGATGACGATCATGACCCACTGACTTTGTAGATGGCCCTACTCCCCACAACAGACATTGAGTAGTTGACAGGACTATTAATCTGTCTTTGCTTTAACTAATTAGGTGCAGACTAATTAGGAGGCGGCTGTTACAAAGGGTCAGATTAAACCGAATATATATATTTATTGCTTGAGATCCCTTGTATAATATTTGTATATCGTTTGATATCCCTTGTATATTATTTGTATATATACACGGAATATCCCTTTACCTGTGTACAAACCAGAGTAATATTCGCTCTCCTATTGGACAGCGACCCCTAGGCGCCAACGACCAAGCCCCCAACGGCAAGTTCAAAGGCAACTCCGGGCATGTCTCAACATGTCCAGAGTCTGCGCAGTAATACGAGACAGAACTGAGGTTGGCACTAGATAATTCACCTTACGTATAAATACGGCGCAGGTGGAAACAGCAGCACTTAGTTCAGTTCAAACCTTGATGCCTTCACCACGAGTCAACGTGCAGTGAAGTTAGCAACCTTGCATCTAAATAGAGTATTGAGAACCGCGTGCGAGTGGAATACTAAAGTGTCAGAGTTTAACGCAGTAACGTTGAGTTCGACTTAATCTAATGTGAAGTAATAGTCGATCATTTATAGTGTATCGTGCGGCTACATTTCTTCAGTGACCAGCATTACCACCGGTTCGTCGTGTATATAGCTAGTGCACTTATCCAGGCTGGGCGGCCTAAATTCGTGCCCCCACCCGAGGAGTCCTAGGCGAGAACCGTTGGATATGTACACCGGAGAACCTACACCGGCGACTGCAGAACCATTTCTGGTTGGATTATATTGCTTTGGGACCGTGACCGCTGGAGCAGAGAACTGTCGATCCCACTGTCGTTTGGGATTTACCCCCGTGAGGATCATCACTCGGGCCCGCCTCTAGGAAGAGGCTGGCTAGCTGTCGTCCATGCTGGCGAGCATACTTGGATTACAACTGCTGCTTTGTCTGCTGATCAAGGGAGTACATGCACCGGCTCCTGTATCTGGAGCCTCGTTATTCCTCGTTGACCCAGACTTTGTACCCGAACATTCCTCTACCCCTGCCGGCCTTACACCCGGAGGGAACCCCCCAGTGTCTCCAGCTGGTACCAGTGTGCCCTATGTAATTGCTATACCACAGGTGGCGTCAGTTTAGACCCATCCTAGTATTCATACTATTCTCATTGACTTACGCTCTTGACTGACTTCACGTGTGTTCTTCGCCATACAAGGGTGAGCCTAATTCTCAATCTGTAACCTAACGTTGCTTAATAATAATAAATACCCTCCAAATAGAACTTTATGTGTCAATGCCGTATTCTTGTGTGGGTGTTCACCATATATATTCATGTACTGTATGGCCAGTAGTTAAAGTACATAACTAGTAGTGGTTTAATATATCACAATCTTTAATACAGTCAGGGAATTGTACCCCTCAGTTACAATGCCTTTATCTCAAGCCAACTCGACTACTGTAATGCACTCCTTACCGGCCTCCCGAAAAAATACGATGATAACTATTTTATTGCAATGCACTATTGCATTATTTTATTCTATTTTACTAACTATTTTATTGCACTGCACTATTTTACTTTGTATCAGTGAATCATAGACGCCTGGCCATAAGAGCATTCGGAGCATCTCTGCTCTCCCACTATTGAACTTGGGGGAGCAAAGGTATGATCTTGCTCCACCACTTTTTGATTATATGAAAAATATGATATATCCCCCCCCAATATATAAATCTAACCATAACTACGTTATGGTTAACTGAGTTTTATTGTGAAAAGAGCAGCTTTATTGGTCAAGATTGAAGGCTCTATATTGCAGGAAATTGCACATACAGGTTCATTAAATTCAAAAAAAAAAACCACCCCTTGCCTGCAAAAAAAAATTATTAAAAAAAATGGAAAAAAAAATTAAAAAAAAAAAAGTAGGGAAAAAATAATAAAAAAAATGGGCCCATCTGGGCTAAGCCCCGCATCTCCTACAATCCTAAATCCGCCCCTGTGCTTGATAAAGACCATGAATGAATGAATGAATGAAAACTTTATTTAACAGATTGCAGAATGTGTACAATACAGTACGGCTCAATACACACAATTGTTAAGGGGATGCAGACCTGAGAAAGATGTTTGTCTTGTTTACATCAGGGTCCCCCATTTTCATTTCATATAGACATTTATGACATACACAACATACATGACATTTATGGCATAGAGACATATAGGTATTCAGTACTGATACATTTGTGACATAAACGGTATTCAAATATACAGTACTGTTACCCCTAGATCCTGACAGAGTATAAACATATGATGGGGAGGGGACTGTAAATTAGGAGGGGGTGGGTGGGTGGGAGAGAAATATACATACGGCGGGGAGGGAATATATACATGCGGTGGGGAGGAGACTGTCTATTAGGAGGTGGTGGGGGTTTTGGGCATTTACGGTGGCCAGTTTCGAATTGCAGCCTCCCGTAGGTGATCTTTAAGAGCGGTTTTGAATGTGGGTAGGGATTCACATTCCTTTACAGCTTTGGGTAGGGCGTTCCACATTGATGTGGCATAATTGTGAAATGTGTTTAGTCCCTTGTTTGAGCCGAATCTGGGTTTAACATGATTTGTTGAGCTTCCTCTGGTGTAGTGGTTTTGGTATTCACTGACCTTTGGGAAGTATTTTGTCATGTACATGGGTACCTTAGTCGTATAGTGTATCTTGTAGACCAGGCTCATTGCAAGTTGCTGTACTCTGTTGTCTACTCTAAGCCATCCTAGGTTGTCAAAGTGGGCAGGGGGTGAGGTGGGTTCTGGGGGTAAGGTCAAGAAGTAGTTTGTTTTGTGATGTTTGTAATCTTGTTTTAAGCGCCTTTGAGGTGCTTTGGTACCATGAGGTGCACGCATAGTCGTAGTACCCTTGAATGAGTGCTCCTGCCAGAGTCTTCAGGGTATTCTTGTTTACCAGAGAGGAGATCCGGTACAAGAATCTAGTTCGTTGGTTGACTTTTTTTATTACATTGGATGCCATTTTGTCACAGGAAAGATTTGCCTCTAGGATGGAACCCAGGTAGGTAATTTCGTCTTTCCTTGTGACAATATTGTCACCCACTGTAACTGAGAAGCCGTCGGTCTTGCTGAGTTTGTTATTTGAACCGAAGAGAATGGACTCTGTTTTGCCCATGTGTAATGATAGTTTGTTATCAGCGAGCCATATGCAGATTTTGCCTAGTTCCAAGCTGAGGGTTTTTTCAACCTGCAACTTGTTCTTGTCAGAGACCAGTAGGGCTGAGTCGTCCGCATTCAGGAACAAGTTGCAGTCACAGGCTGCTGACATGTCATTTGCATAAATTAGGAAGAGTAGCGGTCCTAGTATGCTTCCTTGTGGAACACCACAGCTCACTGTGAGGGGGGGGATAGAGTACCATTTACCTCTACCATCTGTTCTCTCCCCTCCAGGTAGGATTGCATCCAGCTCACTGATAAACTATCAAAACCAATTGATTTTAGCTTGTCAATCAGAATGGAGTGATTGACAGTGTCTAAGGCCTTTTGTAGGTCCAGCATGACCATGCCGCAGTATTTGCCCGCGTCCACCTCTTGTTTGATGTGGTCGTTCAAATAGAGGAGGCATGTGTCAGTGGAGTGGGACGTTCTGAAGCCAGATTGGAATTCGTAGATTCGATTTTTTTCCGCCAGGTACTTTTCGACCTGTTCGTAGACTATTTTCTCCATGACTTTCGAGATGGAGGTAAGAATAGAAACAGGGTGGTAGTTGCCTGGGTCTGGTTTGCTGCCATTTTTATGCAGAGGGGTCACTCTCGCAATTTTGAAGTCCTTGGGGACGTGTCCCTGTTTTATAGAGAGGTTTATTATGTGTGTTATGACTGGGGTGATGGCGGCTGCTGAGTCTCTGAGGAATTTGGAGGGGATGTTGTCATGGCCAGTGGCCTTGTTAGGTTGGAGGGCGCAACATCGGTTGTTACCATTTCAAGTTTGAAGTCGTCTTTGTGACCCCTAGGTTTTTGTAGTATGCTACTATGTGTTCTACCCCATAATGCCCTGAGTGGGAGGGTAGTTTGTTTACCAGTGTTGTGGCTATGTTTGTGAAGAAGATGTTTAAGTAATTGGCTACATCCAGCTTGTCTGTGATGAGCGTGTTGTCCGTCTTTATGTTTATGTTTGAGAATCTGGTTTTAAGTTTTTTACTGCAGCCTAGTTGATTATTGAGTAATTTCCAAAGTTCGCAGGGTTTGTTTTTGTTTTCCTCAGTTTTGTCGTTGATGAAATTTCTTTTTATGGTTTTGATCATGGTGTTTACGTCATTTCTTAGTATGTTTCTTTGAATTTTTTGTTCAACCACATGGGCTTGGAGTTCACTGTTTTTTTTTTTTTTTTTTTATCTTTTTCCCCCTCCATTTTCCTCCGATTTTTCTCCCATCCCAATGTTAGTCGTATGCCAATTCCCAATACCCTTCCTGGTCGCTGCACACTTACCCCCCACAGTCAGATCATCTGGGAGAGTGGAGGCTACCACGTGCTTCCTCCGACACACGTCCAGCCAATCAACCGCTTCTTTTCACCTGGCAGCGCGGATCCTCCCTGAGAGAGCGTAGCTTGTGGAAGGATCACACTATCCCACTCAGGTCCTATCCGCGCTTAGCAGGCACCCCGACCGAACTGTAGGAGTCGCTGTTTACAACGACCCGGACCCACCCCGCCAGCTTCTCCCAGCCTCTAATACAGCCAATTGTATTAGTGTGAACGGCCAGCCAAGCTGGTGACAACCCCGGAGCTGTGAGCTGGATTCGAACAGGCTCACAGCTCCGGGGTTGGTGACGAACGCAATCTCCGCTACGCCACCTAACTGCCTTGGAGTTCACTGTTTGAGCTTTTGGAAAGCTTTGTCTGACTTTTATGGAGTTCAGAGCATTTTTTGTCTCTGGTTTTCATAGCGGCCAGTATTTCAGTGTGCTAATGTTACAGGTACCAGGATATGGCACCTGATATCAGATATATGTTTAACCTACAGTATGAAACAGGTTGTAGTTAGTCATTTGACAAAGGAAGGTGCAGACACGATGTTACTGACTCTGGGTCCTCCCGGTTGTCTTTCAACAACGTTTATTTATTCCACAGAATAATCAATCAATCATTGTATCATCATTGTATCATCATTGTATCATCATTGTATAATCATTGTATAATCATTCAGTTCAATTAGTTACATTACTTTAATACATTCAATTATAATCCCATTCTTGTTATTAATTCAAAAGCATATTCATCATTGCAACACACATTCTACCCTTTTAGAATACCCTGGTTCACTTCAATAGCATTTTCCTTTTAAATGTAGTTATCCAGTATTATATACTGTACATTGTGATTACTTTATACATATTTGGCGTCTTAAATATAAGCATGTGAGAAGAGAAACATTCTCCTGTTAACCTCTGTCTAGACATGTCTAGGCATGTTGGAAGAGACCATCGTATGTCTTTTAAACAACACTGTCATTCTCATTGTCTGTCAAACAATTCCTTAAATCACCAATAAGTGTTACCTTTATCATCAGTCATTTATCATCAGTCATATCCACTATTCTCTAGTACAGTGGTTCCCAAAGTCGGGGTCGCGACCCAAAGGTGGGCCGCGAGCAGCCACGGGTGGGCCGCGAGATGATTAAAAAAAAAATTATTTTTTATTTTTTATTTTTTATTTTTTATTTTTTATTTTTTATTTTTTATTTTTTATTTTTTATTTTTTATTTTTTATTTTTTATTTTTTATTTTTTATTTTTTATTTTTTATTTTTTATTTTTTATTTTTTATTTTTTATTTTTTATTTTTTATTTTTTATTTTTTATTTTTTATTTTTTATTTTTTTTTGTCAGGCCACTGAACTTAGAAGCAGGCCAGGACAGTGTTTCTAGTTGTATTCTAAAATTATATTCTATTGTATTCTAAAATGTGACTATATGGTTTTATATTAACTTAATAAATAAACAAAAACGAAAAAATCTACTTATTTCAACGAACATTTCAAACTAAATAACAGATTATGCACATAAAACGCTGAAAACAACCGAAGCAACAATAGTATTTTAATGAGGCTATTATTATTATCATTATTATTTTGCAACAAGTTAGCCCTCTCATAAATAGCACATATAAATGAATAACTAACTTGAACTAACTTAATAGGATTGAAGTGATATTTGGCATAAAAAATCGTCGCCTGGCAAAAAAAAAGAAAAAAAAAAGCCTGACGATGTGCATTGGGCCGCGGCTCTCTGACGCCTTATTTTCTGGGTCCTGGCCTGAAAAGTTTGGGAACCCCTGCTCTAGTATACAGAAATACCTCAACACCTCAGTGTTACCCTTAGTTGTGTTCCGGTTCAAGTTCTATTGAAACTCAAATGTGCAATGCAAATGCATTTATATCTATATATGTATCGGCCGTTCTCAACCCTACTAGGAATTTGCTAAACCGTGACCATGGTATAACTCAAGGGAATAGATTTATATTTACATTTAAGGGAGGGCGCAATAGAGAGAGAGAGAGAGAGAGAGAGAGAGAGAGAGAGAGAGAGAGAGAGAGAGAGAGAGAGAGAGAGAGAGAGAGAGGGATTGTGAGAGCATGTGGTACCGCTCCAGTGTTTAGCCACCTCCCAGGTAGTGTAAGCTAAAGTAATTTCCCTCTAACCGTCTTGTACACAATATACACATTTACTACACAGCAATTCAACCCAAAACAGTATGTATTTCAAAACATAAACCTTTATAATCCCCTTGGAGATACTTAACTCTGACACGTTAGTGATTAAATGGACAATTGTATTCCAACACTATTTAAATGTACCACGAAACATGGCGCCATCAATAGACGGTCTGCTTCTCAACCACGTTACTTGTCGTCTTAAACTTCTTAAACTTGACTCAAACATCGACAATAGTTACTTCATTTGAACCCTCGACATTGCATGTATCCTTGTTAACCTTTATGTGTGTTTTGTAGTATATTACCCACCTATGAAACAGGTTGTAGTTAGTCATTTGACAAAGGAAGGTGCAGACACGATGTTACTGACTCTGGGTCCTCCCGGTTGTGAAACTGAGGTCGCCTTGTGCGTCCCTAAGCACAAAGTATGGTTCCTTGGAAGGCGAAGCCACTAAACACCAGTCCTATACTGCCACCTATTGACCAAATTATGTTAATGTCCCTCATTACATATAAATGACTGTTGTACCTTGTTTCTGATGGAGGTAATCCTGTACCAATATGTTCACACTGTTTTGACACATAATCTAAAGATATTAACGTGATACCACTTCTAGTGGGCATCACACTAACCCTGGTGGTTCTTAGGGGTGCCATGTTGTTGAGTATTGTTGTGAATTTGGTTTTGAATCCAAGCCATGTTTCTTCAACCTGTGTACCACTGAGTTCATCTGACCAGTCCAAGCTCCCCAGTTCTAGGTTAAAGGCCTCTCTAGAGTAAGTTTTGAGGTATCTAGATGTGACTGTTTTGTGACAGCCGGCCTTCTGTTTTAGCTTTTTGCGGGTACAGAAAATCATATAATGATCACTTAACCCGCATGCTATCACCCCTTTATTGGAGATCATGGACTTGTCAGAGGTCAAAATGAGGTCAATGGTGGTTTGTGTCGAATCACATACCCTTGTGGGTTGGGTGATTAGCTGGCTGAAACCGTGCAGATCAGAAAATCTACTGAAGGCCTTGAAGACGGGTGCTGCTTTACGCAGCATATCCGTGTTCCAGTCCCCAATACGAATTTGTTTCTACCCCCTCCACCTCAGCTAAACACCCATCAAGTGTGTCATAGAAGCCACTCTGTTCTGGCGGTCTATAGATTGTGCCTACTAGTACTGGTTTCGCCCTATCTAATAAGATTTCAATCCAAACAGTTTCAATTTCGTCATGGTTAAGGTCTGTACGGTTGATGAATTTGGCGCCACCTCCATAGGAATTGGTCAGCTTTCAATATCTATTGTAATTCTGTCTGAACAGATTTGAGTAGAATGGATGTTCACTAAACAAATAGAATAGAGATTTTAACCTGTTCCACCCCTTTGGGTCGGTACCGACCCCAAAATGACATGTTGTCATAAATCCATATTTTTTTGCATATTTTTTGCGATTTTTAAATCAAACGTATTCAAGTATTAACATCACTAACATGTCACAAAAGCATGTAGAATGTATATTATCATCAATATGTTAGTTTAGCAATAGGTTAAAAGTGCCATTAGATAGTTTTAAGTTTTCGATTTTCGATCGTCTATCCAAACCGGAAACGGACATGGACATTTTGAACCATGGGAATTGTAGTCTTTTTGCGGCCATTTTGTAGAGGACATGCATAGCTGTCGACCAGCGTTGGAATTTTCCCGAAGTACACTTCCTGTCAGAGACTGTGGGGGTTCAAAGTTCAGCGTTCTGAAGCAATCATATCAATAACTGTTATTATTCGTGATAATAAGCCACAAAAGGTAAAGTTTTTGACAAATATTGAAACGCAGTTAGTTTCTCCTCCCTATTGTTAGCATGTAGGAACAATTAGATATGAAATTAGTTTCAAAACGGTTGCACTGTGGGGAAAATAAAAAAGTAGACTAGATTACAGTAGATATCATTATCTGTTCTTATGCATGCCTGGTGATACTAAATCCAAATTGAACTCGGGCATTTGAAAGATAATATATGTATATATATATATATATAAATGTGAGAATTGGCTATAATAAGGTAATGTATAAGCATCATATTCTATATTCTAAAATAATATTTCAAATTGCATTGGTCCAGATGGGAGAATTCAGTACTGTATCTACAGAACCTTCGGTTTTATCATCTTCCCTTTATTCATTTCCTTCGATTTTTTTGTACACATGATCTCAAGCGGGTACTGAACGAGGTCAGTGGCAGTTTTTTAAGTTTGGACATTATTATCATGGTGTTATTCACTGTCAAAGATGCAAAGAAAAATCATAATTCATATTCTCCTTTGTTTCATCACAATTTAAGCAAGTCTAGTAATAGACACAATATTTCTGACACTGTGAATACATTCCCTGAGGTCCATAGATGTACCTAGATACCAGGAATATGCAAATAGCCCTTGTAGAAGTGGAACAATATTCCATTTACCTAGGTATATATTTTATGTGGATTTTCACATCGTGTGGAACAGGTCATGAAATCATAAACTGAGCTTATAGTTTAAAATAAGGCGGCTAGCAATGGCAAGAATTACCAGAGAAAAAAAGTGGTTGAAATCAAAGCTTCAACCATAAGATATAATTTGTTGTATCCCTATGACCAAAATCCTATAGCATGAAGAAGCAGAATAGTTTAGTTTATTCGGATCCCCATTAGCCATTGCCACAGGCATAGTGTTATGTTTTGTAAGCAACCCCAACAGCATGACACAGACAGGTACTTCAGAGTTAGCCAAAAAACAAAGGGCGTATTTATTTTCACAAAACAGAAATGTGCAACATTAATGTTAATCCATTTGAGGGGAATGTCCTTTAGCCAAGTTGTGCTCTGCGGCTCTGCAGCACTGCCCTTAGCAGAATGACTCTGCGGCTCTGCAGCACTGCCCTTAGCAGAGTAGACTCTGTCGCTCTGCAGCTCTGCCTCTAACAAGGTTGACTCTGCGGCTCCGCTCTATGCTATCCCACTCGTGAGGAAAAAAGAAACGGACAATGTCATTAGTCCCAAAACTTTACGAGGCAGAGTCCAGAAACAAAACAAATCAACAATTCTTCAGTGTTTAAGGAAACACACAAAAACGGACGAAGGCAGTGAGTCCAGGACAACAACGAGGATATCAGTTCATAGAAAAATAGTCTTCCAAAAGACTCACCAGGAGCAAGGTCGAAGTGGAAAACGAGACACAGGTCCACGGAGGCAGGGAGAGAAAACAGCAACAACTTCCAAAGGACGGTGGAGAAGCGAAACGTCTCGCACTGGAGGAACACGAGAGGGAACAGCAGTAGAGTTGGTGGTGACAAAACGACCCGACACTGAATGTTCTGCAAACCGTGTATAAGAGACCTCCCGAGGAGCTGATTGGAAACTCCTCTGAGGTGCGTGATGGTAATTGGCGCTGAGAGGCGCGCAGTGCTGGGCCAGCCCTCACACATAGGCTACTATTACTGGTGTCCACACACATCAATACAATACAAAAAAAATCAATACAATACAATCAATACAATAGAATAAAACAATACACATCAATAACACATACAAATATTATATAAAAAAATATCTAAGTTCACCAATCACACATCTACTCAATCATGTTTCAAGACATATATGTTGACTTAAAGTACAACAATACATCTCAATACAACATACAAATATATAAAAAATCTAAGTTCACCAATCACACATACCCATCTTCTCAAGCACCCACTATGTTTACTTAACTGACAGTACCATTCTTTCTTATATGATTTTTAAGGTGTTTTTTAAATGTCTGTTTTTCTTCAACCTTAGAATAGTGTGAGCATTCTCTGTGGAAATGGAATTCAAAATACCCAACAACAAATAAATAGGTAACATGCATGCATCATTATCCAGACTAAAATGGGTATATCTCACCTATATTAGGTTCCCCCAGAGTCAGAAATCTTGATATATAAACGTACCCCAATTGTAAAAGGGATATGGCATTAACATGCATAAATGCATGGATGGAATCTTCCGAATAATTAATGGGAACCTGACTCACTCAAACTCAATGCCACATGGCCCTCCAATACAAACCTATTATAACACAGAGATATCTATTTTCAATATTCAAAGATCATGCATAACATAAGCAGAACACACAGACAAACAAGTTTGCACTGTGGTGTCTGTTCTGTTTGACTGGTCACCAGCTCTGCTTTTCGCACACTGCCACTCACACAGCTGCATGCCAGGGAGGCGGGAGCAATAGACACTTGATATACAGTAAACGTATAATGTAACATTATCTCCACCACTCCTACTGTACCATAAATGACACCGTGACCATTGCCAATGAGCTGTGACATTGTGCCATATTGTATAGCAAAATATGAGAATTATTATAATTGTTGTTGTTACATTATTATTCTTTCTCACAATCCCTCTCTCTCTCTCTCTCTCTCTCTCTCTCTCTCTCTCTCTCTCTCTCTCTCTCTCTATCTCTCTCTCTCTCTCTCTCTCTCTCTCTCTCTCTCTCTCTCTCTCTCTCTCTCTCTCTCTCTATCGACAACACAAGAGTAGGTAATACTGTGAGCCTCCATTTATGTTATTGACACACTATTAGCAAGTTAGACACATAATACATTTCCCCCATTACAAAGTCCCCAGTAACTGAAGTAAACTTTTTCATTCATTACAAAGTAACGTTAGTGGTAGTTGCAAAGATGACTCATGGGTGATTCTTGTGTTGTCGTCTTTCACTGTGATTATCTTTCTGCAAATTCTGCAGAAAGCAGCCATCTTCGATTAACTTCCCCTCAGCACTTTTATTAAAACGAAAACACGACTAGACTCCAGATGAAGTCCTTGATGGCTGAGGAAAGCGTTGTCACTGCCTTCCGCCTTGGTTCTATTGAAGCACAGCGACAGATACACGTTGCGTGCTACACCACTACCAACTCATTGTAGGGAGACTGAAGGCTAACTTTGGTTGATGCTAGACAGTATTTAGAGCACAAACCGTACGTTTTTCAAAGTGTGGGAATAGAACACTATTATAATGATAATTACAATTTGAAATGGTAATACTAACTGTCTGGAAATGTCCCCATGGTTTATAGTAAAACCCGGGTAGCTGTTTCATCTAACAAAGTATAGAGTATACAGGAAGATCAACAGTCGTTGCATAGTGCTGTTTGTCTACTGGTAATTCCACTGTTGTATGTGAGAGGCAGTGAAGGGGCCACTAGAACGCACTGCCACAGCCATGGAGTGGAATTACTCCAGGGCATGACCTGTATCGTTACATCAGGGAACATATTCACATAATGGATGAATGAATGAAAACTTTATTTAACAGATTGCAGAATGGGTACAATACAGTACGGCTCAATACATACAATTGTTAAGGGGATGCAGACCTGAGAAAGACGTTTGTCTTGTTTCCATCAGGGATCGCCATTCAATATTATTGAACTGTGACCATATGACCCTAAACATGTTACACTGGCTCCCCATCACCGCACAAATCCGCTTCAAGGTCTTCGACCTGACATATCACTCAGCGAAGGGAATGGCTCCCGCCTACCTCTGATCAACTACACACCCTGATGGGAACATGGGACCCTATATCATAGAAAATATGTACGGTCAATGGCAAGAGACAAAAATTTGTTTTATCCCGTTTGAGTTGTGCCATGAAATAAAAGTGCCATGAAGTCAAGAAAGTCTATTGACTCACAAGTTAGCTAACGTTAGCTAACATAATAGATTTTGAATCAGAATCAGAATCAGAAAGGTCTTTATTGCCAAGTATACTTTTCACATACAAGGAATTTGCTTTGGACGTTACATACTATTCAAATGACATGTCGTCAGCTTGTGACTGCAACTTGTTCTTGTTCGCGGACGACTCAGCCCTGCTGGTTTCTGGCAAGAACAAGTTACATGTTGAAAAAACCCTAAGCTCAGAACTTGGCAGAATCTGCACCTGGCTCGCTGATAACAAACTATCATTACACCCAGTGGCGGCCGGTGTGAACTACATTTGGGTAGGCGCGAGCAGCTGACCAAGCTGACCAAGCGAATACTGACTCATAATGTTACCAACGTTAAGTCGAGTTAATTCATACTACACTAGTACACGTATGATCATCAATCCAATAATGAACACATATATATATCTTGTCATTTTAAACAAGTTATCATTCATTCATTCATCCATTGTGCAATACCCACAGCTAAATGAACACGCTGTGTTGAGAGAGCGAGAGAGAGAGAGATAGAGAGAGAGAGAGAGAGAGAGAGAGAGAGAGAGAGAGAGAGAGAGAGAGAGAGAGAGAGAGAGAGAGAGATAGAGAGCGAGAGAGAGAGAGAGAGAGAGAGAGAGAGAGACAGAGAGAGAGCAAGAGCGAGAGAGAGAGACAGAGACAGAGAGAGAGAGAGAGAGAGAGAGAGAGAGAGAGAGAGAGAGAGACAGAGAGAGCGAGAGCGAGAGAGAGCGAGAGAGAGAGCGAGAGAGAGACAGAGAGAGAGACAGAGAGAGACCGCATTAACTCAATGTTTAGTTGAAACGTGGTCCAGCCGGAGGGCTTGATAAAGTGTATATGTCCACTGTCCCACAGTCCCAGACTGTTGTTGTTGATGTATATCCACTGTCCAGAGTGACTGCATCACAACACAACAGCATCGAACAGCCTGCAAACTACCTGACGTTCTATCGCCCTGCTCTAAGACAAACTCTAACCTTAACCAACTTTGAAAGAGTGCCTAAGCTTAACCGTCGAAAGAACTTGCCGCCACGCTCTAAGACAAACTCTAACCTTAACCAACTTCGAAGAGTAACTACCTAACCAGAAACTGGCATCGGCCAATCAGAGAGAGCGTCTCCGAGAAATGCGGTTACGGAAAGTACTGGCGTGGGCCAATCAGAGAGCGTCTCCGAAAAATGCGGCTACGGAAAGTATAGACGCTGCTTGCTTAGATGATAATAGATCGCTTGAAAAAGCGCCTGGCTTCCATCATAATACATCATATTTCAACGCACAGCGCGTTACGCACTGATTGGCTGCGACGGATACAGCGATGAAACCAGTGCACGGCCACTGTAAGGCGCTATTGCGTCTAGCCCGAGAGAAATGCGGCTACGGAAAGAATAGACGCCTATTGCGTCTAGCCCGAGAGAAATGCGGCTACGGGAAGGAGTCACTTCCTGTTAATGAAAAAATTATTTATATTTGATATATTAACGTTATATTGTGCATTGGAAACACAAACATACTTAAAATTAGTAAATATTATTCATTTTAACACTTTGGCTGCCTAAGGTTAAATTCATGATATACCATAGATTGCCAGCGCTATTTGTCTATGGAGAAAGTCCCCTTCTTTGCAGGGCTATAACTTTTTAAATTCTATTGCTACATTGCCATTATTAGGGCCCATTCAAAGTCCTATATGTATTGTTCATTGTGTAGCAACGTTAAACTTTTTCATTCACATATTCATAGTAAAGTATGGTCTAATGTATAAGTATGTTTTCATCTCTTTCTGCAGCTTTCTCCAGAACGTGATATATAGCCCCAAATGCATTATATTGATGATGAAATACAGTTTGATGGCAATCAGCGCGATATAAAAAATTCCAACTAGACGTACTTCTAGAAGTTACTACACGTCATCTGATGTTGACCGGATGGGCGAGGGGGCGTTTATAATTCCGTGGGCAGCGTTATACCAATCATCTAATGTGGGTCAAATGTTGATAATAGCAGTTAGTATCGAAGACGGTAACGTTACACGCTGAAACTTACCCCAGTCTCCGCGCGCCGTTGGGCGATCATCGTAGAGTAGAAATCTTATCATTATGGGATATATTTTTACCCGGTACATCTCCAGCTTGTATAATGGTATATACGTCCAAATCATGTTGTTTATCGAGTTATTGCCAATCGATCACCGTGTAGCGTGACGAGCCAGAGTCCCATGACCTATAGCGAGCGCCCGGAAGTACTACGGACGTCTAGCACAACCTCTATGCCACATCCTGTTTGGCGATTGCGCCGATCGGCCACCAAATGGCGCTCCTGAACCGCCAGAGAGCTCAGTGGGTCCTGCTGGTGGATCTCAGGCCAGCGGAGGGGACATATGAATCCGATCGCAGATTTTTGAAATATTGATATAAGGACGACGTAACGCGTCCTCCGGCAACTTTAGCATGGCCAGCAAAGACGTCTAAAGACGGTTCCCGGCAGCCAAAGTGTTAAACATGTTTATTTTATTTATAGGGCCCCCCAAAAAAAAAAAAAAAAATATGTCTTCTTCTTCTTCTTCTTTTAACCAGGGAGGGCGGCGCTCTAGCACCCCTATCGGCCGGCCGCCACTGATTACACCTGGGTAAAACAGAGTCCATTCTCTTCGGATCAAATAACAAACTCAACAAGACCGACGGCTTCTCAGTTACAGTGGGTGACAATATTGTCACAAGGAAAGATGAAATTACATACCTAGGTTCCATCCTAGAGGCAAATCTTTCCTGTGACAAAATGGCATCCAATGTAATAAAAAAAGTCAACAAACTAACTCGATTCTCGTACCGGATCTCCTCTCTGGTAAACAAGAATACCCTGAAGACTCTGGCAGGAGCACTCATTCAAGGGTACTACGACTATGCTTGCACCTCATGGTACAAAAGCACCTCAAAGTCGCTAAAAACAAGATTACAAACATCACAAAACAAACTGGTCAGACTACTACTTGACCTTACTCCTAGAACTCACCTCACCCCTGCCCACTTTGACTACCTAGGATGGCTTAGAGTAGACGACAGAGTACAGCAACTTGCAATGGGCCTGGTCTACAAGATACACTATACGACTAAGGTACCCATGTACATGTCAAAATACTTCCCAAAGGTCAGTGAATACCACGACCACAACACCAGAGGGAGCTCCACAAATCATGTTAAACCCAGATTCGGCTCAAACAAGGGACTAAACACGTTTTGCAGTTATGCCACATCAATGTGGAACACCCTACCCAAAGATGTAAAGGAATGTGAATCACCCACTTTAAAAACCACTCTCAAAGAGCACATATGGGAGACTGCAATTCGAAACTGGCCCCTGTAAATGTCCTAACCCAACCCCCTCCAATGTACAGTAAATGTCCTAACCCAATAACACACAAAACCCTCTTCTTGGGACCAAGTAAGATTTCCAATGTACAGTTTCCCCCACCCCGCCTACCCAACCCCCACCCCCCCCCCCCACCCAACCACCTCCAATGTACAGTTCTCCCCCCACCCCACCTACCCAACAGGCCCTCCCACCCAACCTCCTCCAATGTACAGTTTTTATGTCAAATGTATATACTCTCTTTTTTACACGCTTTTTGTATCACAAACAGTACTGTATTTGTAAATCTGGTATGTCATAAATGTATAGATGTAGCAGTACTGTCTATCTGTATGTCATGTACGTCATATATGAATTGAGAATGGGGGACCCTGATGTAAACAAGATGAAAGTCTTTCTCTGGTCTGTATCCCCTTAACAACTGTGTGTATTGAGCTGTACTGTATTGTACCCATTCTGCAATCTGTTAATAAAACTTTCAATCAATCAATCAATCAATCAAATCAATCAATCAATCAATCAATCAATCAATCAATCAATCAATCAATCAATCAATCAATCAATCAATCAAAAGTCCAGTAGGGTGTGTTAATGTAACACAGTGGGGGTGTCAGTGAGGGTCCCGAGCCTTGTTGATGAGGCTCACTGCAGAGGGGAAGAAACTGTTCTTGTGGCATGAGGTTTTGGCCCTGATGGACCGCAGCCTCCTGCCAGAGGAGAGTGACTCAAACAGGTTGTGACCGGGGTGCAGACCCGGCGCCATGGGCGGGCATTAGGGGGCCGGGCCCGCCCACTGAGGCAGCTGTGCCCACCCTGGTAATTTTATTTAATTTTTATTTTTTCAATCAATGTCGACTATCCAAATCCTTAGTCGGGGACAGCCCTAGTGGGCACTGATGTCAACAACAACACTACTGAAGCTAGCATGGCACTCTGTGAGAATTCGTTTTCTACCCTCAAGAACGTCTTTACAGAACATCGCCTTAGTATGCTTCATCGACGCATGGCCAATTTAATTCAGTTGGCATTTGAGAAGGACTTAACAAAAAAGTTCAGGAATGAGTGGAGGGGCAATGTTTTAAGAAGATTTCACTCTGTCCCCAAACGCCGCTTGCCACTCTACTAATGATGGTGAGTAGCCTGTGGAGGAATTTTGTTTTGTTTGCTTTTTTATGCACCTTATTTTTGTGTCTTCAGTTCAGTTTGTCAGTGAATTCAGAAGTGTTGAATAAATGCAGACTTTTCAAAGATATAGAATAGAATAGAATAGAAATGTATTATCCTGAGGGAAATTTGACACTGCAAATCACTCACCATTAAACATTTAGACAGAACAAGTCACGAATAAAAATAACAAAACAAATGGCCTAAGAATAGAATAAAATTAAATAGAATAAAAATAGAATAAAAGATACAGTAAATAAATACAGTAAAAATATACTGAAGTCTAGAGTAGGTGTAATATTGCACAGTGCTGTTTAAAAAGTAAGAGTCCAGGAAGATGGTAACTGTCACTCTGTGCTCAGTGGTGCAGTGAGGCACAGTGATGCATTGTATAGTCTGATGGCTGTCGGAATGAAGGACTTCCGTTCAGTGCTGCATTTAGGTAGTGTGAGCCTATAACATGTTCCTCCTGTCAGCCAAGTCTGTGTATAGTGGGTGGGAGGGGTTTTTCCCTGATGGCCTGGAGCTTAGCAAGGTTCCTCCTCTCCGCCACCCTCGCTAGAGTCCAGCTCCACCCCAACCACGCTACTGGCCTTCCTGACCATCTTATCCAGCCTGTTTGTGTCCCCTGCTCTCAGTCCGCCGCCCCAGCAGGTCTGCTATATATATCTGTCTGTTTTTGTATAAGTGAATGTTCTTAAGATAGAGAGAAATTAGATTTTTCAATTGCCTCTCTGCTGTTTAGTTCAGCACCGTGTGCAGCGCCAAGCAAGCCACAGCGCCGTTGTCCCAGCTGAAACGTATAAAAGGGAACCTGTGTTGAAAAACCATTGTGCCCCCCCGAGAACATTTTATGCCCCCCCACTAATTTGTTTCTGCAGCCTGGTCTGCCGGGGTGGTAGGGGTCGGCCAACATCTTACCTGTACACTTCCGAGTTCTGGAGGCGTACAGGTCCTGAAGAGAGAGGGCAGATTGCAGCCGATCACCTTCTCAGCAGAGTGGATGACACTTGATACTATAATGTAACGTTAGCTAGCTGACAATTCACTTTAAATTGACAAACATCATATGGTTTGGTTGGACATTTCAAGCACTCTGGTGGTCACTGGGGCCTTGAGCGCTAAGTTCACGTATGGTTATGGCCCTGACTTGAGAACAAATCTGAAATGCTTGTAATCAAACCAAAAAACAAAAAGTGTTCAAACCAGTTGAACACCATGAAAACTGCCTGCTCTCAAAATAGAGCAATAGCAACAACAAAAAAAGTAGACAAGCCTTTCATCATGTACACAATAGTACCACAGTTACATCTTAGTTATGAGTGATTTTTCTTTGACCTAATTGGACTATTGTAACTGTCTCCTTACAGGTAGTTCATCAACAGCAACATTCTGAACAAAGATGAGTAGTTGAGCTCATTTAACTACCTTGAAGTGACTGAGTGCCTGCTCAGGTCAGATTTGATAATATATAATACTTGTTAAACTAGAAGTCTTTATTTGTCATGCAGTTTTTTTTAACACACACACGCGAGATGGGTGACCCACAGGAACACACACACACATGCACTGAGTCGCCGATGAAATGTCTCTCTGCACTTTTCCCATCCCGTTGTCCTTCCCCCCATGGGCAGCCGGGAGCAGATAGGGCGTCAATGTGAGCCGCGGCCCGGGGACCAATCCAAGTGCTCCTGTCCGTCTTCGTCAAGGGCGCCACAGCGTTAGCGATCTGTTGTGCATGTTTTTCCATTGGGTTTATCTTATCGGGGGGGAAACCCTTGCGAGCACGGGGAGAACATGCAAACTCCACACAGAAAAGCCTGGGAGATACCCCACCTGAGTACCTGGCATCATGGAAACCTGGTCCCCAAGTGGGAATCGAACCCTGGACCTTCTTGATGTGAGGCGACAGTGTTAAACACTACCCCACCGTGCCGCATTACGAGATACTTGTGATTGTTTCCCACGGTGGGAACATGGTGGAAAGGAATCCCATCCTGAACACGACCATAAGCTCCAAAAGACCAAATGGCTCCTGTGTGAAAATAGTCAACGGCATAGCACCAGAATGAGTGGACAGACTGCACTCCTGCACTCCCATTGCATGCGCTCAGATGCAGATGTTTTTTTCTTAAAGACGCAAACTAAGTAGGCTATTACAAAACTCATATTGTGTTTCAATTCATGTATTGTTATTTTTGGAACATTTATTTTTTAATGAAAGTCTATCAATATTGGTATGTGTTTTTATAGATATTATTTAATATTTTTTATTCTATTTATATATTTAAAACAATTCACTTTTATTTTATGATGAGATCTCTGCTGTTGTATGAAAAGCGCTACAGTATAATCGTTTGGACTAGAATGAATGAAAGTCATGTCTGATGAAGTAGTTTGGCTACATGTATGACAAAAGTGTTACGTTTTAAGTGCTGTTAACAATAAAACGATATCACTGCAGAGGGCAAGAAACGTAAGGTTATCCATAACCCTAGTTATATTAATACTGGCTGAGCGTCTCGCTCTGCCTACTGAGATATTACATTATCTCCAGTACCTACTGTACTCTGGGAAACAAAATAAAATGTACCCACTTGCACGTGACCACGCCACTCCCATGCGTGACTCTATATCACGCCGGAAGTGGTCACGCCTCACCCTTCCAAGTTCGAATTCCATACGCGGAAAACATCCAAGGGACCTCAGGGCGCTGAAGAGCGAGACGCTCAGCCAGTATTAATATAACTAGGGTTATAGGATAACCTTACGTTATATACCATACTGGCCAATCGCGTCTCGCTCCGCCTACTGAGATAAAGGGCAGAGCGGACGCGTGGCCACGTCAAATGCACCCCCTGAGGGCCCGTAAGCCCATGCCAGGGAGAAGGGGAGTCCCGCCCACCCGCCCGTCCTAACGAACTACAACCAAAGTGCAAAAAGGGGGACCCAGGCACCCCCGAACGCACAGCGCAAGCGGGACCACGTGTGACACAGCACCCCGCGGTCCACACCCACACACTCCCGCTAGCCCACCTGTCCATGAGGTAAAACCTAACAAAAGGACTCGGGGAGGACCAGGAGGCCGCATCACAGATGTCCTCCACCGAGGCCCCCCCCCAACAGGGCCGCAGAGGCCGCCACACCACAAGTGGAATGTGCCCTGATGCCCCCGGGGGGAACCTGTCCAGCCAACGTCTAGCAAAGGGCAATATCCTTGCACAACCAATGTGACAGGCCACCGTAACAAACAAACAGTTGATCGGAAGCCCTGAGACCCTGCGTGCAACTAAGGTAAACCCCCAGTGCACGGACAGAACACGACAGGTGAAGGCTTGCCTCCAACCCACTAGCGTGAGGAGGAGGAGGATGAAACGCCTGAACCACAATATCCCTGGAGCGAAAAGAGCTCCGGATATTCTTTGGCACGAAGACCAGATTAGGCCTCAGAGTAGCACCGCTATCGGCCCGAATAGACAAGCACTCAGGCCGCACCGAGAGAGCACACAGCTCACCCACGCGCTTAGCGGAGGTGATGGCCAAAAGGAGCGCGGTCTTAAAAGACAGCCGATCCAATGGCGCCTGCTCAAGGGGCTCAAACGGGGCATCTGACAACCGACCCAGGACCAGTTGGAGGTCCCAACTCGGAGACAGAGAGCGTTCCACAGGCTTGAGACGCCGAGCGCCAAGCAGGAAAACGTTTCATGAGAGGGTGGCTGAACCGCCTACTGCCCTCAAAGCCCACGTGACAAGAGGATATAGCCGCGGCGTATACCCTCACCGTCGAGGCCGACAGCCTATCCAGGATAGACTGGAGGAAGGAAAGAACTGAGTCCAGGGGGCAAGACACTAGGTGGCCACGGATACATCGAGAAGGCATCCACCCCCAGAGAGGGGTTGTCCCTCCGACTGACCGAGAACCACAAGGGGCACTGGTGGGACTGTCTGCTCTCAAACAGGTCCACCGTGGCCTCCCCGAGTCGGTCCCAGGCCTGTCTGACTATGTCTGGACGTAGTCCCCACTCATCGGGGTGAAGACTGCCCCGCGACATCACATCTGCACCCACATTGTCCCTGCCAGGGATGTGGAGAGCCCTCAGGCTGCGCAGATTGAGAGACGCCCATAGCCAGAGCTCGACCGCCGCCCAGTGCAGACGGGGGGAGCGTACTCCTCCCTGTCTGTTGATATACAATGCTGACGTCGTGTTGTCCGTCCTGATCAAAACATGCTCGCCCACCACAAGGTGGCCGAGCCGCTTGAGGACCAGAAGGACTGCCTTCAATTCCAACACATTGATATGTAGTGCAGACCGGGCAGCATGGTCCGGCCAGCTGCCCCCTACTGCATCGGCCCGACATGTCCCCCCCCATCCCGTGAGGGAGGCGTCGGTGAAGACCGTGACGTGTGATAGCCTGCTGCCCATGGGGACCCGCTGGTGAGGGCCCCAGGCCCCCCCCAGTGGCTGAGATCCCCCAGTACTGACACGGGGACCTTCAGCTACTTCCACTTGTCTCTCACCGGGTCTATTGTCATACTGGAAAACCACCTCTGTATCCTCCTCATGAAGAGAAGGCCAAGAGGGACCACAGAGTGAGGAGATGCCATCATACCGAGCAGGCGCATCACGGACAGCACCGTAACCGTCCTGCCGGGACGGAACCTCCTGAGCGCGCAGAGGATAACCTCCCGCCGCCGCTCTGAGAGGGTTGCCCTCATGGGCCTTTAGCTTAGAACCAAGCCCAAATACTCCACCTGTTGACTGGGAAGACGAGTACTCTTCTTCCAGTTCACAGCAAAACCCAGACTGGTGAGGAATTCCACCACCAGCCTGGTATGAGACCTGGCAATCTCCTCTGACCGGCTGAGGACCAGAATGTCATTGAGGTAGAATGAAATTTGTATTCCCTGACGACGCAGAGGGCCCAGCGCGGTCTCCATGCACTTGGTGAATCTGCGAGGAGCCAGAGAGTAGCCGAACGGCAGCCTCTGGTACTCGTACGCTATGCCCTGAAACAGGAAGCGTAGGAATTTCCTGTGAGGAGGGAAGATCGGGATGAGAAAATACGCATCCTTCAGGTCTATGGAGGTGAACCAGTCTCCCACTCTGAGAGATTTTGATTTTGATTTTATTAGGGATCCCCATTAGCTGGTGCGATAGCAACCAGCTAGTCTTCCTGGGGTCCACACACAAAAAAACATACAAAAACAATCACTATTGCAAAAACAAAATTATTAAAAGTCAGTACACACAATGCATAATGAACCTACTGTAACAATTAAGATTCTTTTTAAAAGTGAATCTACTGTAAATGCAGCAGAGGTTCCGAGGCAAGCCATTCCAAAAAGTGAATGCTCTAAAAATAAAAGATCTCCCCAAAGCGCTGGTTCTAGGACCTGGCAATTCAAGCTGCCCACTACTGGAACCTCTAGTGTAATGCTCGTGCACAGTATTACTAAAAACAATCCGATTATGTATAAAAACAGGAGTTTTACTGCTCATGACCAACTTGAACAGCACAAGTATAGGCAGGCATGCATACGGCTCACATTAGACCTTAGTGAGCAGCCCAGTACCAACCGTGCTGCCCTGTTCTGGACCGCCTGGAGCTTCCTGAGGTCACCACTGGCAGAAGATGACCACATCGCAGAGCAATAGTCAAGATGACATAAAACTAAACTTTGCACTATCTGACATAAAAGGGGACGGGCAACAAAAGAAGCACATTTCCTGGAAATACCAATTACTCTTCCCATTTTTAAAACAATAGAATTAATATGCTGAGACCAAGACAGAGTGCAATCCAGCATCACTCCAAGGAGTTTAGTACTTTCAACTTGTTGAACTGCTGAATTACACAAGTTTAAATGAAGCTTTGGATTTGTAGATAACATGTGCCTTGTTCCCAGCACAATACATTTAGTCTTGGAGATATTAAGGACAAGTCTATTACATACTACCCAGTCATGCACAACTTTAAGTTCTCTACTCAAAACTTCATTAAGTACATTGCATGATGGTGCAGCGTAATACAATGTTGAATCATCTGCATACAGAACTGTTGTAGCACATTTGGTAGCCCAAGATAGGTCATTAGTAAATACAGAATAGAGCAAAGGTCCTAGGCAACTTCCAGCGCTTAACAGATGTTTGACGGTCAACATTCTGAACCTTCTCGCCACAATCAGCGGATTGAACCCAGACAGGTCCAGTATAGGTCTGACACCTCCAGATTTCTTGGGAACCAGAAAATAGCGGGAGTAAACGCCACGCATCGCGTCCTCCCTTGGGACCACGACGATGGCCTGCTTCGCCAACAGAGATTGGATCTCGTCGGCCAGAGCTGTCACTGCTGCGGACCCTGACAAAAGGGTCTGTACCAAACCCAAAAACGGAGGGTGGGGTTGTGCAAACTGTAACACAAGCCCCGCCCTCAGCGTTCTCTCCATCCACCTCGATATATGGCACTCTTGTAACCATACGTGATGATAATCCCAAAGCGCACCCGCAGCCAACTGGCGCTTGTCCGCCAGGAACCGTAGATAGGTAGCCCGGTCCCTCCCGCTGTGTGTTGCTAACCCTGGACTCGCCAACCGCGCGACCAGGCAATTGCACCCAAGGGGGGACCCCGACAGAAAAGGCCGGCCTGATACGGGGAGAGCGGCCATCACCCCTGGTGACATAGGCTCCCCCACTGAGCATCTTCCCGGCATAGACTGCTGAGGACAGCCTGCTCTGCAGCTGGACATGCAAGGTGTGTGGTCCCCACGCTGCCCGATAGGGTGAGTCCCTACACACCGTAGCCCTGTAGTGATATTACTACCACCCAAATCACGCGTGCCTGACTGACCACGGCCGGTCTTCCGGTGGGGGGAGGCACTAACGTGATACCTGGCCTGGCGAGGGCGGGGCTGGGGGAACCCACGCTGCGACCTCCTCGGTCCAGAGTTCCCCATCTGACAAAATCTTTTAGATACAGGGAACCCTGCTCCGTCGACAGACACAACACCAGGCTCACCAAACACAGACGCAGGACGTGTGGTGTGGGAGCCGCTTGACAGCACATCATTCTCATAGACAGACCCAGGCCTAGCTAGCAACTGGGTGTCAGCCCCTGTCTCCATGAGAAGCGAAATGTGGGGCCGCTTGCGCTTCACTGGAAGAACGCGGCCCGCAGCCAAAGGGAACAAATCAGAGCCCTGTTTCCCGTAGTGTAGCGAAGGGGAGTAACCGGAGAGCGTGCTAGACACAGCTAGATGGCAACGTTTTTTCAGCCCACTCAGCCACCTGCCGGGCCGACTCGCCCTCCGGCGTCGGCTTCTGGGTGGGATACCGTTCAACCATGCCAGGGCAAAGGACCGATGCCACCTGCTCCTCTAAGCACGGTACACGCCGCTAGCCCGCCCCCTTTTGCCGCGAGCGCGGCAGGAACCTTCAAGTTCCCTGGTGCAAAATAAATCTGGTAGTTGGTTTATGACGTTAATTAATAATAAACACTGTTAGGACTCTTAATAATAAACACTGTTAGGACTATCTGACTCTTAATAATAAACACTGTTAGGACTATCTGACTCTTACTAATAAACACTGTTAGGACTATAAACACTGTTAGGACTATCTGACTCTTAATAATAAACACTGTTAGGACTATCTCGATTCACGCGTCACTACTGTAACTAGAAACATGTAACGTTATATGTTATTTCGCGTTTTTAACGTCAGTCACTGTACATCAGTGTGGAGGCTGACGCCTGACTGAATAACTAGAAACGATCTGACTCTTACTAATAAACACTGTTAGGACTATAAAAAAAATATGGCTGTTGCTTATCAATGACTTCGCGACAGCCATATTAGACACATAGCCATAATTTAAGATATAGTTTATGCATTCGCAAATATGAGAGCTCTGTCATTGAAGTGGGTGGTGGCAGCGTAACAGCGTTCACCCTGATGTAAAGTAGCGATTTTTATTGTTTTGTCATGACAAACCAATTACATAATCCCAACATATGTGTAAAGAAACAACATATTCCAGTTAACGGTATATTTTTTTAATTATTCATTACGGTATAAATTAGGTTAACTGGAGCTCTGTATTGCTAGCTCTCATATTTGCAAATACAACAGCGTTCACCCTGATGTAAACAATTCTACAACGGAAGACGGCCGCTGCCGCGGGCGGTGCAACTCTCTGCCGCGCGGCAGCGCGGTCACGTGGCCGTGTGGCCAATCAGAGAAACGCTGAACGAAAGGCTGAACACAAGTTGGTTGCCTTTAATATTCATGCGTCCTGGGCCCTGTCGTCAGCCCATCCACCCGTATAAAGGGTAAAAAAGCCTCAGCAAAAGCCTCAACTTTAGACACTGATTGACCTTCAGCAATGAAATGGTTAAGAGGAGGGAAGAGTGGTGACAGCCCCGGCGGGGAACATGGGAATGGCGCCCCAAGCATCTTAGCATTATCATTATCTGCGCGCTAGGATATTTGGAAAAACATCCAAAAGTGAGTCATCACGTTTATCCAAATATCCCGCCCCCCGCGCCAATACATCACCCGGCTGTCTCACGAGACAATGAGCAGTATTACATGCGATGAGGAAAAAGCAGGATAGGGCCGTCGTGCTGTCAGGACTGTTCCAGGGGCTGGAAACTTCTGGCGAAAGCCCAACATTGTGAAATTTCTCCCTATGCTTCATAACAAATTTCCTGTCCGTAAGTGCATTCGAGCTGCTTCCGCGTGTGGAAACGAATGAGGAAGGGTGAGGCATGACCACTTCCGGCGTGATATAGAGTCACGCATGGGAGTGGCGTGGTCACATGCAAGTGGGTGCATTTGATTTTGTTTTCCAGAGTACAGTAGGTACTGGAGATTATGTAATATCTCAGAAGGCAGAGCGAGACGTGATTGGCCAGTATCATATATAACTGTTCTTGTGGCGTGAGGTTTTGGCCCTGATGGACTGCAGCCTCCTGCCAGAGAGGAGTGACTCAAACAGGTTGTGACTGGGGTGGTAGGGGTCGGCCAAAATCTTACCTGCACACTTCCGAGTTCTGGAGGCGTACAGGTCCTGGAGAGCTGGCAGATTGCAGCCGATCACCTTCTCAGCAGAGTGGATGACACTTACTATAATGTAACGTTAGCTAGCTGACAATTCACTTTAAATTGACAAACATCATATGGTTTGGTTGGACATTTCAAGCACTCTGGTGGTCACAGGGGCCTTGAGCACTAAGTTCACGTATGGTTATGGCCCTGACTTGAGAACAAATCTGAAATGGTTGTAATCAAACCAAAAAACTAAAAGTGACAACCAGTTGAACACCATGGAAACTGCCTGCTCTCAAAATAGAGCAATATCAACAACAAAAAAAGCCTTTCATCATGTACACAATAGTACCACAGTTACATCTTAGTTCTGAGTGATTTTTCTTTGACCTAATTGGACTATTGTAACTGTTATGAAGGATCAGATTAAACCGAATATATATATTTATTACTTGAGATATATTGTATAATATTTGTATATCGTCTGATATCCCTTGTGTATTCTTTGTACATATACACGGAATATCCCTTTACCTAGTACAGACCATAATATTTCGTTCTCCTATTGGACAGCGGTCCACTAGGCGCCACGGCCATACCCCCAATGTCTAGTTCAAAGTCACCGCCAAAGACATGCCTGGACATGACCGGCTCTGCGCAAGAATACGAGACAGAAATAAGGCTGGTACTAGTTTGTTCACCTAACGTATAAATACGGCGCAGGTGAATACAGAAGTACTGTTACCCATAAGTTGAAGCCTCACACCACGATACAACGTGCTGTGAAGTGGGCCCGTTTTTCCCCAAAATAGAGCCTTGAGACCGCGTGCAAATTGATAGCTGAAGTATCAGAGTTTAACGCTGTACCGTCGAGTTCGACCTATTCTATTATTTCAGTAATAGTCTATTTATGTATAGTGTATTGTGCGCCTACCGTTCTACAGTGACCAGCATTACCAACGCTTCCTCGTACCAGCTAGTGAGCTTATCCAGGCTGGGCGGCTTAACCTGGTGCCGTCATCCGAGGAGCCCTAGACGAGGACCGTGTGGATATGTACACTGGATAACCTACCCGACGACTACAGAGCCCTTTTCGACTGGATTATTGCTTTGGTCCTGTGGCTGTTGGAGCGGAGGAGAATCGTCTACACCCACTACTGTGTGGGATTTACCCGTGAGGAACATCACTCGAGCCCGTCTCTAGGAGAGGCTGGCTGGCTTTCACCTATGCTGCACGCATACTTGGATTATAGCTGCTGCTTTCGTCTGCCGATCAAGGGAGTAATGTACCGCCTCCCGTAGCTGGAGCTTATTGATTCCCCGTTGATCCAGAGTTTGCATTCGAACATTCCTCCCCCCTGCTGGCCTACAACCGGAGGGACCCTGCTAGTATCTCCTGCTGCCCTACTAGTGTACCATAGATATAATTCCTAATTCCTATGATACAGGTGGTATTCATTATCTCCTGCGTAATATTCTAATGGACTTACGCTCTTGACCTATTCATGCACATTCTTCGCCTTACAAGCGCGACTCTAAGTAAAGTAATGTAATATAATATTATTGCTGCTAATAAATATTCTTCTAAACGAGTACTTGTGTGAAACCGTGTTATTGTGGACGTGTTCATCTCATATACCTGTGTACTGTATGGCCAGTAGTAATGTACATAAGACAGTAGTGGTTTAATGATACCATACTTATTTAATACAGTCAGGGAATTGTACCCCTCAGTTACAATTGGTCCTTCGAGCCGGAGGGTAATTAGCGTAATATTAATATAATATTTATATTAACATGGCCAATCATGAACACTCCACAAGCGGTTCTCCTAAAATAGATCGCCCGCAGCGCAGACGGCAGCCACCTCATTACCTAGAGGACTACGCTGCCAGTCTACTACCTAGCTTTCTACAGACGTTAAATGCGGAAAAAGCGGATAGTAAAAGTATGTCAAACCCTACCGACCAGGCGACCCCGCCAGTAGAGACCCTAGTGGGTTCTAACGTAACTGACCAAGCTCACGGGGGGGACCAGGAGGGACCTGACATGACTTTACCCCCCGCCAACGTCGACGAGGCAGTCCCCGGAGAGCTCCAGGATAAAGAAAGCCCTCCAGGGACGGAGCCCGACCCACTACCAGAAGAGACGCACACCCAGGAGATGGACCTCCTCGGAGCGCGACAGGAGAACGGATCTCCAACGAGCACTGCCAGAAGCCGATCACCTCCGCCTGTGTCTTCCCCCAGCGAAGCGGACAAGATGCTGGCGCAGGCACTCATCGCCACCCTGGCAGCCTCCAGCGAGCGCGAACGAGCTGCAGACCAACGAGAGCGCCTTCACGCGCAACTCCAAGCGCAAGCCCTTAGTGAACATTCTGCAACCGAGCGAGAGCGCTTCCAGGCGCAACAAAGGAGTGAAGACGACCGCATAAGACTGGAGACCAGACGCCTTCAGACGGAAGAGAACATTGAGAGAAGCCGCGCCGATGCGCAGCACGCCGCCGCCAATGCACAGCGCAACGCCGCAAATGCACAGCTCCACGCCGCCCATGCCAGCGCCAATGCACAGCGCGACGCCGCCAATGCCCAGCGCGAAGCAGTGCGCGACGCCGCCCATGCCCAGCGCGAGGCAGAGCGCGACCGGCTGCAGGCGCAGACGATGGACAAATTGATTGCCAACCGGACCACGGCGAGAGACTGAACAGAAGACTCCAGGACCTAGCAGAGGAAGAGGAAGAGGAGGAATGTCAAGCCGACCAGCAGCAACGTACTCTGGACCAGGAGGCCCAGTACAGCCCCGACCAGCAGCAACGTACTCTGGACCAGGAGGCCAAGTACAGCCCAGACGTCAGCCCTGAGGCACTGCGCTACAAACCCCCGACTCAACTCACGGGTGAGTTTGACGCACCGTCAGCACAGAGGAACAGCACCTGGGTACCCGACCCCTGGTACCCACCAAGTACCAGCCCAAGACGACACGCACGGGGAGACTCGCCCAGGAGGCCTCTCCCCCAACGCTCACCGATGTGCCAGCCATCCATGGCATCGTACCTTGGCACACCGACGTTCCCGGACTGCACACACGAGAACCGAGCACAGTACACAGAGCTACGAATGTGCTTAGAGACAATGATGTCCAATGTACCGGATGAAACGTACAAGTATGCTATCCTACTCAAGCACCTGAAGGTGCCCAGAGCGCACAATATAGCGCTGGCATATTCCAACTCTACTACCCCATACACCGCGGCTCTAGTAGCCCTCGACCAACGTTATGGACGCATATGGGACTACGTGATACAAGAGATGAGAGACATCGACCGTCTCCCCCCAGCCAGAGACAACAGAGCATTGGATGACCTCTCTATCAAGGTACAGTCCCTGGTAGGGATGCTGGGGTCCCAAAAGGAAAAGGGGATATACGAACTGTACGCTAACTCTAATGTAGAGAGGATATTAGAGAAGCTCCCTCCCGCCCGACAAGAGCGTTTTCGGCGGCAGAGAGACCACCGCGACCCCAACGGTCCAGAGGCATCCCTCCTAGACTTGTCTGATTTCCTCGCCAGGGAGGTCAGCAGCCTACGACTGGACACGTTCGTATGGAGTGGACCAAGCCCAAGACCAGGACCTCGGGGATCAAATGATAACCGCCGGTCGGTGACCGTTATGCACCAAGCCGAATCAGTACCGCAGCACAAGAACCACAACACCCCCTCGACGAAAGAGGAGTGGAAGATTGAATGCCAGTACTGTGAAGGGGAACATCGGCTGTATCAATGCGACACTTTCGGGAAGCTGACCACGGACGAGGTGAGTCAGTGGATCAAGGACCACCGCCGCTGCTTCCGCCGCGCGCGCAGCCATATGGCAGCTGAGTGCCGCTTGAAGAAGAAGTGCGGCAGGTGCGGCGGCACCCACTTGGAGGTCCTGCATGACATCAACAGGCGTCCGACGGGACAACAGAGTGGGCCCGTCACGGTAATGTACCAGGCCGAGGCGGTGGCACCAGTACCAAAGATCCACCAGACCGCTCCCTGGTGTCCCGACTGCTACAGCAGACACTGGGAGTCACGGTGCTACTCGGACGACCGCGAGTCGGCACCACCCCAGACGATACAAGGCAACCGACCAACAGGAGTGCTCCACATTGACCAGCATAGCGGGACCCCCCGAGTGCTCATCAAAGTGGTCAGAGTGCTCCTGAGCTACGAGGACAAGGTCCTGGACACTTACGCCGTCCTGGACGATGGGTCTGAAAAGACTCTCCTCCTCGCTTCCGGCGCAGCCCAGTTGGGCCTGCGGGGTGCCAAAGGTACCATGACAATACGCACCATCAGAAGGGACCAGAAGACCATAAAGGGTGAAAAGGTCTCCTTCAAGATAGCAGCGGTGGACCAGCCCGAGAAGCAGTATAGTATTACCAATGTCTTCACCAGCCACGACATAGGCCTGTCCCAGTACACCTACCCCATCCCACAGCTGATGGCGAAGTATGTGCACCTACGTCAACTACCTATACCGCTTATCGACGGCGCCACACCGACCCTGCTCATCGGCTCCGACCACGCGGACCTCATTCTCCCAATTGAGGCGGCCCACATCGGACCCAAAGGATGCCCAGTCGCGGTTCAGACCTGACTGGTGTGGACGCTCCAGGGCCCCCTCTACGGACTTGACAGTCAACCCACGTCTACACGCTGCCTACACACAAAGGCGAGCGACACCGGCCACTCCCTCGTACAGCCCGTTGAGAGGCTATTGACATTAAGCGAGAGGCCTGTGAGAGAACCGTGGGCACAAGAGGGAGTTCGGAACTCCACCCCCCTCAGCTGCGCTCCAGACGTAGCTGACCTCGAACCCACCACCCCAAGCGACTCCTTGATGGGGCGGCCGGAACCGGCCCCTCCTCAGACGGGGTACAGAGCAAACAAGAGAAACAGACGGAGGAGGTGTAGGCGCAGCCAAGCACCGATCAAAGCAGTCTCAGGCCCGCTTCCTCCTAACCCCCCTACTATCCCTTCCAGCCCGTCAGAAGCGGGTCAAGGACGGGGACAACTTAAAAGTGGACACAGTGGTCGTGATCATAGACCAGTCACTACCCCGAGCTGCGTGGCCGGTCGGCCGGCCGCGTAAGCAAAGTGATCACTGGTGCTGACGGAAAGGTCAGAGCGGCAGAAGTGCTCGTCCAGGGGCGGACATACACCCGACCCGTGGCGAGGCTGATAGAGTTGCCAAGGCTCCCTGACTCTCTCGATGACGACCATGACCCCCCGACTTTGTGAACTGCCCTACCCTCACAACGGACATTGAGTAGTGGACAGTGCGGTTAATCTGTCTCTGCTTATCTAATTAGGTGCGGACTAATTAGGAGGCGGCTGTTACGAAGGATCAGATTAAACCGAATATATATATTTATTACTTGAGATATATTGTATAATATTTGTATATCGTCTGATATCCCTTGTGTATTCTTTGTACATATACACGGAATATCCCTTTACCTAGTACAGACCATAATATTTCGTTCTCCTATTGGACAGCGGTCCACTAGGCGCCACGGCCATACCCCCAATGTCTAGTTCAAAGTCACCGCCAAAGACATGCCTGGACATGACCGGCTCTGCGCAAGAATACGAGACAGAAATAAGGCTGGTACTAGTTTGTTCACCTAACGTATAAATACGGCGCAGGTGAATACAGAAGTACTGTTACCCATAAGTTGAAGCCTCACACCAAGATACAACGTGCTGTGAAGTGGGCCCGTTTTGCCCCAAAATAGAGCCTTGAGACCGCGTGCGAATTGATAGCTGAAATATCAGAGTTTAACGCTGTACCGTCGAGTTCGACCTATTCTATTATTTCAGTAATAGTCTATTTATGTATAGTGTATCGTGCGGCTACCGTTCTACAGTGACCAGCATTACCAACGCTTCCTCGTACCAGCTAGTGAGCTTATCCAGGCTGGGCGGCTTAACCTGGTGCCGTCATCCGAGGAGCCCTAGACGAGGACCGTGTGGATATGTACACTGGATAACCTACCCGACGACTACAGAGCCCTTTTCGACTGGATTATTGCTTTGGTCCTGTGGCTGTTGGAGCGGAGGAGAATCGTCTACACCCACTACTGTGTGGGATTTACCCGTGAGGAACATCACTCGAGCCCGTCTCTAGGAGAGGCTGGCTGGCTTTCACCTATGCTGCACGCATACTTGGATTATAGCTGCTGCTTTCGTCTGCCGATCAAGGGAGTAATGTACCGCCTCCCGTAGCTGGAGCTTATTGATTCCCCGTTGATCCAGAGTTTGCATTCGAACATTCCTCCCCCCTGCTGGCCTACAACCGGAGGGACCCTGCTAGTATCTCCCGCTGCCCTACTAGTGTACCATAGATATAATTCCTAATTCCTATGATACAGGTGGTATTCATTATCTCCTGCGTAATATTCTAATGGACTTACGCTCTTGACCTATTCATGCACACTCTAAGTAAAGTAATGTAATATAATATTATTGCTGCTAATAAATATTCTTCTAAACGAGTACTTGTGTGAAACCGTGTTATTGTGGACGTGTTCGTCTCATATACCTGTGTACTGTATGGCCAGTAGTAATGTACATAAGACAGTAGTGGTTTAATGATACCATACTTATTTAATACAGTCAGGGAATTGTACCCCTCAGTTACAGTAACTGTCTCCTTTCAGGTAGTTATATTATCATACTGGCAATCGCGTCTCGCTCTGCCATATTGAGATAACTCGTATCTCCAAGCACTCAATGTGTTCAATGAGGTTCACCAGCCCCTGGAATCTTCTCGGCACATCCTAACAGCGCATCGGGCCTGTCCTGGGTTTTCCTAGTTTCATGACAGCGGACCGAGGGACGTCGCGCGAAGGTTAGCAGTCGAGCATGAGTAATACTGCTCGTTGTCCCGTGAGACAGCCGAGTGATGTATTGGCGCGAGGGGCAGGATATTTGGGAAAACATGGCCGTCATGACTCTGTTTTGGGTGTTTTTCCAACTATCCTAGAGCCCGCGGCTAATGCTAATGCTACAATGCTGAGACGCCGGACCCTTGTTCCCAGCCGTGGGCTGTCGCCACTCTTCCCTCCTCTTAACCGTTTCATTGCTGAAGGTCAATCGGTGTCTAATGTGGGGGGTTTTGCTGAGGCTTATTTACCCTTTATACGGGTGGATGGACTGACGACAGGGCGCAAGGCAGGTGTGCCGTGGCTAGAGAGCCAGGTAGCATCGGTCCTTTGCCCTGGCATGGTTGAACGGTATACCACCCGGAAGCCGACACCAGAGGGCGAGTAGGCCCGGCAGGTGGCTGTATGGGCTGATGAAGTTTATACCGCCGCAGGACGGAATTTAGCGGCGACCAGTATCATTGCACAGTTGGCTGCTTTTCTGTCCACAATGGTGTCGGGTAGTGGGGCATTAGGGCCAGCCGACGTCGAAAACAGTGCATGTGTTTTTGAGGTTATACAGCTTTTAACCCAGTCGCAAGCTATAACCGCAGGGAGGACTAGGATTGCTTGTTCACAGACATCTTTGGTTGGAGCAGTCTTCCTTTGAGGAGGAGAAAAGGCTTCTCCTCCTCAGGGCTCCCCTCTCCGCAGAGGGACTTTTTGGTCTTTCCGCAGGAGCGCGGGCGGTATTTGACCTAGGTCGCACACCGCCTCACACCACGCAGCCAGAGGTGAGGGCGCGGCCATGTTTCCCCCGCCTGAGGTACCCTGGGCACAAAGACAACAGGTGATCACAAGGCCGACGAGGGATCGGCTACATTAGATGAGCACGCCCTAAAAAAACGTCACCGTCTAGCTGTATCTAGCACACTCTCCGGTCACTCCCCCCCCCAACACCAGCGGGATACGGGCTCTGATTTGTTCCCTTTGGCTGCGGGCCGCATGCCTTCAGCGAAGTGCAAGCGTCCCCACGTTTCGCTTCTCATGGGACAGGGGCTGACACCCAGTTGCTAGCTAGGCCTGGGTCTGCCTGTGAGAATGCTGTGCTGTCAAGCAGCTCCCACGCCACACGTTCTGCATCTGTGTTTGGTGAGCCTGGTGTTGTGTCTGTCAACGAATAAGGTTGTCAGCGGGGGAACTCGAGGCCCAGGAGGTTGCAGCGTAAGTTCCCCCAGCCCCGCCCTCACCAGGCTGGGTATCACGTTAGTGCCTCCCCCAACCGAAAGACCGGCAGTGGTCAGTCAGGCATGTGTGGTTTGGGTGGTAGTAATATCACTACAGGAACCCACCCTGTGTAGGAACCCACCCTACAGGGCAGTGTGGGGACCACACGCCTTGCATTACCAGCTGCAGAGCAGATTTTCCTCAGCACTACATGCCGGGGAAATGTTCAGTGGGGGAGCTTATGTCACCCAGTGTGATGGCCGCTCCCCCCGTATCAGACCGGTCGGGGTCCCCCCTTGGGTGCGATTGCCTCTTTGGTAGTGTCAGGGTGCGATATCCTGGCTCCGCGAGACACCCTGCTTGCGCGGTTGGCGAGTCCAGGGTTGGCAACGCACAGCGGGTGGGACCGGGCCTCCAATCTACGGTTCCTGGCGGACCAGCGCCAAGTAGTGGCGGGTGCGCTTTGGGATTATCATCACGTATGGCTACAACAGTGCCATATGTCGAGGTGGATGGAGAGAACGTTGAGGCAGGGACTTGTGTTGCAGTTTGCACAACCCCACCCTCCGTTTTTGGGTTTGGTACAGACCTTATTGTCAGGGTCAGCAGCAGTGACAGCTCTGGCCGACCAGATCCAATCTCTGTTGGCGAAGCAGGCCATCGTCGTGGTCCCAAAGGAGGATGCAATGCGTGGCGTTTAGTACCGCTATTTTCTAGCGCCCAAGAAATCGGGAGGCGTCAGACCTGGATCTGTCTGCGTTCAATCGGCTGATTGTGGCGAGACGGTTCTGGATGTTGACCGTCAAACACCTGGTAAGCGCTGACAGAGTGGGAGACTGGTTCACCTCCATAGACCTGAAGGATGCGTACTTTCACATCCCGATCTTCCCTCCTCACAGGAAATTCCTTCGCTTCCTTTTTCAGGGTGTAGCGTACGAATACCAGAGGCTGCCCTTCGGCTACTCTCTGGCCCCTCGCACATTCACCAAGTGCGCGGAGACCGCGCTGGAGCCTCTACGTCGTCAGGGGATTCGAGTTATTTTCTACCTCGATGACATTCTGCTCCTCTGCCGGTCGGAGGAGGTCGCCAGGTCTCATACCAGGCTGGTGGTGGAATTCCTCACCAGTCTAGGTTTTGCTGTGAACTGGAAGAAGAGTACTCCTCTTCCCAGTCAACAGGTGGAGTACTCGGGCTTGGTTCTAAGCTCAAGGCCCATGAGGGCAACCCTCTCA
Organism: Notolepis coatsorum; assembly: GCF_963971535.1. NCBI lineage: Eukaryota > Metazoa > Chordata > Actinopteri > Aulopiformes > Paralepididae > Notolepis > Notolepis coatsorum. The sequence goes on along the minus strand of NC_140171.1, from coordinate 60,231,998 downwards.
GAGCAACGGCGAGAGTATATTCTCATTGGCAGGACGGTTATGTCGCTGTCCGTGATGCGCCTGCTCGGTATGATGGCATCTGCTCACTCTGTGGTCCCTCTGCCTCCTCTTCATGAGGAGGATACAGAGGTGGTTTTCCAGTATGAAAATAGACCTGGTGAGACCTGGCAAGGAGAATGTGGGGGCAGATGTGATGTTGCTTGGCGGTCCTCATCCCGACGAGTGGGGACTACGTCCAGACATAGTCAGACAGGTCTGGGACCGATTCGGGGAGGCCACGGTGGATCTGTTTGCGAGCAGACAGTCCCACCAGTGCCCCTTGTGGTTCTCGGTCAGTCGGAACGACAATCCTCCCCTGGGGGTGGATGCCTTCTCAATGTATCCGTGGCCGCCCGGGATTCTGTATGCGTTCCCCCCCATACACCTGATACCTCAGCTGTTGGAGCGGGTGCGTCAGGAGCGCAGGACTTTCATCCTGATCGCGCCGGACCGGGGCATGGCTGTGTGGCTCCCGGTCCTGATCCAGCTCTTGGTAGCCCCGCCATGGCCTGTTGCATGGTCGCCGCGGGCCCTCTCTCAGGCACGCGGATCGCTGTGTCTGTTCCCTGTTCTGGGGCAGCCATTGAAGGTTTGGCTGCTGAGAGGGTGAGTCGGAGGGGATGGGTCTTAACCCTACTGTGGTCGACACCATCCGGAACGTGCACGCTCCGTCCACTATCGCGGTTTACATGCGTGCATGAGAGGCGTGCTTTTCAAGAGTGGTGTGAGGTTGGGGGCCTGGATGCGGTGTCCCGCCCCCTGGACACTGTTCTTTCCTTCCTCTGTCCTGAATAGACTGTCGGCCTCGACAGTGAGGGTATACGCCACAGCTATATCCTCTTGTCATGTGGGTTTTGGGGGCGGTACGATGTTCAGCCACCCTCTCGTGAAACGTTTCCTGCTTGGCGCTCGGCGTCTCAAGCCTGGAACGTTCTCTGTCTCCGAGTTGGGACCTCCAACTGGTCCTGGGCCGGTTGTCAGAGGCCCCGTTTGAGCCTCTTGAGCAGGCGCCATTGGAGCAGTTGTCTTTTAAGACTGCGTTCCTTTTGGCCATCACCTCCGCTAAGCGCGTGGGTGAGCTGTGTGCTCTCTCGGTGCGGCCTGAGTGCCTGTCTATTCGGGCCAATAGCGGTACGACTCTGAGGCCTAATCCAGTCTTCGTGCCAAAGAATATCCGGAGCTCTTTTCGCTGCAGTGATATTGTGGTTCAGGCGTTTGATCCGCCTCCTCACGCTAGTGAGTTGGAGGCAAGCCTTCACCTGTCGTGTCCTGTCCGTGCACTGGGGGTTTACCTCAGTCGGACGCAGGATCTCAGGGCTTCCGATCAACTGCTGCCCTGTTAGGGGGGGCCTCGGTGGAGGACATCTGTGCTGCAGCCTCCTGGTCCTCCCCGGGTCCCTTCGTTAAGTTTTACCTCGTGGACATGACTGGGGGTTCTGTCTCCAGGCGGTTCTGAGGTCTGGGACCTCTCCTGCGTCCCGCCATTTGGTGGGCTAGCAGGGGTGTGTGGGTGTGTGCCACGGGGTGCTGTGTCACATGTGGTCCCGCCTGTGCTGTGCGTTTTCAGGGGTGACTGGTTCCCCCTTTTTCGCACTTTGGTGGAGTTGACTGCCTCCCCCCCTTCGTTAGGATGGGTGTGTGGACGGGACTCCCCTCCTCCCTGGCTGGGGCTTACGGGCCCTCAGGGGGTACACTTGTCGGGCCACACGTCCGCTCTGCCTCTTAGCTCAATAGGGCAGAGCGAGACGCGATTGCCAGTATGATAGGGGGACGCAGGGGCGTGGCCTGGTCACGTGCATGAGAGTGCATTTGTTTGTTTCGTGAGCACATTAAGTGATAGGAGATAAGAGTTATCTCAATAGGGCAGAGCGAGACGCTCAGCCATTATTCATATAATTAGGTTATAGGATAATCTTTCGTTCATCAACAGCAACATTCTGAACAAAGAGTAGTTGAGCTCATTTAACTACCTTGAAGGGACTGCTCAGGTCAGGATTGATACGAGATACTTGTGATTGTTTCCCACGGTGGGAACATGGTGGAAAGGAATCCCATCCTGAACACGACCATAAGCTCCAAAAGACCAAATGGCTCCTGTGTGAAAATAGTCAACGGCATAGCACCAGAATGAGTGGACAGACTGCACTCCTGCACTCCCATTGCATGCGCTCAGATGCAGATGTTTTTTTTCTTAAAGACGCAAACTAAGTAGGCTATTACAAAACTCATATTGTGTTTCAATTCATGTATTGTTATTTTTGGAACATTTATTTTTTAATGAAAGTCTATCAATATTGGTACGTGTTTTTTTAGATATTATTTAATATTTTTTATTCTATTTATATATTTAAAACAATTCACTTTTATTTTATCATGAGAGCTCTGCTGTTGTATGAAAAGGGCTACAGTATAATCGTTTGGACTACAATGAATGAAAGTCATGTCTGATGAAGTAGTTTGGCTACATGTATGACAAAAGTGTTACGTTTTAAGTGCTGTTAACAATAAAACATACTGTTATGACAGGATCCGGTGGGTTTTTCCCCGCCCGTTGTAGCGTTGTTGCTATGGCGACGCCTTCCATGTGCTGGTGTCTTAAAGATGTCGAGGTTGGGCGCAGGGCTTACAGGCCTGCTGCGCCCGGTTTATGTGTCAAACTTGAGTCTATTGGTCACGTGTCTCACAGTTTACATATCTTTTTTTCTTGACCGTAGTCTCATGTGGGAAGGTGTTTGGCTACATGTATCACTGTTGTGAATACAAAAGTGTTACGTTTTAAGTCAAGTCAAGTCAAGTACATTTTATTTGTATACCACATTTCCAGGCAGCAGTAGCTGGCACCGAAGTGCTTCACAGGCAGGTTGATAAAAACAAAATAATATGATGCAAGATATAAGATTAAAACACAGTAAAGCAATGAAAGTAATAAAAACAGGTAGGACACAGTAAAACAAATAGGATAGAAGGGCCAGGGGTCTAGTGGTGATTAAGTGGGGGGGAAGGCCAAGGAGAACAGCTAGATTTTTAAAAGTAATTTAAAAGCCTGCACGGTCTGGGCGGCCCGTACGCTGAGGGGGAGGCTGTTCCACAATCTAGGCGCTGCGGTGGAGAAGGCTCTGTCTCCCCTAGTCTTGAGCCTAGTTCTAGGCACCACCAATAGCAGCTGGTCAGCTGATCTGAGGGATCGGTGGGGGGTGTGGCGGTGCAAGAGCTCAGATAGGGAGGGGCCGTGCCATTTAGTGATTTAAAAACATTTAGGGCTAGTTTAAAATCTATTCTAAAACGAACAGGTAGCCAGTGGAGCGAGGCCAAAACTGGGCTGATGTGCGCATGTTTTTTTGTTTTGGTGAGGAGGCGCGCGGCTGCGTTCCGCACCAGTTGTAGGCGGCGAAGCAGGGATTTGTCGATGCCTATGTAGAGGGCATTGCAGTATAGTAGGGTCATCTGTGGCACTTTTGTGACCGTGGAGAGCGAAGGTCCGTTTCTCAATGGATTTGTCATCTAGGAGGGTTAATAAACAAATTTAACCGGGGTGTATTTTTTAAAAAGGCGGGGAAAATTTGTGAGAGACCAAAATCCAAAATTGTCACAGAGCCTTCATATTAGGCTCTAATGAAAGCTCTGCTCATGATGAGTTGAATAATATACAGTATTAAGTACACAGAAGTAATCTCTGAGGTCAATAAAGTCAATGTTTGTGTGTAAACAACAGTTACTGATTTGCGGTTTTCCATTAAATAGGGTATACTGAGAATATGGTGTCCAGTTCATACCATCACATTTTCATAATGAACCAACAATTATTTTGCACTATAGCCTAACATAAAATAGTATTCTGTATGCAAAGCTAGCAAGGTTAGTTGCTTGAGCCGAATTTAACCCTTGTGCGCTACTTATTTATTTATCTTACTTTGGTGTTAACAAAAACTCTGGGTCCGAATGTGGACAGCGCACTACCACTGCTATCAACCTGGGTGTAAATGTCCATGGCATGACAAGGAGTAAATATCTGGTAGACACTCTGCACAAGAGTGGTGTCTGCATCAGCTATGCAGATACACTGCTCCTCTATGACCACTGGGCTCTGATGGATGTGGAGCAGAAGTGTGCAGAACTGACAAAGGTTTGCCAGTACAGATGCCCCCCTGGTAGCAAGAGTGAGCCACCTGCTCGTCCCAGGGTAGATCCACCAGTGGATGGGTCAGATCCGCAGCGTGCTCGCTCTGTGATACATGCACTGTCTCGTGTAGACAATCATGGTACAAGACCACCACCTGAAGAACAGCGAGTTCCAGGATACAGTGGTGCCCAGTCCTGCTGTCATCCATCACCCAACAAGAGCAAGCCTTACTACCACACAACATACAATGAACCTCCAAGCAAGTCAGTGGTGAATGACATCATGGTGAAACATGTGGAGGCCATGCGGCTGAAGAATATTCCATTCTCCTTTCTTGTTGGTGACCTCTCCCACCTACAAGTCGATCACTCAGCTCAAGGCGGAGAATCCAGAAATGTTCAAGGACATCATCCCAATCCTCTGAGCTTTCCACCAGCTGATGTCCTACATCTATGCCATCTACAATAGATTCAAGGGCTCTGGAATGGCAGACACTCTGGTTACAGCAGGGGTAGTAGTGGAGGGGTCGGTAGACCAAGTACTACGAGGAAAGCACTACAGACGGGGCGTGCGGTGCATCCTGAGGTTCTTATCCAAAATCAACTGTCAAAGATTCTTGAGCACAACGAACTATCGGAAGACATCAAGGAGAACCAAGGATGGACTCAGCTTTTAAAGAATGAGAAACAACTGTTCTCAACAACAAGGAATGCAAACAACGTTGCAAGGGTGAAGTGTGAAGCGGGGCCTCCAGTGCCAGCGTAGTCACAGGAAGCATGTCGAATGCCAGCCAGTGAGGATGAAGAAGGATGAGCAAGCAGTTCAGGACCTGCAGGCATGCATGAGGGATTTTGAAGCTGATCCATTTGACATCTCCTAACCTACACTGAGGTCACTACAGTCTGGCCTCGTCGCCTCACCAGAGTTACTGCATGACCTTAAGACTGCAATTCCAGATTCCAGGTTGAGACTTTTCTGCAAGAGCGGGTGTTCACCAAGAGCTGCGCACCTTCTGGTGCTCATATGCAGGTGGCCCATATGGAGAGATCAGGACTAGCGGCCCTGGTGGACCTAGCAGAGGGATCTGGTATGATACAACTTGAATCATCCCTTGAGAGAAGAGTGACAGATGAGTGTATTTCACTCTTCAATGTGGATGGCTCAATGTGCAAGACTGTGAAGAGCAAGTTGTTAGAGCTTTTCACCCTAGAACCAGTTCCTGAGGACCGCAGAACTACGTGAGCCTTGTAGACATGGGTCTGATATGGTGGCTTGCCACCCCCACACCTGAGGACCGAGAGGCTAGGAAGTGGGATGGTTCAGAGTACCGCTGGAATGACTACCTGCATAAAATCTGCGCAATCATCTTCTCACGCCATGCCAATGCTTACCTCATCATTCTCATCAACGACAAGTATGACCTTCCCTTCAGCATCAAGGATGATGAGCATGATGATCAGCAAAACATCCACACGTCCCAAATGTTTTCCTGAAACCTGAAGACCCAGGTGAACTCATGGTCAACTCAGGAAAGAAGGTCAGATTGCAAAAACTTGTGAAAGAACAGCTGAAAACACAAGTTGGTCAAGTGCAGGGTGATATCATATACTGTGAGGGAGAAGTGTCAACCAACCTCAGCACTGGCATCGATAATGGAGAGTATGTCTTCAAACATCCAGATGCAGATACAATGCTGCTCTCCGCCTATGCAAAGGTGAGGACCACCAACTACACTGGACCTGTTGTTCTAGACTGCGGAGACACAGACGTGTTTGTCCAAGCAGCTTATGTCTCGCAACAAATCAGAGGTGATCTGCTGATCAAGCGCAAGAATTCATTTATCAACTGCCGTGCAATGCTCTCTGAAGAGGTTGCAGACATCATCATACCTCTCCATGGCAGTGACCACACCTCAGGCTTCTATGGGCATGGAAAGAAAAAGGTGTTGGAGAAGGTGATGGTTGTTCCTGAGGCAAGAGAGCTCCTGGGACGAGTGGGTGATAGTCTGGAGTTGAAAGATGAAGTGAAAGCAGATATGAAAGCATGTGTCCTCTCAATTGTTTACGCTGAGAGTGCAGATGTTATGTCTGGCCCGGCCAGAGCTTCAAAGTGGCACAAATTGAAGAAGAAGTGTATGATTCGTCTCCCACCTGACTCCTTGGATCTTCATGTGGAAAGGACAAACTACATTACATATTGCCAGCTCCATTACAACCTTCAAGAACATCCTTTCCCCATTGGTCACGGCTGGGAACTAGTGAATGTGAAGTGCCGGCCAGTGTGCCCCCCTTGCCCCAGCAGCTCACATCTCATGACTGCTCAGATGAGAGTAGCAGTGATGATGAATGGAGTCAGTGTGGAGAATCAACAGATTCTGATGAAGAATAGTGATTCTGTCTCCCATTCTCATCCATCAACAACAAGTTGTTTACATTATATCATCTGCTTAGCTTATAGTCCCTATAGTCTGTATTTTGTGTTTTCTACCAGCCTTTTCTCTCCACCCTTATTTCCTTTATTTTTTAATATTGTGATGTGAACATTAGTGTGTTTTTATTCTAACAATTATATTTTCAGTTTGACATTACATGGTTCAGTTGCTGTGTCAGCCAGAGGGAGATGCTGTTTCCTCCAAATCTGCCCTTAAGGCCATTAGGCTACTAGTTGATCAATTATTATTTTGGAGTGCTATTTGTTGAAGCACCATAGTTATACAAAAGTTACAAAACATATATTAACCCATTTAATCCTAATGGTCACATTTTACTTCTAGAAGCTCTAGAAGCATGGTAGTTTGCTCTGGATAAAAAAATAAACGTTCACAAGAAACAACATGTTGTCTACTTTCAAATTGTATAAAGGTCATGTGACTAGCTTGAATCATCACATGACCAGGCCAGTCTACTTCCTGTTTGTCCAGCACAAAATGGCTGCCAGAACACCCCACAAAAAGAAGTAAGTACAACATCTTACTTTACAGATTCAACTATAGTATGTTGTATATATACTAATTAAAGGGTCTTCTACTGATATGTAATGACAATGATATGCTTGCATGCATATTTTAACCTCAAGAGGTGGAAATGTAACCATGGTCACAAAAGTGACCATTGGGATAAAACATAGTCAGAAATGGGCGATTTTGACGATTTCTCTTATTCATCCACGTTTTTTGATGACCACCCAGACTACATGATGACCACCCAGACTACACATAATGACCACCCAGACCACATAATGACCACCTAGACCACATAATGACCACCCAGACTACATAATGGCCACCCAGACTACAGAATGACCACCCTCACAACGCTAATGACCCCCCACACACACACACACACACAGATCCCCCCCACTCTCTTACATGCCTCCACAGAACCTGTACTAAACCCCCCACACACACACACACACACCCAGCTCCCCCCCACTCTCTTACCTGCCTCCACAGAACCTGGACTAACCCCCCCCCCCCCCCCCCCCCCCCCCCCACACACACACCCAGCTCCCCCCCCCTATCTTACCTGCCTCCACAGAACCTGGACTACCCCCCCCCCCCCCACACACACACACACACACACACCCAGCTCCCCCCCTCTCTTACCTGCCTCCACATAACCTGGACTAACCCCCCCCCCCCCACACACACACACAGCCCCCCCCTCTCTTACCTGCCTCCACAGAACCTGGACTAACCCCCCCCCCCCACACACACACACACACCCAGCCCCCCCTCTCTTACCTGCCTCCACAGAACCTGGACTAACCCCCCCCCCCCCCACACACACACAGCTCAACCTCCCTATCTTACCTGCCTCCACATAACTGGACTAACCCCCCCCCACACACACACACCCAGCCCCCCCCCCTCTCTTACCTGCCTCCACAGAACCTGGACTAAACCCTCCCACCACTGACAGACACACCCAGCTCCCCCCCCCTCTCTTACCTGCCACCACAGAACCTGGACTTACCCCCCCCCCCCCCACACACACAGAAATGTTCGGGCGGGGTGTGGACCTGCCCTGTGGGTCGGATTCACTCCTAATTATGAGGGATTCTAAGTTGGCCCATGCCACATGCATCCACCAAGTTTTGTAAAAATGTGTTCAATAGTTTTTGTGTAATGCTGTTCTAAAAAATGAATGGAGGTGAATGGAGGTCAATGGACAGCTGTGTTTGGATGGCCCGTGGACCCGTCCTGTAAGTTGCATGCACACAAAAATGTCACAGGTTCTACAATGGACCATGGTACACACTTCCACCAAGTGTATGAAATCGGTCCAGTCTAACGCAAAATATATAACAATACATAGTCAAAATCTGCAAAATTGCTAATTTTGACTATGTTAGATCCCAATGGTCACTATTGTGACCAAGCATAAAACTAACATTTTCACCAACTTAACCATCATAAAATTTTTAAATAAATACAGATCATCTGTTAGGGAGGTCTAAGGAACAAAATGCAAGCACTTACATTGCAAAAAAACATTTGGGATTAAATGGGTTAAGAAAAGATATAAGAAAAAAAGAAAAAAAAAGAAAGGAAAAAAAACACATCCCTTTTGACTGTTCACCTTGTCGTAGTAAGGGATCTTGAGTACATCAGTGAACCCTGAGAGCTATGCCAGTAGGAGGAAACTCCTAGCAGGTTTTACCAAACCGGACAGGTCTAGGGTGAGAGGTCAGACAAAGCTGTCAGACAACCTTGTGGAAACAGCATCTGGGGCCAATAACCCACCCTGCTGAAGCAAACAGGGGTGATCATGTCTCCAACTTTCACAGATGGATGGAGTATGGTGGAAGATAGCCGCCTATCCCCTCTGTCCATAACTCAACTCATCATGAGCAGAGCTTTCATTAGAGCCTAATATGAAGGCTTTGTGACGATTTTGAAAAAAAATCATTTTGGAGCTCAAAATTGGCAGCCATCTTGCATTTGAAGGTCAACAATAGGTCAAATAATTATATAAACACCAAATATGTATTCCTTGATCAAAACAAGCTCTGAAACCATGTATTGTGCATAATTGTAGGTCAAACCATTAAAAAGTTAATTTCCACGGCAGCCATTTAGGATGTTGGTCTTTCACGAATTTTCCCCGCCTTTAAAAAAAATACTCCCCGGCTAAATTTGTTTATTAACCCTCCTAGATGACAAATCCATTGAGAAACGTACCTTCGCTCTCCACGGTCACGGAAGTGCCACAGATGACCCTACTAGTAGTCGAGGCGAGTGCAATAAAACTATATCAGAATAATGTGAGCGAGAGTAAGAGAGAGAGAGAGAGAGAGAGAGAGAGAGAGAGAGAGAGAGAGAGAGAGAGAGAGAGAGAGAGAGAGAGAGAGAGAGAGAGAGAGAGAGAGAGAACAAAAGAGAAGCTGTTGAACAGAGAGGTGAGTGATTACACAGTAGTGGTGGGCCTGATCTCTGCCAACGACGAAAGGGCCTACCTGGAAGAGGTAGAGAACCTGTCACAGTGGTGTCAGGAGAACTGCCTCTCCCTGAACGTCAGCAAAACAAAAGAGATGATTGTGGACTTCAGGAGGTCGGGGGTCAAGGACTACAGCCCCCTCAGCATCGACGGGGCACCGGTTGAGAGAGTGAACAGTTTCAAGTACCTCGGAGCCCACATATCCGAGGACTTGACATGGACCACACACATTGACAGTGTTGTGAAGAAGGCACGACAACGCCTCTACTTCCTCAGGCGCCTAAGGAAGTTCCAAGTCAGTCAGAAGATCCTTAGGAACTTCTACTCATGTACAATAGAGAGCATCCTGACCGGCAACATCACCTCCTGGTTTGGGAATAGCACTGCACAAGACCGTAGCAGACTACAAAGAGTGACACGTTCAGCCGAACGCACAATTGGAGGGGGGCTTCCCACCCTCCAGAACATTTACAACAAGCGGTGCAAGGGGAAGGCTAAGAGAATTATTAAGGACTCGAGCCACCCAAACAACTGCCTCTTTGAACTGCTGCGGTCAGGCAAGCGATACCGGAGTCTTAAGGCGAGCACAGAAAGACTCAGAAGAAGCTTCTATCCCCAGGCCATCAGGCTGCTAAACGAACAATAATCACTATGCAACAACCATCAAATGCACACAGCACACACACCCACACGCACACACTCACTCAAACAAACAACACACTGCAGCACCCACTCTCCACACTTTAGATCACACAAACACACTTATACTTTATATTTATTGATAAAGGATTTGCACTACAACTCGTACACCTACTGTGAATTGTACCTAAATTGCACCTCGTCCCATTTCTCCATTTCTGCCTTGCACTATATAGTATTGCATATTAGTACACTGCACAGTATTGTATATTGTATGGTAACTACGTCTATTCTGCATCGAACATTGTACATATGTCTAAACTGAACACTGTGACCTCATTTTTTTTACTTCTAATTTTACTATGTTATTTAATTTCATACTTATCTTGTCTTGCACAGTCTCTGGAGCGCAACAGTAAGAAGCATTTTGTATAAAAGTATTCTGTACTTCTGTATGACAACTATTAAAGAAACTTGAAACTTGAAACTTGAAACTTGTCCTCTTTCTCCACTGATGTCAGTCATATCACTGCATGGTCTACCGTACACAATCATACCTAAAAAGAGAAGCACATGCAGATGTAGGCCTAACTGTATAGTATGGCACAAAAGACAGTCACACTCATTAAATATAGGTCCTTTTCAGGGCCGTGCTATGACATAGCATATACAATGGACAACAATACACTATTCATAAAGGAGCCATATGTACAGAACAAGCATTAATTGCTAACCCAATGTAAAAGGGAACAATTCATTCTACCAGTAGCTCCATGTGGACACCTCCCACATTACTGAGTACCTACCGCAGTCACCTGTGTAATTGAACCCCATGACTTAGATAATGGAGCTTTCACAGCACACCCCTGAATAAGACCTCCTGTCTAAAGACTGTCCTTTATGCTGTCTGTATAATGAATATGTGACTATAATTAAGTAGAACTACACACTATCTACATGTACTTCCTCTTTTACGTTTTGTTGTACTGTTGGCCATGCAGTGATATGACTGACATTAGTGTAGAAAGACATTACTATGTCCGCACTAGTGTTTAGGCTACACATGCATATTGGCAGTGTTTCTGCTTTTTTTTGTGTAAGAGATACATTACCCTCAACAGTCCCCTCCACTCTTTCCACAGTTAACTCCTCTCGGAGGCATGATTATGACTATACAGATTGTTAACTCGCTGTACTTCCTTAAGATCTGAGCTGGCTGTGTGACGCAAATAATCCAGGGTAACTATCAGGGTCGATATTGTCCAGCTGGCCACACTGTCATCCAGGAAATACTAACTGCTAACGTGAACCTCTTATCTCTTAGTTGTGACAGGATTGTGTAAGCTAAAATGTGTTTGGGTGAAACAAATGTTGTTGGAAAAAGATAAAGTTAACCAGCTTGGGGGAACGGGGATGGGGGAAACAGTGTAGGGATGCTGTTAAGCCATCACTCAGTAGTTTATTGAACATTCTTGGTGGAAATAAAAATACATACCAAACAGAAATTGTAAATGTTAAAACATGTGTGAAGGGGATCTTTAAATAACGTCAAGAGTCAAGTCTGCCTCTCTTTCTCTCTCTCTCTCTCTCTCTCTCTCTCTCTCTCTCTCTCTCTCTCTCTCTCTCTCTCTCTCTCTCTCTCTCTCTCTCTCTCTCTCTCTCTCTCTCTATCTCGCTCTCTCTCTCTCTCTCTCACACACACACACATGCGCGCACCAGCCTCTACGGTATTGCTCCATCCCATATCTGCCCCATAAGCCCTCAAGTGTTTGGTTTTGTGTTTTCCATTTGAGTCCTCATATCGCTAAAGCTCCAGCTATCTGCTCACATTGACACTTCAAACTAGAGGGGTCAATGGCCAAGTGACATTGCTTCATACAGAAATACCCCCCCCCCCCCCCCACACACACACATCCACCCACCCACCCACACACCCACCCACCCACACACACACCCACACACACACACACACACACACACACACACACACACACACACACACCTTTTTCGGCTTTTTTGGGCGAAAATGGGTGGATTTTGTAAAAAAAAAAAAAAATTACTTTATTTTGGTTTTAGGGTTAGGGTTAGGGTTATGTTATTTAATTATTTAGGGGAGCCAGCCCCCCAAACTCCTGAAATGCATAGAAAACAAACAGTCAGCACTGTTGTAGCTGAGGTTGTGTTTAACCGTGTGGTATACCTGTGTCACCTCAGCTGCAGTAACCTAGAGGGGAGGAGTGGGATGATAAAATTGAAATGAAATGAAATTGAACAGTATGACTTTTATATTGTTGTCTGAACACTATTTATTTATTTATGTTTAAGTATTTATTTAAGTATTTATGCATTATGTATTTATGAATTCTATTATTTATTAACTGTTAATCCATTATGAATAATTCCATTTTCCAGATGAGCATAACAACATAAGAGTTTAAATGGGCACACAATTTAATTATATTGATTAATATAAATACATGTTTATTTATTAGACTTTAAAAACTCAACATTAATGAACAATCAACCATATTAGTCAATCAATCTCCCTATCTCTCTCTCTATGTCTGCCAGTTGCAGACTGTGTGGGTGACTGTCACTCAAAGCGCTTATGGGCGGAGCCCAGCACAAACAGCATGAAATCCTGAGGTCGAACATTTTTGCTTTTGAGTACTTGATTAAAAATATAAAACAATGCATTTTTTGGAAAAAAACTTTACAGATGTGTTTCATAGACTCACAGGAATTGTGTAAAGTTGCCCAAATAGTGCAAGGAATAGCAATGCATGGGACCTTTAATGAATTTATTCGAGGCAAGATTAATCAACAATTCAAAACTTGTCTTGGCTTTTAATCTCTCTCTCTCTCTCTCGCTTCCTGAAAGTCTTAAGCAATTACGTAGGGTAATCTGTTAATGAGCAAGGAGCTGACAGGTCTGCCTTCAGTGAGAACATGCTGGAGATATGAAAGTGGACATCATTAGTAAGTTGAAGGACATTACACGGTCATTACTGTTCCACTCCTCTCAGGTTTTTGCTATAGGCCAGTGAATATGAATTGCCCCATGCGGGATCAATAAAGTTGTCTGAATCTGAATCTGAATAGTAGTCTTACTTTTTATTTTTCTTCTTCACCTTGCAGTATCGGAATGCTCTCCCCCTCTAATTTTCACCCTATTTTTAACCTCTTAACTCTTTCTGTGCCAAACACGAGATTTCTCGTGTTTCAAATCCAACCGCTGAGCGCCAAACACGAGAAATCTCGCTTTTAGATCCTTTTTTCCGATTTTCCCATTCTAAACACTTGCACGAACATTTGTGACTCATCTGAGACCTTGAAATTGCAATGACGATTGAATCCCGTCAGGTGGCAGTATCGCCTACCTTATGAACATGCATATGGGCCAGCTTAGTGTGGATGGCCCCAGCCCCCAAACAACTAGGGACTCACTCTACTAGTAGGTTGCAAGCAGCTGTGAGCAGGACAACAATGGCGATCGCCTAGAGCGAACTATTGGATATTATGAAAAATACTAAATCGATTATGGATGATGATTATGGATGATAAGGTGCGTTTCCTAGCGTTATATTTATTGATCCTGTTCTGATTCAAGACACTTGGACTCAAAGTAAGAAATGGAGTACCTATAAAACAAAGGTAACTGTAACGATTGGGGGTGATGATGAAGGTGAGAACACAGTATGCAGACAAGGAAGAATGAACGGAGGCAGAGACGAAGGGTGATGCTTAGAGAAGGGATATTTACTAACTCAACCAAACTGCAAAACAAAACACGGAAAACAAAGAGCACCAAACATTGCTAACATAACATACTGAGAAACAAACTCACTTGACAGGACAACAAACTCACTTGACAGGACATAGGCACACAGGCACGATACGGGAACAACGCGGGGACAATGATGCCACAACAATGCAAACAAACCACAAGCAATAAATACTGACACTAATTAACACTGATTAATAATGGAAAACAGCTGGGGGAGAAGGGCACTAGAACTAATACAATAATCAACAATACTGGAACAAGGACTAGACTAATACAAAACACAAAATCAGAATGCCAACACAGAGAAAACCTAAACAGACAAGACTTGTAACATAGACACTAATTGCCACAACAGAATGTTATTAATATAACCAAGCAGGGTCAATGTTGACTGCAGCTTCTGCAGGTGACTGCTAGAAGGCGGCATGACCCTGTGGCATTGATTCTCCCAGACCTGAGCAAGTCTGGGAGTGTAACAGTACCCCCCCCCCCCCCCCCCCCGAACGAGGGGCTTCCAGACTCCCAAGAACATCGTCCGGACACAGGCGAAGCAGGAGGCCGGGACCCGGGAAAAAACCCAGGGCGAGGACCCGGAGAACTGGGGCCGGGAGTCAGAGGAAAAAACCCAGGAGGGGCATAGCAGCCAGGGGGGTTGAAAACGGGTGCAGAGGCCCGGAGAGGGGGGGTGGGGACGGGAACAGAGGCCCAGAGAGGGAGGCTGGACACAGGGACAGAGGCCCGACGAGGGGGGGTGGGGATGGGGACAGAGGACCGGAGAGGGAGGCTGGACCCGGGAACAGAGGCCCGATGACGGGGGGTGGGGATGGGAACAGAGGCCCGGAGAGGGGAGGCGGGGATAGAAACAGGGATCCGGTCAGGGAGCCTGGAGCCAGGGACCGAGGGTTAGTACCACGGAGCAGGATCCCGGACGAGAGACCCTCCAGCCGCCGGACTAGGGACCGGATCAGAAGAGCCGGAACGGAGGTGCGGCGGCGATGACCCCCGGAGCAGGATCCAACGCAGACCACGGCAAAGACCACGGCGAAGAGCATGGCGCAGGGCTGGACCAGACGGGGAGCCAGGACCAGTCGAGGAGCCAGGACCAGACGGGGCGCCAAGACCAGTCCAGGAGCAGCCAGGATCAGACGAGAAGCCAGGACCAGTCGAGGAGCCGGGAGCCGGCGTAGCAGCCGGACCAGGTGTAGAGGCTGGGCAGGGCATGGAGACCGGACCGGTCTCGGCTGCGAGGCGTGGCGTAGGATCCGGAGATGAGGAGCCTGGAACGGTGACAGCCTGGGCTACGCTGACTGGAACCAGGCTGGCAGCGACGGCCAGGACAGCTGTGGATGGCTGGCTAGCCACAACAGCCATGCTATTCCTCCGAGCCTTGCTTCTTCTCAGAGGTTTGTTAGCTGCAGGGGCTAAGCTAATGGGCGAGGATGTGCTATCTGTGGACGTCTGGTTAGCTGCAGGAGCTAGGCTACCGGACGAGTCTGTGCTAACAATTGAGGCCTGGTTAGCTTCAGGAACTAGGCTGACGTGAATCTATTGCTAGCTGGTTGAAGCTGGCTAGCTGCGGGGGCTAAGCTAGCAGACAGGGTTGTGCTAGCTGTGGATGCCCGGCTCGCTGCAGAGGCTAAACTAGCAGACGAGACTCGCCTAGCTGTCTTCATGAGAGCACAAACCTGGTCCGTCATAACCCTCATCTGAGGCGCCTGTGTAGGGCTCTGCTTCGCTATGTCATCGATCAACTTCAGCCAGAAGACCCATTTAGCAGGCGAGTAATGTTCCAGATCACCGTTCACCAAGCTATGAAGGATGGTAGAAGTGTCTGCCACCTTGTCTGCTGTGCTCTTGATTGGTGGCGTCATTCTGTAACGATTGTGGGTGATGATGAAGGTGAGAACACAGTATGCAGACAAGGAAGAAGGAACGGAGGCAGAGACGAAGGGTGATGCTTAGAGAAGGGATATTTACTAACTCAACCAAACTGCAAAACAAAAGAGAGGCACAGCCAGGCTGGCTCTGGGACAAACACGGACTGATCACAAAAAACAAAGAGCACCAAACATTGCTAACATAACTCACTTGACAGGACAACAAACTCACTTGACAGGACATAGGCACACATGCACGATACGGGAACAACGCAGGGACAATGACGCCACAACAATCCAAACAAACCACAAGTAATAAATACTGACACTAATTAACACTAATTAATAATGGAAAACAGCTGGGGGAGAAGGGCACTAGAACTAATACAATAATCAACAATAATGGAACAAGGACTAGACTAATACAAAACACAAAATCAGAATGCATTGCAATGCAAACACAGAGAAAACCTAAGCAGACAACACTTGTAACATAGACACTAATTGCCACAACAGAATGTTATTAATATGACCAAGCAGGGTCAATGTTGACTGCAGCTTCTGCAGGTGACCGCTAGATGGCGGCATGACCCTGGGGCATTGAAGTGTAACAGGTAACATCTATTTGATGTCTATTTTACCGAACCCCCATCCTAAAACATGCGTTTGTATGATTGCAGCGTCGGAAAACGACCCTCCCCGATGATCTTGTGAAGAAACATATGGTAGTGTACCTTTTGACAAAGGTAACGTCTATTTTACGCCTATTTTACCGAACCCCCATCCTAAAACATGCGTTTCTGATGATCAAGGTAAGGTAAACGCATGAAACAAGGTCATGTGTTTACCTTTGACCTGGCAATAATATAGGTTTCAGGCGAGCAGCCGCGAGATTTGCGCATACGCTGCACAACACACTTTATCTCACGATCTAGAAAACCAGCCTTGATTATTTTGAAACAGGGCGATGTTTACCGTGGTATAGCGCACAAATTAAGGGATGTAGAAATGAACTGTTTCATCCCTATTGTTGTGAAGGATCAGATTAAACCGAATATATATATTTATTTATATATATATATTTAATTGTATTTGTATATCGTTTGATATCCCCTGTATATTCATTGTACAATATGCACTGAATATCCCTTTAGTCTACTAAACAGCCCATAATAGTTTTATTCTACCATTGGACGAGAACCTGGCGCCAGGTTGCCATACCCCTAGGTCCAAGTTCAATCGTGCCGCCCAACATGTCGTGGCAAGCCCCGGTTCCGCGCAGGAATATGTCGGGCGAAATACGAATGGTACTATTTGTTCATAGCGCATATATATATGGCGCAAGTAAAGTAGAACTTTCTTTTAGTCCAGTTCTTTACCCTCCAACAGAGTGACAGACGCGAAGCCTCCCCACGACGCACGTGTGGTGTAGTAAGGCCTACTTGGCCCCAGAATAGGCATTGAGATATCGTGTAGATTAATATTTGAATAGTCATAGTTTGGCACTATACCGTCGAGTTGGACGTATTCTATTAAGCTAATAATAGTCTATTTATGTATGGTGCATCGTTCGGTTAGAGTTCTAAAGTTATCAGTACCCCCATCGTTCCTGACGTTATCTGGACGCTTAACCAGGCTGAGCAGACCCCTAGTGGTGCTTGCATCCGAGGAGCTCCGGGCCAGGGCGACTGGACCTGTATATTGGATTACTCTACCCGGACGACGGCGAGCCTTCCACGGCTTGCATTATGCTTTGGGTGCTTTGATTATTCCATGGATAAAGGCCAACACTGCGGAGTGTTGGAACTACCCCCCGGAGAGGACTCCAGGTGAGACGGCGCTCTACACCAGTGAGGTCGCCTCACGTCTCTCCGTTGTGGACCGGCAGCTACCGTCCACAGAGGGTCCAGCTGTATTCGTCTGCGGACCGAGGTTCTGTGGGCACCGTGTTCAAGACTTTGAATTCTCCCAAGAAACCGTCGGCCAGATGGGATACCGCCAGCGGCTTCTCTAACCCCCCCCTCCTACTGTCTTACAACCAGCGGGACCCCCCCCCCCCCCCTTAGTGTATCCAGCTATAATCATTTAAGTACCATCGCTATCGTTCCTAAATATTCCAGGTTGTATACTTACTCCCTGCGTAACCAGAGATTGGACATTCAATGTTGATTTACCTACGAATACTCATTTGCCATACAAGTGCATATTTCAAATCATAAGTGTAAACAAGTGAACGTTGTATATACCTTTTGCTATATTAAACCTTCGATTTGTACATTTGTGTGGATTCGTTTCATCAGGTGGGAAAGTGTTCATCATACTTATATCATGTACTGGATGGCCAGAAGTTAAAGTACAAGAGGTAGTGGTATTAAATACCATATCTAACAATACAGTCAGGGAATTGTACCCCTCAGTTACAATTGGTCCTTCGAGCCGGAGGGTAACTAGTGTAATATTAATATAGTGTTATTAATATTGAAATGGCCTATGATGAACACTCCACGAAACGATCCTCCTAACCTAGAACGCCCGCGGCGCAGACGACAGATACCTCAGTACTTAGAGGCTTACACTGTCAGTCAACTACCTAGCCTTCGACAAACGGTAAACGCGGTAAAAGTAGAAAGTAAAATTATGTCTGACCTTAACGACCAGGTTTCCCCGACCACAGAGGCCCTAGTAGGTCCTAATGTAACTGACCAAGCTCACGGTGGGGACCAGGAGGGAGCGGACATGCCTTTACCCCCCGCCACTACCCAAGAAGTAGTCCCCGACCAGCCCCGGGAGGAAGACGACCCTACAGAGAGAGAACTCTGCACGGAAGAAGAGGAGGAGAGCGCCGAGGAAATAGAGCTCCAGGACTCCCCAACGAGTACCCCCAGGAGCGGCTCACGCAGGAGCGGCTCACCTCCACAACCGCCTTCCCCCAGCGAAGCGGAGAGGATGCTACAACAGGCGTTCCTCGTCAGCCTGACAGCCTCTACCGAACGCGATCGACTCCAAGCGCAGACGCTTAGCGAGCGCGAACATTTTACCATTGAAAGAGACCGTCTCCAAGCACAGGCGCTTAGCGAGCGCGAACAACTCCAAGCGCAACAACGGAGCGAAGAAGAGCGCACACGCCTGGAGATGAGACGCCTTCAGACAGAAGAGAATATGGCAAGAGACCGGGCCGACGCCCAGCGCGCCGCTGCCGGTGCCCAAAGAGAAGCAGATCTCACTAAGCGCGAAGTCGAGCGCGACAAGTTACAAGCGCAGCTAATGGAGCAGCTGATCCGCAAGGCAACACCCTCCCCCTCCGCCAGGGGTTCAAGGAACTCGTCGAGACAACAGTCAAGGGCAGCGTCTCCTCAACGAGCAAGCGACCCTGAACTTGACCAACAGACCGAGTCTAGACCCCCCGCAGACCCCCTCCCAGACCGGTCCAAGCGAGACCCAGCTACAAGGAAGGAGCGGCATACACTGCGGAGAAGCTAAATAAACGATTACAGGATCTGGAAGATCTGATAGAGGAAGAAGAGGGAGAGGAGGAGAACCAAGCCCGACGACAGCACAGTACTCCACCGGACCAGGAGGTCCCATACAGTCCAGGCTATACCCCCGCGGCGCTGCGCTACAGACCCCCGACTCTATTCACGGGTGAGCACGACGCACGACCAGCCCCGAGGAATAGCACCTGGACCAGCGGGCCATGGTACCCTGTCAGTACCAGCCCACAGCGAGGCGCAAGAGGGGACTCGCCCAGGAGGTCTCTCCCCCAACGCTCGCCGATGTATCAGCCATCCACGGTGTCATACATTGCCACGCCGTCATTTCCAGACTTCGTCTATGAGAGTCGAGCACAGTACACGGAGCTCCGGATGTGCTTAGAGACAATGATGGTGGATGTCGCTGATGAACGCCACAAGTATGCAATATTACTGAAGCACCTGAAAGTACCGCGAGCGCACAATATAGCGCTAGCCTATGCCACCTCTTCGACACCATACACAGCGGCCCTAGCGGCGCTGGACCAGAGATATGGACGTATATGGGATTACGTAATCCAAGAGATAAGGCATATTGATCGCCTACCCCCAGCCACGGACAATCGCTCATTAGACGACCTGTCAATCAAAGTGCAGTCCCTGGTAGGGATGCTGGGAGCGCAACGGGAAAAGGGCATGCATGAGCTATACGCCAACTCTAACGTCGAGAGGATTTTGGAGAAGCTGCCACCCGCAAGACAGGAGCGCTTTATGCGGCAGAGAGACTACCGGGATCCCAACGGCCCCGAGCCATCCCTCCTTGATCTAGCCGACTTCCTGGCGAGAGAAGTCAGCAGCTTACGACTAGATACATTCGGGCGGAGCACGCCAAGCTCCAGAGAGGGACCCAGGAGAATAAATGATGGAAGAAGATCGGTGACTGTCATGCACCAGTCAGAGTCAGTACCGAGCAGTAGGAGTCACAGCGCCCCCTCGAGAAAAGAGAAGTGGAAGATAGCGTGTCCCTACTGTGAGAAAGAACACTGGCTGTCACAATGTGACCTATTCACAAAGATGAATGCAGAAGAAGTGAGTCAATGGATAAAGTCCAACAGGCGCTGTTATCGATGTGCGCGGCCCCACATGGCAGCCGAATGCCGCCTAAAGAAAAGGTGCAGCCGGTGCGATGGAGCCCATCTAGATATACTACACGAAAGTAACGGAAGACGGCCTCCACCTGCACCACGGAGCGGCACCAAGGCAAGTGTCATGTACATTGACCCTGCCAGCAGCAGCGGCGCCCAAGTGCTCTTAAAGGTAGTCCGTGTGACATTGAGCTACCAAGATAAAGTCATGGACACTTACGCCGTCCTTGACGACGGGTCAGAGAAGACCCTTCTGCTCGCGTCCGCTGCGGCCCAGCTGGGACTGCAGGGGAGCAAGAACGAAATGACGATTCGGACAATAAGAAGAGATTTAAAGACGATAAAGGGCGAGAATGTCTCCTTCACTATCGCAGCAAACGGGCAGCCAGAGCGACGGTACAATATTACAAATGCTTTCACCAGCCAAGAAATAGGACTATCGCAGTACACCTACCCTGTCACCAAGTTGATGGATAAATATGTGCACCTGCGCCAATTACCTATCCCGCTCATAGACGGCGCTACCCCGACCCTGCTGATAGGCTCCGACCATGCAGAACTCATAGTCCCGATTGACCGGGTCCATACAGGACCCTGAGGCTGTCCTGCAGCAGTCGAGACCCGCCTAGGGTGGACCCTACAAGGCCCCCTCGCTAAATCTCTCAACCGAACGGCAGCCACTAGCTGCCTCCACTCCAGAACGACAGAAGAAGACACCACTCTCCTGCAGCATGTCGAGAGGCTATGGACACTAGAGACAATGCCCTTTAAGAACGAAAAGAAAGATATTCGTTCTAAAGAAGACATTTACGCCATCAACCTACTCGAGCAGGGGACAAAGAGAGTCACAGTCGGCGGAGTGATGAGATACGCAACTCCACTCCTGAGGCGAGAGGGAATGCCCACCTTTCACGCAAAGAAAGACGCCACGGAGCGCTATCTATTGAACACGGAGCGGCGCCTAGCCAAAGACCCCGCTCAAGAGAGTGTGTACCGCGCTGAGATTGAGAAGCTAATCACAGCGGGACACGTAACAAAGATTGACATTAAAGAGGCCGATCAGACGACCGAATCATGGTACGTGCCGCATCACAAGGTCCATCACAACGGCAAGGATCGCATTGTGTTTAACTGCAGCTACCAGATCGGATCCCAAAATCTGAATAAAGAGCTCTTGCCCGGCCCCACACTCGGCCCCTCCCTACTAGGCGTGCTACTGCGCTTCCGCCAGGACAAGGTGGCTATCAGCGGGGATATCAAAGGGATGTTCTTGCAGGTGAGACTAGTAGAGGAGGACAAGCCCCTGCTGCGGTTCCTATGGAGAGAGAGGATCGGAGATGAGAACCCAGCCATCTACCAGTGGGAAGTACTCCCCTTCGGAACCACATGCAGCCCGTGCTGTGCTACATTTGCACTACAGAAACACGTCACAGAGGACCCAACAGCAGATGAAGAGGTCCAACACTGTGTGAAGAACAGTTTCTACGTGGACAACTGTTTACAAAGCGTTTTGACTCAAGAAGAAGCCGAGGCTCTCCTAATCAAGTTACGCGCCTCCCTGATCAAAGGCGGCTTTGATCTCAGGCAGTGGGCCAGCAGTGACCCGCACGTATTGCGCAGCCTCTCCCCCGCGGACAAGGCTGCCAGCAGCGAGACCTGGATGGCGACCATCCCAGGAGAAGCCCAAGAAATGACACTAGGACTAGTCTGGCGCTTCAAAACAGACTCGCTCCACTATAGACACAAACCCTTGGCTCCAGAGCGGGGAAGGTCGACGGCGATACCGACCACCAGACGGAGTGTGTACAGAACACTCGCCAGACAATATGACCCGTTGGGATGTATTCTACCTTACACCACCAGGGCAAATATGATTGTACGAGCACTATGGGACAAGGACCAGGGCTGGGACGACCCAATACCTGCACACCTTGCCTCAACATGGAGAGAGTGGGAGACGGAACTCCGCTCACTCCCAGGCGTCAATATACGCCGCAGCTACTTCCCATCCACAGTGAGGCCAGAGACATGCGAGATTGATCTACACGTCTTCAGCGACGCCTCCGAAGTAGCCTACGGATCGGTGGCCTACTTGCGTGCCCAAGAGAAGGGAGGAAAGATACACACTGCTTTCATCCTGGCCCGCTCAAGAATAGCCCCACGTAAGCAACAATCTATCCCACGTCTAGAGCTCTGCGCAGCCCTAGCAGGAGCGCATCTAGCCACGTTAATCCAACGTGAACTCACCATTCCGGTGCACAGAACAATCTTGTGGTCAGATTCCACGACAGTACTCACATGGATCAAGTCTGATTCATGCAGATACAAAGTCTTCGTGGGAGTCAGAGTCACCGAGATTCAAGAGTTAACAGAAGCAGCGAGCTGGCGGTATGTGGACACCAAACACAACCCAGCTGACGTCATCACCCGGGGAATGTCTCTGGATGACCTAACCCGTCGCAACATCTACAGTGACGGACCAGAATTCATCAAGCTCCCGGAAGGAGAGTGGCCTACGCCCACCCCACGGGAAGCAAGTAACGAGGAGGCTGAGAACAAGAAACCTATGTTCTGTGGACTGAGCACAGTCGCCTCCACAGACCCCAACATAGATGACTACATTACCCTAGCGAGTGCGCAGCAAAGAACATTCCTGCGGCACCACCCAGAGATTCAGTCCACCACTGACATGTCAGCAGCTGACTACGAAGAAGCAGAACTTCTTCTACTACAACGAGCCCAGAGAGACTCGTTCCCCGATGAGCTAGACTGTCTACAGGGAGGAAACCCCGTCCCATCAGACAGCAGACTGATTCACCTGGCACCAGAGAGTGACGCCCATAATCTCATCAGAGTGGGTGGTCGCCTGCGGAGAGCCCCCGATCTACCGGATGATACTAAGTACCCGATCGTCTTGAACAGCCGACACAAGGTCACAGAGCTGATCATAGAGAAATACGACGAGGATGTACACCACGCAGGAGCAGAGAGAGTCCTCACGGAGATCGAGGGAGTATTGAACTCAAAGCCCCTCGGTTACGTCTCCAGTGATGTAGCAGATGTCGACCCAGTCACCCCCAACACACTCCTAATGGGGCGGCTGGACCCCGCGCTACCCCAGACAATGTACAGGCCTGAAGAAGCGAACGGCCGAAGAATGTGGAGGTACAGTCAGGTACTAGCTGACAAGTTTTGGAGCAGCTTCCTACTCCACTACCTACCGTCTCTACAGACCCGCCAGAAGTGGGTAAAAGAGAGAGACAATTTGACAGAAGGAACAGTCGTCATGATTATTGACCAGTCACTACCCAGAGCTATGTGGCCGGCTGGCCGCGTAAGCAAAGTGATCACCGGTGCCGATGGCAAGGTCCGAGCAGCTGAAGTACTCGCCCAAGGGCGCACTTACACACGTCCCGTGGCGAGGCTCATAGAACTGCCCCGACTCCCAGATACTATCGATGATGACCATGACCCCATGACTTTGTGAGTTGACTGACCCTTACAGCGGACCTTGAGTGGTAGACAGTGCGGTTAATCTGTCTCTGCTTAGCTAATTAGGTGGGACTAATTAGGGGGCGGCTGTTGTGAAGGATCAGATTAAACCGAATATATATATTTATTTATATATATATATTTAATTGTATTTGTATATCGTTTGATATCCCCTGTATATTCATTGTACAATATGCACTGAATATCCCTTTAGTCTACTAAACAGCCCATAATAGTTTCATTCTACCATTGGACGAGAACCTGGCGCCAGGTTGCCATACCCCTAGGTCCAAGTTCAATCGTGCCGCCCAACATGTCGTGGCAAGCCCCGGTTCCGCGCAGGAATATGTCGGGCGAAATACGAATGGTACTATTTGTTCATAGCGCATATATATATGGCGCAAGTAAAGTAGAACTTTCTTTTAGTCCAGTTCTTTACCCTCCAACAGAGTGACAGACGCGAAGCCTCCCCACGACGCACGTGTGGTGTAGTAAGGCCTACTTGGCCCCAGAATAGGCATTGAGATATCGTGTAGATTAATATTTGAATAGTCATAGTTTGGCACTATACCGTCGAGTTGGACGTATTCTATTAAGCTAATAATAGTCTATTTATGTATGGTGCATCGTTCGGTTAGAGTTCTAAAGTTATCAGTACCCCCATCGTTCCTGACGTTATCTGGACGCTTAACCAGGCTGAGCAGACCCCTAGTGGTGCTTGCATCCGAGGAGCTCCGGGCCAGGGCGACTGGACCTGTATATTGGATTACTCTACCCGGACGACGGCGAGCCTTCCACGGCTTGGATTATGCTTTGGGTGCTTTGATTATTCCATGGATAAAGGCCAACACTGCGGAGTGTTGGAACTACCCCCCGGAGAGGACTCCAGGTGAGACGGCGCTCAACACCAGTGAGGTCGCCTCACGTCTCTCCGTTGTGGACCGGCAGCTACCGTCCACAGAGGGTCCAGCTGTATTCGTCTGCGGACCGAGGTTCTGTGAGCACCGTGTTCAAGACTTTGAATTCTCCCAAGAAACCGTCGGCCAGATGGGATACCGCCAGCGGCTTCTCTAACCCCCCCCTCCTACTGTCTTACAACCAGCGGGACCCCCCCCCCCTTAGTGTATCCAGCTATAATCATTTAAGTACCATCGCTATCGTTCCTAAATATTCCAGGTTGTATACTTACTCCCTGCGTAACCAGAGATTGGACATTCAATGTTGATTTACCTACGAATACTCATTTGCCATACAAGTGCATATTTCAAATCATAAGTGTAAACAAGTGAACGTTGTATATACCTTTTGCTATATTAAACCTTCGATTTGTACATTTGTGTGGATTCGTTTCATCAGGTGGGAAAGTGTTCATCATACTTATATCATGTACTGGATGGCCAGAAGTTAAAGTACAAGAGGTAGTGGTATTAAATACCATATCTAACAATACAGTCAGGGAATTGTACCCCTCAGTTACACCTATTGTAACTAGTGCCTGTCAAATGAGCCATACTATTGTCTCCATAGCTATAATATAGAATATACGATGGGTTCGCAAACATCGTAAAAATGGTCAATAAGGCTGGCGCCAGGGAGTAAAGATGGGAAAACAGCGTAGCAGTCAATGGGCCTCATGCATGAAGCGATATAAGAACAGATTTTGTTCTTAACTAGCATTTCCTCTTACTTTGTTCTTACCTGGGATTCAGCAAAGTTTTCTTATTGTTGCTTTTTTCTCAGGCAAGAACAAATTATAAGAGTGGTCGAGAGCACTCTTACCGAAATAAGAAATTCTTACCCTGATGAGAAACATTTATAAAAGCCTACCATTCATAATAATAATAATACATACGATTTATATAGCGCTTTTCCTAATTCTCAAAGACACTTTACAAAACAAACAATATAATACAATACAGTTTTAGTAGATAAAATAAAAAGAGATATATAAAATGGTGAGAGAGGAAGGAGTTCATGTGTTGAAAGCAAACCATTGGTCAATTTCCCCCAAATACAGTACCCCCAAATACGACTTTATAAACCCATGTAGAACTTTTCAATAATTATTATTATTATTATAACTTATTGCGTGCGTTCTGCTTCTGAAATGGATTATATATTGCTGTTAGAACAGTTAGATGCTGGCTGCCCGGGTTGTACGCATATAACACATATTTACAACCTCTCCTCTGCTCTCTTCTCTTCTCTGTATAGATGTAGCAGTACTGTCTATCTGTATGTCATGTATGTCATATATGTTATGATGAATTGAAAATGGGGGACCCTGATGTAAACAAGACGAAAGTCTTTCTCTGGTCTGCATCCCCTTAACAATTGTGTGTATTGAGCTGTACTGTATTGTACCCATTCTTCAATCTGTTAATACAATTTTCAATCAATCAATCAAAACTCTGCTCCACACCTAAAGTTCTGAGCGCACTCGGAGTTTTAGCCACGGACATTTTAGAGAGAGATGACAGGTTACAGATCCGGTATTTCCGAATCTATAGCTTCGGAAATACCGGATCTGTCACCTGTCATCTCTCTCTGAAAGGAGAGAGCATTAGGGATCAGCGGCATTATATATATATCAGTATACTGCGCGGCGCAATTGGTTCTTGACAAGCGCGCAGCCAGTCGTTCAAATTGAC
The DNA here is from genome assembly GCF_963971535.1 of Notolepis coatsorum. Classification (NCBI taxonomy): domain Eukaryota; kingdom Metazoa; phylum Chordata; class Actinopteri; order Aulopiformes; family Paralepididae; genus Notolepis; species Notolepis coatsorum. Next base: position 60,205,340 of record NC_140171.1, on the reverse strand, counting down.
AAAGCCTACTTTGCTGGAGCGATTTATTTCGCACTATACAGTACGTATACGTATAAGTACAAGTATAAGTCTTTATTTGTCATCAGATTAACACACACACACACACATGCGATGAGCGACCCACAGGAACACACACACATGCACTGAGTCGCAAGTCGTTACTCGTGTGTGTGTGTCATTTTGAGATCGCAAATCGCTTCCTGTTGAATATATCAGACAGGGATCAAATGGCGAAACTCGGCTGTTTTACACCCGCCTAATTCGCCTTATAAGGAGATGGTGGGCGTGTCTATATGCAAATGATTTTAGCGCAAACGCGCTTTTGAGTTTAAGAATGAGTGGGATTCAGCATGCAAATCTCCTGGGTACGCACATATTTCGACATTAAGAATGGCTTGATGAATGTGGCGGTGGCTTTTCTTATTGTTCTCTTAACAGACAGGTAAACAAGAATATAAGAAAAATAATAAGAGAGTATTGTTGAATGAGGTCCAATGAGTTTTAACCTCTTAAGCCCGGAGCCCTATTTTCTGAAAATCCGCCTAAAATACATACCTAAGTAAATGGAATATTGCTCCACTTCTACAAGGGCCATTTGCATATTATTGGTATCTAGGGACATCCATATTCCCAGTGTCAGAAATATTGTGTATATTACTAGGCTGGCTTAAATTGTGATGAAACAAAGGAGAATATGAATTATGATTTGTATTTGCATCTTTGACAGTGAATAACACCATGCTAATAATGTCCAGACAAGAAAAACTGCCACTGATCTCGTTCAGTACCTTCTTGAGATCATGTGTACAAAAAAATCTAAGGAAATGAATAAAGGGAAGATGATTAAACAGAAGGTTTTGTAGATACAGTACTGAATTCTCCCATCCGGACCAATGCAATTTGAAATATTATTATAGAATATAGAATAGCAGGCTTATGAATGACCTTATTATAGCCAATTTGCACATTTATGGATTGTGCCAAATCGTATATTTCAAATGCCCAAGTTCAATTTGGATTTAGTATCACCAGGCGTGCATAAGAACAGATAATGAAATCTACTTTTTTATTTTTATCAGGGTGTGCACCATTTTGAAACTAATTTAAATTCTAATTGTTGCTACATGCTAAAAATAGGGAAGATAAACTAACTGCGCTTCAATATATGTCAATAACGTTAAGTTGTGTGTTTTATTATCCCGAATAATAAGAGATATTAAAAAAATTCATACAGAAGACACTTTGCTTACATTACAATACAAAACAAAATTCAATTCCCGACGTTCAAATTTTCCAAAATGATCGACTTTCACGAACTATACAACACGGGTGTGCGGGTCACTGCGGGAACTCACAAGGCTGTTGTCACAATGTAAATAAGAATGTGCACTGAAAAGTTACAGTATGTAGTTGGTTGATTATTTGTATGACAGTTAGTAAACCCTTGCAAAAAGTATCCGTTTTATTTAATGAATTGAAAACATTCAGCATCGCCTTCCTCCCGGCATGCAGCAACAACATGTATCAGGCAAATGCGCATCGCAACATTGACTGAGTGGAATCTTTTTCTATTCACATAACTGCATTTGTGATGGAGCTTTGACAGCTACAGTAACAGTCTATTGCTCGATCCATCTCCAATATCACGATGGACCGTGCCGGTGGCAAAGACCCGAGGGTGGAGAGGACTTGAATGAATTCCATCATCATATTTATATGTTGTGTCTGTCCACTATGTTTGTTACTTTGTTATTCCCCCCCCCCCTATCTATGTAAAGCGACCTTGGGTCTCTTGAAAGGCGCTATATAAAATGAAGCTATTATTATTATTATTATTATTATTATTATTATTATTATTATTATTATTATTATTATTATTATTATTATTATTATTATTATTATTATTATTATTATTATTATTATTATTATTATTATTATTATTATTATTATTATTATTATTATTATTATTATTATTATTATTATTATTATTATTATTATTATTATTATTATTATTATTATTATTATTATTATTATTATTATTATTATTATTATTATTATTATTATTATTATTATTATTATTATTATTATTATTATTATTATTATTATTATTATTATTATTATTATTATTATTATTATTATTATTATTATTATTATTATTATTATTATTATTATTATTATTATTATTATTATTATTATTATTATTATTATTGTTATTATTATTATTATCACATCTGTGCGGGAGCTCACAAATAGACTGTTAGTCTCAGTGAAGTTTCAACGGAGGTCATCTATTCTAACCAACAAATTGAAGTAGAAAGCATTTTGTGACCAATCTTATTTGGAAACATGACACACAAAATAATTCGCTTTTTATTTGAAACAATATTTAATCGCGTTTGGAGGTTGGTGTTTTGCGTCTGCCCCCCCGTGCCAAACAAGCAGGCCAACCTCTTGTTCGCGTGTGAGCCCGTTATAATTACACTACTGTCGCTATTTTACAATGAACTATAATGAATTACGGGTCATACAGAAGTTGAAAACTAATGCACGGAAGCTTATTTCCGCGTTGAAACTAATGCAGAACTGAGGAGCGCTTATGCCGTAGTAACGATGTTCTACCACTGGGCGTCAGCTATGCATGCTCCGAGCTGTGAGTAAATATAAGCACGAAGTCAAGTTCAAGTTGAAATTGATGAATCCCACACTTTGCTTAGAAATGGTTGTACGCACAGGTTACGCACATATCTGTGCGTAAGTCACGTTGATGAATGAGGGCCCAGGTCTTTACTCTTGGATACATTTGATAAAAATATGCAACATTATGTCGTCATACAGTCTAGAGAGATTGATTTATGACGTGATGTCATTTGCGGTCCGCTGATGGACCGCTCGGGCTAAAGAGGTTAATATGGACTGATATATTTGTGACGTGAAATTAATCTTACCAGGCCGATCAGGCTTAAGATCCGCCTCGGCTCGCCCAAGGGCCATCGCATGTCACAACACATTTTACAGCCGTCTGTCGGCGTCACCCTGTATTATTTAAGCATTACATCACGTGCAGGAGTGGTTTGTGAAAAATAAACAATGCCTAGGGGTGGTCGTTAGACCCCCCTAGGCATGGTTTATTTTTCACAAACCACGACTACAAGTGGTGTAATGCTTTTATACAACTGGCACATGCATCCAACCTTATTGCTATACAATAAACACACATTAATCGAAGATTTATTGAAAAAACCATCCGCCAGAAAAAGTTGTTCCCACAACAACAAAAAAGAGAAGTTGCCTCCATGTGGAAGCAGCTCGGAAGTGCATCCAACAAACTAACACATCCAACTGTCTTTCAACTAAGACATCCAACCAACTAACACATCCAACTGTCTTTCAACTAAGACATCCAACCAACTAACACATCCAACTGTCTTTCAACTAAGACATCCAACCAACTAACACATCCAACTGTCTTTCACCTAGACATCCAACAAACTAACACATCCAACTTTTCTTTAGTTTTTAACCTACTTTATATAGAACTTCATTCTTAGATGCTTCTATAGAAAGTAGGCAAAACAAATTTTCTTTGCCCTATAGGACATTTTTTTATTTTTAATTTTTTTAAACCTACTTTCTATAGAAGCAGCTGGGAGGTGCGCTGTTTTAAGTGAGCGTGAGTTATTGAATTGATTGATTGCTAATTTTATTACTGTCCGCCTTGTTTCCAACTGGTTAAGTTTAGGCCCTCTTTCGAAGTTGGTTAAGGTTAGAGTTTGGAACCAGGGCTGGTGGTCTATCGCCCTGCTCTAAAGACAAACTCTAACCTTAACCAACTTCGAAAGAGGGCCTAAACTTAACCAGTTGGAAACCAGGCGGACAGTAATAAAATTAGCAATCAATCAATCAATCAATCAATCAATTCAATAGGCCATGCTCACTTAAAACAGCGCACCTCCCAGCTGCTTGAAAGTAGGTAAAAAAAATAATAATTGCAAATTAATGACTCATGACCCATCAATTACATCATCCAACATTGTTTAAAGAACTAAGACATTCGCCGTGACAGAATCGGTTTATATTTAGTCGTTATGACGCTATCAACATATCCATTTGTTAAAGATTATTGTCCGCCATCTTGTTTTTTCCTAGAAAGCCGCACGGCGGAGTGATAGTAATTCGGTTGTTGGCGGGTCCTGGGACCAAGAGCGTGGAATTATGAAAAATACATACGTGTAAATTGACTGTTTCAGCCAATCAGAATCGAGAAATGTTCATGCCGTTGTATAATGTCTATCAACCAACACATCGGTTGAAAGCTAAAATGGCCACCGTTTGATTGGCACACCGCTTGACCTATTACGTGCTTCCAATCTCAGGTTATAAGACCAAACAGCCAACGAGCATCAGTTTAGAAAAAGTTACCACCTCCAGTTTTTCCTTTCAATGACCAGACAAATTACCACTGATGCTGAAAATGTTTGACTATTTGTGTAGATGACATTTAAAAAAGAATGACATCTTACTTGAGTTGGTTTTCTGAGGTCGAGAAGCAGTAAATGCGGCAAACAAGTACCATACGCAACAGAATGAACGTGCGCCTGTCTCTCCGGAGCGCAAATTTAGTTAATTTGTTGTTGATCTGTTGTTGTGTGAGAAGGGGGTGAGAAGGGGTGGGGGTGGTGTATGTGACAAGAGATTAGTGGGGGAGGGGGAGAGAGGACTGAGGTAGTGTTGACTCCTGACACATTTTTAAAAAAATGTCTAAACATACGATTACATAAAGATGTGTAAAACAATTATTTTTTGTGATATTGTTATATACTTTGGACATGTTCTAAGTAAAACATTAGGCTATGACCCCAGCAGTGTTTTCAGCTAATAACTATATCTGCAGGCAACTATTTGCAAAATAATTCAGATGTAAATGAAAAAAACATATATTTCAGTGTGTTCAAACCACTATCAATAAATGATGATAGCACTCAGAGTGATTATTCCTGTTGTGGAAGAAGATTCAGAGTGTTTCCTTCCTTGTGTCCAATTTACTTTCAGTATGCAATTGACAGACGTTTTATGCAAATTTTGCAGGACTGTTAAGAGGATTTTATTAACAACTAATAACATATCCCATGCCCATTCACGCCATGCTTGGCTTGGTCTATAATATATGTGGCAGTTGCTATATAATGAGCATAAGCTCCCATTTACCCACAGTATAAATTGACTAGTGAAGTCAGGAAGACCACAGCTTAGCGCCCGGAGAGACAACCGCTGCCACCAATACTCGACTCTGCAATTAATCTAAGATGGCCGCCGTTAATCAACACTCATGTTGCCCCTGGTTACCGTGCTGACCTGCTTCAGAGCAGATTGCCTCGTGCTGCTGGATGATGTCATCATTGTGGGACGTTCAGCACAGTTAATAATAGATTACTGGAGGGTCAGGCTCGGAGTAGTTAGTGAGGAGAAAGGATAATGAGTTCAAACAGAATGACAGCAGGTGCATTAAAGAATGATACAGATATATGGATAATCTTCTCATCATGCTTAGACTGGGTGAATAGATGGAGAACTAGGTGCAGGCCTACTAGCTTGTCACTTCACTCAGTTGGTTGTATTATAATTTGTTTGACTCAGATTATATTTTCATACTAAAAAATCACACTGAAAGTTCTACAGGGAAGCCCACCTCCAATTGTGTGTTCGGCTGAACGGGCCACTCTCTGTAGTCTGCTACGGTCTTGTGCGGTGCTATTCCCAAACCAGGAGGTGATATTGCCAGTCAGGATGCTCTCTATTGTGCATGAGTAGAAGTTCTTAAGGATCTTCTGACTCACTTGGAACTTCCTTAGGCACCTAAGGAAGTAGAGGCGTTGCCGTGCCTTCTTGATAACACTGTCAATGTGTGTGGTCCATGTCAAAACCTTGGATATGTGGACTCTGAGGCAGGGCCGCCTCAGGGGGTGTGCGAGCAGTGCGGTCGCACAGGGCCTCGCGGGAAGGGGGGCCTCGCAAAAAAAAAAAAAAAAAAAAAAAAATTATTAATTTTTTTTATTATTATTTTTTTTTTTTTTTTTTTTTTGCGAGGCCCCCCTTCCCGCGAGGCCCTTTTTCATCACAGACCTAAAATCTAGTTTTGCTTATATGCTTATATATTTCACATTAGACACGTTTGTAGAATGTGTCTGACTTGTTCCTGGGTCTGCAGTCCTGCAGCTGCAGACATACTCACTATTGGAGCTCAGCCTCTGGGGTTCTGCAGCAGCATTGGTTTCAACGAAGCGAGTGGTTTTACTTACATCATGTGTAGACAGTACGCCGGCAGCGTGAGTCGGCTGCGTTTGACATTTTCGCGCGTGCAGCTTTTGACTATGCTTAGTTATGCCCAATAGCCAAGACGAAGAAAGAGGTCGGTCATTATCAGTCGGTCGGTCACCAACCAAGGAACGTTGACGAAAGGCCTCTCGCTAGCGGGACAAATGGCCGGAGCCTTTCGGTATAGCCATGTCGGCTAGTAGCTAGCTTAGCTAAATGCTAACTAGCGTTAGCTAACCAGGCGAGGCGAGTGGATGTCTTTTCAAAAGAAGGAGAAGAGAACTTGTGAGCAGATAAATCTGTTAGGCAGCAATACGCCGAAATTACACCGTGGGGCCAAGAAAGTATCCTTCCACGTTGATACTGCGTTATGGTGAGTCAACTTATGATTATGTACCCGCCGTGGATCTGAGTCACCTGACCCTATCTCTCTTTCTCTCTTGGAGCCAAACTGGTCTAGCTAATACTACTAGTAGCTAACTGTGTGAGCTAACTGTTAGCCAGTTAGCTGTTTAGCGTCAGCTGGGAACGTTCGTTTGATGCTATCAGTTAGCCTTGAGAATAGCAGGCCCTTTGACAGAAGATGTAGTCGGGCCTGCACCATGACAAGGCTCTGGCCAGTGGCCATAGCTTCTTTTTGTCCCGCCAGCGAGAGGCCTTTCGTCAACGTGGAGACCTTGCGGCCTTTCGCCCAGCGTTCATCGTGCAGGTAACTTGGATTAATGAAAATGTCATGATGACATTACCCCACTCTTCCTTCCTTCCCCTCCCGAATGTTTTGTTAATAACGATGTTTTTTTCCAGGCAAAACATATGCTACTTCACAACATTTGGAGATACGACATGTGCTGTGTGTGAATGGTCGTTTGTGTAGCCAAGTTGTGTGTGTCACGTGGCCTGGTGTCACAGTACCTGGCTAGCCTATTTAGCTGATCATGTCGGCCATTGGCTCCTTGCTGCTTTGGTTTCTCTGTTGACCCTCTTCTTGTTGGATTTAAGTGTTGATCTTTGTCCTTTTGAATCTCTCATACATGCTATAGTCTCTCTCTAACACACACACACACATGACAAACACACATGTTCTCTCTCTCTCTCTCTCTCTCTCTTTCTAACACACACAGTCTGCCTATGGCGGCCTTTCTCGATGGCTAGGCTGTGCTCAAGGATCTTCAGTCACAGTGCTCAGGTATTCTGCCACTGTGTACTCTCTGTTTAGGGCCAAATAGCATTTCAATTTCTTTCCAATGTGTCTCTCTCTCTCTCTCTCTGTACACTGTATATTGACTGTAGAAAGGGGAGCTCTCTCTCGCTCTCTCTTTTGCTATATGTTGACTGTATCATGCCCCGCCTCGGGCAGCGCTATTATTTAAGAATATGTTGACTGTATAAAAAAAAAAAAAAAAAAAAAAAAAATATATATATATATATATAATTTTTTTTTTTTTTTTTTTACCTTGGGGGGGGGGGGGGGGGGGGGGGGGCCTCGCGTTAAATCTCGCACAGGGCCTCGCATTTCTCCCAGGCGGCCCTGCTCTGAGGTACTTAAAAGTGTTCACTCTCTCAACCGGTGCCCCATCGATGCTGAGGGGGCTGTAGTCCCTGACCCCCGACCTCCTAAAGTCCACAATCATCTCTTTTGTTTTGCTGATGTTCAGGGAGAGGCAGTTCTCCTGACACCACTGCGACAGATTATTTACCTCTTCCAGGTAGGCCCTCTCATCGTTTGCAGAGATTAGGCCCACCACTACTGTGTCATCAGCAAATTTGATGATTGTGTTGTTGTTCCACTGTGCCACACAGTCGTGTGTGTAAAGCGAGTGGAGGAGGGGACTCAGAACACAGCCCTGGGGGGCCCCTATGTTGAGCGTGATGGATGAGGAGGTGCAGTTGCCTGCTCTCATCACCTGAGCTTGGCTATGATTTTGGAGGGGACTATGGTATTGAAAGCTGAGCTGTAGTCGATGAACAGCATTCTCACATAGTTCCCCTGCCTCTTGTCCAGGTGTGATGCTGCTGTGTGCAGCACATGGGCTATGGCGTCCTCCGTGGACCTGTTGGGGCGATATGCAAATTGCAGGGGGTCCAGGTTGATGGGGAGGGAGGAACAGATGTAGCCTTTCACTAGCTTCTCAAAGCACGTCATGGCTATGGAGGTGAGAGCTACAGGGCGACTTCCGGTTTGAAATGTCTGAGTGAGCAGCCTTTGAAAAAAGCTCCCGGTCGCAATTCAAAACAAACGTGGAATAACATGATCTGAAAACGAAAAAAGTAAGCATTCAATGACAAAAGCGAGGAAGAACAAGTGGACATATTAGAAAACAAAAAAGACCCAAGAAGAAGAAAATGAAATAACGAGGCGGCGTGAATAAATAACGAGACGACGTGAAGAAATGGCCCAGCTACAACAAGCCAACACGGATATCCCCAGCTGGGCTGTGGAACTCGGAGCTAGTATTCGGGACATACAGGAAAGCATGCATACTATCGTGAAGGTAAACGAAGCGAACACGCAAAGCATACAGACAAGTATAGACAGACTCAGAGAAGAAGTAAAGAAAGGACAAGACGAACTCAAAGAAGAAATAAATAAGAGACTTGAGTCAATTGACGAAAAGTTGCTGAAACAGGATAAAGACACAGTGGCGTTGGAAGAGAGAACGGCCGAGACTGAAGAATGGAGTACAGACGTACAAAAGATTCTAATGGAGACTCTCGAGGAACAAGGGAAGATGAGAGAGAAGTTAACTGACTTGGAGGGGAGATCAAGAAGAAACAATATAAGAGTGTGGGGTCTGAAAGAAGGGCTAGAAGGAGCCTCGATGTCCAAATATATGAAAAGCCTAATCCGAGAGAAACTGGACATGACAGTCAGAACACACTGATATGGGAATACAGAGGGCACATAGGATACAAGCACCGAGACCTCAGACAAATGGACCACCGAGAGCAGTCATAATTAACTTTCTGAGGTTTGAAGTCAAGGAGAACATTCTTAAGAGAGCCTGGCAGACGAAGATCGAGGTGGAAGGACAGAGAATATCCTTTGACCACGACTATGCAGCGGAGGTGGATGCAAAACGCAGAAGTTACGCGTAAATAAAAAAGATTCTAAAAGAAAAAGGAAAGATAAGTACAAAACAAAACAAAAACATTTGACTAAGACCATGACTAAATGTGAAAGATACATAGAAATACACACAACATAGAATATGAGTAATTGTAAACATAAAAAAAAAAATTAAAAAAGATAAAACTTAAACAGAGAGATACACAGCATGTGATACACAGTACAAATTAATGTGGACATGAAAATCACTGATTCTATGTCTCTGAAAATGACTGACAGAGAGAAAAACACACGTTGGACAGATTGTGTATGTGTATATGTGTATGTATATAAATATATATATATATATATATATATATATATGTGTGTATGTATGCACAGGGCCGCCTGGGAGAAATGCGAGGCCCTGTGCGAGATTTAAATTTAAACTGAGCACTGTGACTGAAGATCCTTGACTAGGTACAGACTCAGCGAGCACAGCCTAGCCATCGAGAAAGGCCGCCATAGGCAGACTGTGTGTGTTAGAAAGAGAGAGAGAGAGAGAGAGAGCATGTGTGTTTGTCGTGTGTGTGTGTGTTAGAGAGAGAGCATGTATGAGAGATCTAAAAGGACAAATATCAACACTTAAATCCAAAGAGAAGAGGGTCTAAACAAAGCAGCAAGGAGCCAATGGCCGACATCAGCTAAATAGGCTAGCCAGGTAATGACACCAGGCCACACAGAGCTTTGGCCAACGGCCCAACGCTACCCAAGCTACCCAAAATTCACACACAGCACATGTCGTATCTCCAAATGTTGTGAAGTAACATATGTTTTGCCTGGAAAAAAACATCGTTATTAACAAAACATTCGGGAGGGGAAGGAAGGAAGAGTGGGGTAATGTCATTACATTTTCATTCATCTTACCTGCACCAAGGAACGCAGGGCGAAAGGCCGCAACACAGGTCTCCACGTTGACGAAAGGCCTCTTGCTGGCGGGCCAAAAATAAGCTATGGCCGGAGCCTTGTCATGGTGCAGGCCCGACTACATCTTCTGTCAAAGATGATGTCGTAGTCAGAGTGCCAGAACCCCCTGCTATTCTCACGGCTAATGTCAATGGTCGTAGCACAAGCTAACAGCTAACTCTAGGCTAACTGATAGCTCAACCCGGCTATCGCTAACCATTAGCTAACGCAGAAGCAAGCTATGCGGCTACCACTGAAAAACTGTAACGTGAGAAAAGCAATACAGGTGCTGATACCAGGCCACACACCGTTAGCTACTACTGCTACAACAGCTAGTCGGCCAGTTTGGCTCAGAGAGAGAGAGAGAGAGAGAGATCCACGGCGGGAATAGAATAGAGGGCATTAAAAACTCACCAAGCGTCCAAGAGGATGGAGACAACCGTGTGGAGTTGATGAAGTTCATCTGCCGAACGACCATCATCTTCATCTTGGCTGCACGCGCTGTCTCTAGGTTAGCTAACGCTAGTTAGCATTTAGCTAAGCTAGCTACTAGCCGACATCATCATGGCTATATCCCGACTGAACCACACTTAATATTATAACGTAGCTAAAGCTAACTAGCTGTCCCTGTCTTTAACCGGGATGGCTAGCCTGACTGAACTGTAGCATGCAACAACTTTCATCTTCAGTCCATCTGCCGAACGATGTCTTCTTCATCTTGGCTGGCATCCAATGCTGCACGCGCGAAATAGTCAGACGCCAGTGATGGGTCGGTCATGAGCAACTCGTTCATAAGAGCCGATTCATTGCCGTGAGCGTGAGTCGAATCGCTCACGTCTGGCAATGAGTCGGTTCACGCCCCCCCCCCCCCCCCCCCCCCTCCCGGCACGCACACAGACGCACACAATGAACTCAACAGATGCTACCTGGCTGTAACCCCTCCCCTCATTGAAACCAATTCTGCTGCCTGCAGAGCCTCAGAGACAGGAACGTGTCTAATGTGAAATATATAAGCATATAAGGAAAACTAGATTTTAGGTCTGTGATGAAAAAGGGCTTCGCGGGAAGGGGGGCCTCGCAAAAAAAAAAAACGTTTTTTTTTGTGCGAGGCCCCCCTTCCCGCGAGGCCCTGTGCGACCGCACTGCTCGCACACCCCCTGAGGCGGCCCTGTGTATGTATATATATATATATATATATTAAAAAAAAATCCATATTACCGGGAGCTCAAGGACAGGGCAGCACACAGACAATGCTGGACTTACATGGTGAGCTTTCTTTTTTAGCCACTAGGGGGAGCCCTCTCAATAGGAGAGCCTTTTCTCCCCACCCCCCAGCAGGGGATAGAGGAAAGAAAATAATTACCTCTGACACCATGGAATTGTCAAACTTTGTGAATGTTGTAAATGTTTATTATAGTTCTTTGAATGTAAGTCGAGTAGAGTTAGCAGTGGCTACACCTACAAATATTATTTTATGTGACATGGGTTGAACGGGAGATCATTTCGAATGGAAAGATGACACAAATTAAAAGTATTAAGATGATGTCGCTGAATGTTAATGGAATGAATAATCCAATCAAAAGGAGTAAGGTGATGACGAAGCTTAGAAAAGAGGAGGCGCAGGTTATTTTTCTACAAGAAACCCATCTAATACAACAAGAACATGAAAAACTGAAGAGATTCAGATACGAGAATATGTTTTATAGTTCTTTTAAACAGAACCTTAGGAGAGGAGTAGCTATATTGATTAACTATTTTTATGTGGTTGAAAGCCACTCACGAGATTTCTCGGAATTATTATTATTTTTTTTTAGCGATCTGAAATCATATTGCATCACGCAAGCCTACCCGAGTATACACGAGCACCACCGGAGATTATATGTGGAAAAAAGCGCCCCCCTATCGTCTTTCAGATGACATAAGGGATTTTGGAATGGACTCAATGAAAATGGATGGGGAAAAAAATCCGGTACTCCACATTTTCCAGTCCACTGATCCAGCCGGGGTTACCACAGTTCATTCTGGAGCCTCTGAGCCCCGCTGATCATGGAGTTCTACTGTATCGCGTTGGATCTATACACTTATCGATTTTTTCGAATGGTGATCAGGAATTGGAATATACCAGTTGGATACCATCTGATGTCAGGTAAGGACTCTATGTTATCAGTGTTAGGATAATCAGACTAATTTTGATGAAGTTATAAGCTGTTTTGTGAAATGGGCTCTTTCGGTTTCACTGTAAAAGTCCAAGAGGAAATCAATGCGGCGATTATCCGTGCGCGGCCCGAATGTGCTTGCGTGCACGTATAATATTGATCATCTAGCGTTTATTTGAAAACGATTCATAAAAAGGCAGACGAATATCAACGTTGTGGAATATTCCAGTAAAAGACGATTTTCATAGAATGGTCCAGAATGGGCTGTTTTTTATCTCAAAACGGGTGCTTTTCTAAATGCTCTGAAACGGAAATGACGCGATAAAAAACCAATCTGCCTTGACAGCACTGACTGGAAAATAGTCTTTGATAATGCGATGGGCAGATTAGACACATAGCCATAATTTAAAACATAGATTAGGCGATATTAATGTTAACATTGAGTGCTCAGAACATTGAACTATCCACACACAAGCACACATGAACACACACACGACACGCACGCTGTGCACGCTCACACACAAGCAGCCACTTAACACTTTAACATGAGCGGGCACACACTCATGTCGCACACACGCACACTTATGGCCAAAAGGAAAGGACACTTTAAATTAGAATAACAGGAACAGTGTATTGCACTACCAAAGCTAACTAGCATGTCCCATATGCTCTGTAAATAACTATGTACAGATACCGAGATGTCACTCCATGTTACCTGTTACCTGTTTACTGCACAATGTTGTTTTTTCATTTTTGATTCTATTATATGTTGTACCACTGTATTGCACATCGTTGCGGGCAAGACCACCCGCATTTCATTGTATACCTGTATGCCGTGACAATTAAAACTCTTGACTTGACTTGACTTGAACATTGGCGCCGATGGTGGCATTCAGGGGGTAAAAAGGAAAACCCGGCGTGGCACTCAAAGTGTTAAGAATGCAGTGAAGTTTGAATTGATTAAAGAAGTGAGAGATAAAGAGGGGAGATATGTAATGGCCAAGGGGAAAATGGAAGGCCAAATGGTAACATTAATGAATATATATGCACCCCCAGACAGTGAGAAATACCTATTTGAAACAATCTTTGATATTATAGCAATGGAAGGGGAAGGCGTTTTAATCTGTACAGGAGACTTCAACGTAGTATTGAATTACGACATGGACACGACAAGCACAAAGAGATGGAGAACACACATTAGCAAATATATGAATATACAAATGACAGAATTAGGAATCACGGATATATGGAGAGAATACACACATTATTCACATCCACACAGAACATATTCAAGGATAGATTACTTCCTCATGACAACAGGGGACAGATACAGAGTAGAAGATTGTAGAATAGGGGTAACAGACATATCAGATCACAGCGCAACATATCTGACAGTAAATCTGAAAAGTAGACGGAGAAACACAGTCTGGAGACTGAACGTAGGTCTATTGAATAACAAAGGCTTAGTAGACGAAGTAAAAGAAGACATAATAAGATACAGAGAGGAAAATGATAACGGAGAGGTAGATCCAAACATTCTATGGGATGCAATGAAGGTAGTAATACGAGGAAAATTGATAGCAAAGGCAGCACTACTCAAGAGGGCCAGAATAGAGACATACCAGAACTTAGTAAAGAAACTGAAAGAATTAGAGAAAAAACACCAAAACTCAAAGAACCAAGAGACACTTAGGGAAGTAAAAGACGTTAGAGAAAAGATAAACAAAGAATTACTGACAGAAATTGAGAAAAAGGCTAGATATGTGAAACAGACATACTATGAAGGAGGAACGAGAGCGACCAGACTCTTAGCTAGACGAATCAGAATACAACAGAAACTAAATACAATACACATAATAAAAGACACAAACACAAACAGGTTACTAAGAGAACCAGCTGAAATAGAGAAGACATTTGTAGAATACTATAAGCCAACTCGCTAGACATCTTTAAAAGACAGCTTAAAACCTATCTCTTTGCTCAGGCATTTCACTGATAGATATCTGCTACCACCTAGTGGCAAGAGGAAACATCAGGGATATCCTGACACAACTTGTATTTACCTGCACTATTCTTACCCTGCCTACTCATATACACTGCCTATCAAATTCATGTGTCGGTTATTGCACTTTTTACTTCTTACTGATGACTATTTTTAAACTTAATCATTTTAAACTATTTTTATTATTTGCTAGATCCAAATGTGAAACACTGTGATTATTTGTATTACTGAATAGAGAGCCTATTAGGATGCTAGATCCTAATGTGAAACACTGTGATTTGCCATACCTTGCTCATGCCTGTATTTTTTATGTCCGTTCTATTTTAAAAAACTTTGACTATTTTTAAACTGAATAATTTTAAACAATTTTTTCTATTTGTGTTACTGAAAACTGTAAGCGGAGAGCCTATTGGGATGCTAAATCCTAATGTGAAACACTGTGATTTGCCATACTGAAAAGAGCTACAGGTCGTCTCTATATATCTCAATCACCTACTCGAGATATAAAACCCGCGGCCGCTCGATATCCCCCGGCGAGGTGCTAAACTCGCCAAGTTCTCGAGTCAATTACTATTTCTGTCTAGATTACTTCAAGTCACTGGTCTAGTTATATCCAGTTGATATGAAATGTAATCATGAAGAGTTGTTAATCTCTTCTTGTTTGTAATAAACCGAATGTATGTCTTAGGAGAACTCTTATAGATTATAATAACAATTATATTGTTATTATCATCATCATCATTATTATCATAATTTTATCATCAGGGCTTGTAATACTGCTCATTTGAAAGCTTGGTTGTATTACTACTTTGTTAATAAGTATTACCACTGTACTAACACGCAATCATTGTTTGCACGCCCCAGCACCTCCTGTCCTCCTCCTCCGCCAGCGGGATCGACCATCCAAATCCTGCAGTGATTTAGACGGATCGATTTCCCACATAACTCGACAGAGTTCGTCGGACACAGAGATACCGGAACCCGCAAACAGCAAACATTGTCATGTATATTATTTATACAGTACATAGCATATATATATATATATATATATATATATAATATATCTTTTAGCTGAAAAGCATTAACCAGTCAATTGATTCAATCTGTATTAGGTTACAGTACATTTATAGTCACCCTCAATAGGAACTCAGGGCGTCGGCCGGCATCGTGGCACATTGCTGGCTCCAGAAATCAGTCCAAGGACTCAAAAGATAATTATAAAAAATCATCTTTATTTCAATGAAGTTACAAAAAATACTGTATTGGAAATATCCTTTACAGTTTAAAAGATTATATAAAACAAAACATCTTATCTCTTAAGATCGCAAAGGTCTAACACGGCTTGTGCCTGCCAAAGCAAAAACCTGCATCTTGTCTTCCAAAGTAACAAAATGGTAAAATCTAAAAACCTGAGCCCCGAGGCTGGAGCAGTCACTTTTATATCGATCCGGCATCACATTGCTATTGGTCTAAAAACAGTGATATCACTGTGATGTCATTTCACTAGCCAACCAACGTACACTACATAATGACCAACTCTCCTCCCCTCCTAGTTGTCATTGGCTGCCGTCTACTCCACTGATTTGTAACTTAAAGAGTGGAAAGTCCCTCTGGAACAGAGAGGCTCCGTACATTCCTCTGGGCTTCAGTCAGTATTGAGAGGGAAGAACTGGCCTGTGTAGTGTACAATATATAATACACCTGTACTATATACAACATACTATATATTGTATGTTGTATTGTATATATTGTATATATATATATATATATATATATATATATATACATATATATATATGTATATACAATATACCTGTACCAATCATTGGTTACATGTTTACTCTATGTAGGACAGGCAAGGGTTAACCTGTGTGCCGGCCTGCTGTTTGCTCGGGTCTGCTCTTAGCTCAAGGCCACAGATAGAGAGAGCACATTCCCCCCCCCCCTCTACCAGAGACTGCACTTTAACTGTAACATCGTTTTAAAGTGTATAAAGAGTATACAGGTCATATACATAGATCCAACCATATATAAGAACAGGATGTCATACTAACCAGTGTCACTAGTTGACTTGTGGCACTTAACATGTGTTTACACATAACGTGTTTCTTCTCAATTCCTTTCTGACTGGGCATTACCAGCCAGAAATACATATCACATCTAGACACCTATAGTAACATATGCCTAGATCTAAAACAGATATATACCATAAACATATGCTTAAACCTTTTACATCCCACAATTGACAGAGAGAACAGGATGTCATTATTAACTAGTGTCACTAGTTGGCTGTGACACTTTACACATACCTTGCTACCTGTCTATCTTTTTATGCCCGCTTATGCCTGTATTTTTTACTGTTGTGAAGCACTTTGAACTGCAACCTCTGTATGAAAAGTGCTATACAAATAAAGTTATTATTATTATTATTATAAGACACTATACACACAACCAAAAGCGGCAGGAGAAGAAGAGATAGAGACATTCTTAGAAAAATTTGATTTACCATCGATAGGAAAGGAACAGAACAAAATATTAAATGCAGAGATAACAGAACAGGAAGTGGGAAATGCGATCAGTTAAGCAAAGAACAATAAGTCACCAGGTAGCGACGGATTCCCTTCGGAATTTTACAAAACATTTAGACAGGAACTGAGGCCCATATTAGAGGCAGCATTTAGACACACAATGAAAAAAGGAACAATGCCACCCTCATGGAAAGAAGCCATAATTACTACGATTCCAAAGGAAGGGAAGGATAAGGAACTATGTAGTAGCTTCAGACCAGTGTCCATACTTAATGTAGATTACAAGATGTATACATCGATAATATCCAAAAGATTTGAGACATTTATGCCAGATATTATAGACGAAGACCAGACCGGATTCATTAAAGGAAGAAAAACACAGGACAACATAAGAAAGACAGTGCAGATAGTAGAGGAGATACAAAAAGAAGGAGGAAGTGCAGTACTAGTTAGCCTGGATGCAGAAAAAGCATTCGACAGTGTAAGCTGGATATTTCTATATAAAGTATTAGAGAAATTTGGACTAGACAAAAACGTGATGAAAACAATTAGGGCATTATATCAAGAACCAATGGCAAGGATTAAAGTAAATGGCAACCTGACGGACCGGATCAAACTAGAGAGGGCTACAAGACAGGGCTGTTGTCTTTCGCCGACGCTCTTCGATATATTCATCGAACCACTGGCTCAACTAATTAGACAGACCGAGGACATCAAAGGGGTGGAGATAATGGGAACAGAACATAAATTAGGACTGTTCGCAGATGATGTGATAGTATATATGAGACAATCAGACACAAGCTTCCCGACACTGATGGATTTACTGACATAATATGGATATTACTCAGGATATAGACTTAACATAACAAAGACACAGACCTTAACATTGAACTACATTCCAATGACAGAGATCAAAGACAAATACAAGATTAAATGGGATATGGACAGGATCAGATACCTAGGAGTGAATATTACAAGAGGGGTGGAGGGACTATACGATGCAAACTATACACAGATTAATCAGAAAATCAAACGAGACCTAGAAAGATGGACAGTAATGCCTCTAGACTTTAGCTCAAGGATCGAAATTATAAAGATGAATATATTACCAAGGTTACTATAGCTATTTCAGGCTCTACCTATATTAATACCACAACGCCAGTTCAGGGAATGGAATAAACAGATATCAAGATTCATATGGGGGGGGAAAAGGATAAGATATGTGACTCTACAATTACCAAAGGAGAAAGGAGGAATGGCAATACCTAGTTTAGAAGATTACTACTATGCAGCACAGCTGATAATAGTAACATGTTGGTGCAACGAGAACTATGAAGCCAAATGGAAAGACATAGAAACAAAAAATGAGGGACTCAAAGTGCAGGCACTAATAGGAGACAGGGAGCTATACAGAAGAAAGGAACAACTAATAGACCCAATTACCAAATTCACTATAAATATATGGAACAAGATAGTAAAGAAATACAAGCTAGAAAAAGAAACCAAGATACTGAGATGGATAACGCACGACAACAAATTTAAACCAGGGAAAGAAGATCATGGGTTCAAAAGATGGGAGAGGGGGGGCATAACAGCAATATGTACAATGACAGAATGAGGGGAGATCCAGACAAAATTGAAAGAAAGATTCGGACTAGAGAATAGCGACCACTTTAGATATTTACAGATTAGGGACTATTACAACAAGGAAATAAAACTAGACAAAGACAAAGATCAGAATGGGATAATTAAGATAATGGTAAAAGCATACGAAGGAAGGAAGGGGGGGGGGGATATCAGCACTATATCAGGCAATAATGGACAGCAAGGACATCACAACCAAATATATAAAGGAAAAGTGGGAGAAGGGATTAGAAACGGAGATAACAGAAGAAGAATGGTATAACATATGTAAGATACAACACACAACCACAGGGTCAAGGATATGGAGGGCGTTTGGGTGGAAAAACTTAATACGATTTTTTATAACACCAGAAATACAGGGCAACTATACACCAACACAGAAACCATGCTGGAGAAAATGTGGACAGGAAATAGCAAACCACACACACATATTCTGGGGATGTCGGATAATAAAGAACTATTGGGAAGAGATAGGAGGGATAATAAATGAAATAGTAGGATATGAAATACCCCAGACAGGACAAGTATTGTATTTAGGGAACTTAACACAGGAAGAAATTCAGGGGAAAGACATATACTTGATTAAGATATTACTAGTAGCAGCCAAGAAAGCACTGACGAAAATGTGGTATAGAGTAGAAGCACCGACGAGGGAACAATGGACAGAGATAGTGGGTGGGATCAGGGGCGGACCTAGCCCATTTGGCGCCCTAGGCGAGATTCACCATTTGCTTTTTTCTTCATAGTTCTCTAACGTTAGTCTTTCTTTCCTCAATGTTCAATTCTATAAACACTTGACCGATACCCATCAATGCACAGCGCTCTAGCATGTTCTGACTGTGAACACCTAAAGCTGAGGCTCAGACCGACCGACCGTTTTAGATTTTTGGCTCATTTTCCCTTATGTTAGAATTTTTTTAATGTAAAAATAATGGTTGCAGATATAGAGGTGGGCGCCAAAACTGCACAGAAAAAAAAATATTTTTTTTTTTTTTTTTTTTTTTTTTTGCGCCCCCCTCTGGGTGGCGCTCTAGGCGACCGCCTATATCGCCTGTAGGAAGGTCCGCCCCTGGGTGGGATACAGGAAATGGAGAGAATCACACATAGGCTGAGGCTACAAGACGAGAAGTTTGAGTGGGAAGAGTATAGGAAAAAAAGAAACAACATCACGACATCACAGGAGAGTGAAAAGGAGACAAGAAGAAAAAACGAAACGAAAATAAATTATGAAGGTACCAAAGAACCCATGTCACTTTTTTTCTTTTTTTTTCTTTTTTTCTTGTTTATCTCTTTTCTTTGTTTTTGTTTTGCTTTGTTTTTTCCTTTTCCCCTTTAGTGAATTTATTTTAGGTCAACTCGTCATTCGATTTTGATATTAATCTTTCTACTATCAGCTATATCTTTTAGTTCTTATCTATCGAATTGTATTGTACTGTCATTTATAATTTTGACCGCCAATTGTATTATTGTATGTGGATGTTTTGTTTGTAAAAAATTGAAAAAACGGAAAATAAAAATGTAAGTATAAAAAAAAGAAAAAAGAAAAAAGAGCTACAGGGCGGTAGTCGTTGAGGCAAGCGGGCGTAGATTTTTTGGGTACAGGGATAATGGTGGACTTCTTCAGATAGGTGGGGATGACAGCCTGTTCTAAGGACAGGTTAAATATGTCAGTGAATACCGGGGCCAGTTGGTCAGCACAGACTTTTAGGACGCGGCCGGGGATGCCGTCCGGTCCTGCTGCCTTCCTGATATTCACTTTCTTCTTCTGTTAACCTGAACACTGAGTCTCCATCTGCAGTGCTCCCCCCTCCATTGCAGTGGTTTGTAGGCTGGTGTTGTTATTCACAGCATCAAACCTTGCATAGAAGGTATTGATATAATTTGCTAAGGAGATGTCACTGTTCAGCTTGAGGGAGGTGCCTTTGTTATCTGTCATCGTTCTGAGGCCCTGCCACATACCTCTGGAGTCAGCCTGTTCAAACTGAAGTTCAACCTTATCCCTGTAACGCCGTTTTGCCTCTATTACTGTCCTCCTTACGTTGTATCTCGTCACCTTGTGTTCATTCATGTTGCCTGTCACAAGCCTGGCGTTGTAGGCTGAGGTGCATGCTTTCAGAGCCTCACGGACGGATTTGTCTACCCAGGGCTTTTGGTTTGGGTAAACTCTAATTCTAAGAGGGGATTGTTTCTTTTTTTTTTATCTACTTTTCTCTCCCATTTTCTATTTTTCTCCCATCCCAATTTTGTATTGTCCAATTCTACCCTCCCCTGTCTCGAACGCTGTTAGGCCATGCCTCCCACAAGCCGGCTGCAATGTGGACGAAACCTTACATCACGTGTCCCCTCCGGTACTCGAAGAAGCAGCGTCACATCTTTTCACCTGCACAGCGCGATCTCTCAGCGGCGGGGGTCTGCGTGGGAGGGACACGCTGCCCCCGTCGCTTCCTGATTCTGCTGCGCAGGCGCACCAACCGACCTGTAGGAGTCGCTGTCCAGAACGTCCGATCCCCACCCATCAGCTTTCCTACCCCTAACACTGCCAATTGTGTTAGTATGAACGACCAGCCAAGCTGATAGCAATGCGGAGAGCTGGGATTGTTTCTTCTACCAGAGTACATACAAAGTCCAGCACCGTTTCAGTGTAGTCATTAATATTGTCTGTGTTATCACGGAACACACTCCAGTCTCTACATTCAAGTGCAGCTTGGAGCCTCTCCTCTGATTCCCCAGACCAACGCTGCACATCTTCCGTTACTACAGGGGCGCGCTTGAGACTTTGTTTATACTTTGGCATAAGAAAGATGGCGTTGTGGTCTGATTTGCCGAAAGGACTAAGAGCCTGTGACTTGTACCCGTTCTTAAATTGTGAGTAGCAATGGTTCTCGCCTCTGGTGGGACAAGTCACATGCTGATAGAAATTCGGCAACACCTTTTTAAGACTTGCGCTGTTGAAATCGCCCAAAACCAAAATAGCAGATTGTAGTGATGTCGGTATTGAATGCTTCACTCTGAATGGTGTCTGGTCCTGCTGCTTTCCCATCTCTCAATTGTGATATAGCTTTCCTAGTTTCTTCTTTGTTTTGGGGGGTCATTTTCAGTGGGAGTGTGTCTGTGTATATCTGCTGGGATGCTCACTGGTCCTCTGTTGAGCAGTGAAATGTTCTACCCATCTCCTTGTTTGTTCTTCCTTTGTGGATAGTGTGTTTCCTGCCTTGTCTTTTACAGGCTTCTCTGATCTCATCCTTCTTCCCGAGAGCGTCCTGGTTATGTTGTATACCTCTCTCTGTCCCGCTGCTTCTTCTGCTTGTGTAGCAAGCTTTTAATAGTAGCATCTTGTCCGCCTTGACCTTTTTCTTTATTTCTTTATGGATCCTGTTGTATTCCTTTGTGTGCTTCTCCTTGGCTGCTCTCGTCCTGGCATTGTTGATGTGGTACTTTGCCTTTTTCCTTTACTCCATGCTGTTCAATGTTCTTTGGGTGATCCACATTTTGTTTTCTTTCTTTTCTCTTCCCAGACTTTCCTCGCAGGTTGTTCGCCACACGTTTTTGATCTTCTCCCAGCTTTCGTCGATTTCTTCTTCCCCACTGCCCATTTCAGCCAGGGCCTGGAACTCCTTCCTCAGTGTGATCTGGAAGTGCTTCTGGTGTAGTTTTCCTTCCAGTTTCTTGGTGTCATACTTTGTTGTTCTGTTTCCTGGGGTCCCCCTTTTCAGCTTCAGTTGTACCTTTGCTATGACTAAGCAAAGGTCATAGCACATCTGCACATCTGCACCTCTCTTTGTTCGCACATCGAGCAGAGATCGTCTGAACTGCTTCCTGATGCATATGTGATCGATTTGGTTGGATTTTTTATGATCAGGGGACACCCATGTGGTCTTGTGCGTTTCCTTATGTGGGAAAAAGGTTCCGCCAATTACCAGGCTGTTGTCTGCACAGAAGTCCAAAAACATCTGCCCATTTTCGTTTCTGCAGCCTACTCCTTGCTGTCCCATGACTGGTACGTATCCGTTGTTTTCTTTTCCCACTTCGGTGTTCATGTCGCCCATCAGTATAACCAGCTCCTCTTCCGTAGCTTTGAGTAGTGTGTTCTGTAGTTTTCCATAGAACTCCTCCTTTGACTCTTCTGTGGTATCGTTGGTTGGTGCATATGCCACAGTGATCCTGAGTGTGATTCTTCGATGAGACGTTCTAAACTTTGCTGTGATGAGTCTAGAGGAGACTGGTTCCCATCCAATGAGAGCCTTCTCCACCTGTGTTGAGAGCATGATGCCTACCCCCTGCGTGTGTGGGGTGCCTTCTTATTCATGTCCGGAGTACAGTATCTGTTTTGCGGATGCTAGTCTGCTCTCTCCTGAACCTATCCATCTTGTTTAATTTAAACCTAGGATGTGTAAGCCATAGCTTTGCATCTCCTTTGCGATGTTGGCAGCTTTCCCTGCTTCGTACATGGTGCGCACATTCCATGTTCCAATCTTTGTAGGTTTCCTGGTTGGGAGCACCTTCGATCTCCTAGCTTCCCAGAGGCTCTGGCTAGCAGAAGTTGCGCTCAAGTTATCTGTCAGTGTTTCCGTTATCAAAAGTTAACATCTGAGTCGGGGATTGGCCTACCCAGAGGTGCTTTTTTGTCAGGCTAGTGCTCCCTTAGTCCTTTGCCCTCTCGGGCCCACCTGGCAGTGGTTGAACCATTCTTCGTCTGTTCCCTCACCTGAAACGAGTTTGCCATGGGTCACCCTACCAGGAGCACTAGGCTCCAGACATAGCTCTCAGGATCCTAAGCACACGCAAACCTCTCCACCGCGATAAGGTGATGGTTCCAGGAAAAGGAAGGGGAAATGAAAGAGGCTGGACTGGGATGGCACAACATCGTTCGGGAGGCCAAAAACCATGCAACATAAAAATAAATTGTCAGTGGCCTATGTTCCGCAGAGAGTGCAAAGGCTTAAGTCAATTAAGTAAGTCATCACAAGAAAACGGCAATAAAATAATGAATAAAGACGTGGCCGTTCTCGGCTTCCGTAAAACAATAGCACAAAGCATTCAAGAGATATGACATGTTTTGTAATATAAGACATGCCCACAGCATTTGAGAGCCCGCTATAGCAAAATTGTATGGACTATAAAAATCTGAAAAAGAACCTTTTTCCGGCTTGGGACAAAACAAATCTATCTAGATGCAAATGGGCGTGGTTTATGTGGATACATTTGTCTGGAGAATTGTTTCTGAGAGTTACGGTTCTAAAGTTACAGGCCAAAACGCAGCAATACACCCAACAGGGTAAAGTCTGTGTGAACGGTTCTGGAGATGTGGGAACCACAGACAGACAAACAGAGGCTATTTCCTTTACAGTTTTGTTGAAACAGATGTTTTCACTCTGATGTTGTTCACACTGCCCAAACTGCAAATCGAACACCCCAAAAAATATTAGGCCTATTTTTTGTGTCAATTCTTATATTCTTATTCTTATACAGTACAATATCTATCATTCAGACATAGTGAGTGAGGCTTCTTGCACATACTGGCCTATGACAGTTTTGTCTGGAAGAAAAATTGTTATCATCCATTGTTAAGTTCTCTATTTTATTCTGAATAGCTGTTGGGCTTTTACACTGGCGCGGGTGCAATTAACATATCACTTCTTGGCTGTCAATGATGTGTGTGTGTGTGTGTGTGTGTGTGTGTGTGTGTGTGTGTGTGTGTGTGTGTGTGTGTGTGTGTGTGTGTGTGTGTGTGTGTGTGTGTGTGTGTGTGTGTGTGTGTGTGTGTGTGTGTGTGTGTGTGTGTGTGTGTGTGTGTGTGTGTGTGTGTGTGTGTGTGTGTGTGTGTGTGTGTGTGTGTGTGTGTGCACATTCGCTTATCTGCGTCTAAATGGTAATGATAGACGTTCTCTGACATGAATAATAAGCATAATACTCCATGGCTTACACCATGTTCCTTTGTTTAGCGCTCATTGTCTTTAGTGTATTTAAACAACACGCCAAGAGGACCACACAGCTTGATCGAGTCCCTTCGTCCTTCACATCACATACTGCGTGATAATTGTTTTTGAGGATGTGTGTGTGCGGGTGTGTTTGTTTCATGCACTGACACAGGCATATCTACTAGTCTGTTCCTCTATCCATCACATGGCTTCACCTCTGATCTTGATGCTTGTTGTCGCGCGGATGATGGCGTCCATCTTCCCTCTCTCTCATGCTCTGGCTGGGGAACAAGACATGATTCCCATGCAGCCACACACTCACACACACCAGTGGCGGCTGCTGACCACATTTTTTGGTAAAGCAAAATGTTTATTTTTAATACATCCCCCACTGTGTGTGTCAGTGGTCAGTGGATACAGATGAAAACATATTAACATTAGGTGATGGCGCACCTGACCAGACACAGATGCAAAAAATTACATATTCGGTGACGGCGCACCTGACCAGGCAGACACAGATGCAAAGAATTACATATTCGGTGACGGCGCACCTGACCAGGCAGACACAGATGCAAAGAATTACATATTCGGTGGCGGCGCACCTGACCAGACAGATGAAAACATATTAGGTGATGCGTGACGGCACACCTAACCAGACACAGATCAAAACATATTAGGTGACAGTGCACCTGACCAGATGACCACATTTTGGCAACCTAGGATGGCTTAGAGTAGACAACAGAGTACAGCAACTTGCAATGGGCCTGGTCTACAAGATACACTACACCACTTGGATACCCTTGTACATATCGAAATACTTCCCAAAGGTCAGTGAATTCCATGACCAGAAAAGCC